>NC_136909.1:33427340-34023027 GCF_949606895.1 Notothenia rossii
CCTCTCTCTCTCACTGTCTCTCTCTCTTTCTCTCTTTCTCTCTCTCTCTCTCTCTCTTAAAAGGACAGCGATCTCATCTCACTCTGCATGACCCTAATATCATAACATGTGTGCTCTGGAAAATCACAGAACGGACGATCGTCCTTATTATTATGCCGTTTAAACCAATTATTTAAATGTGTTTGTTAAATTCGGCATCATGTAAGTTGCGCTGACAGGTCCACACACTTCTTCCCCGCAGCGAGGCTCCCACGCCCTCCTGCTGATAGTTGACGAGCGTCAACCCCCCCCCCCCGGTTGATAATTCTCGATCGTTGGCACGCTGATAGCAATTTATTTTTAAATGGCACTTCATATCAAAAAGGTTGCCGACCCCTGCACTACAGGAAAGAGGAAACTCCAAAAAGCGCAAAAGTCTTGTCTTGCAAAAGTTTTCCTTGCTGAATCTAATAGATAAACAAGTTTTGTTGTTTGGAACAGCCCACAAATAAATAATAATTTCCTAAAAGAGATGGACACTGTAGCTTTTATAACACATTACTTTAGAGCAGGTGTAGCCAACACGGTGCCCACGGGCAATTAGTCGCCCGCAGGGCATGTTCTAAAAATAGCTCGCCAAGCAAATCCAGTGTTGCAGTCGGGAAGAAAAGCAATGTGGAGCGGCACCGCAATTTCCACTGGGGACAGAGGGGACATGTCCCTCCCCACCTTTGTGTCCCCCCACTTTCCAAATATATTTTATTTTTTAACGCAAGCCGTCATCGCCACGGAGGAGCACACAGCCTCTGTGAGCGAGCGAGACACAGAGAGACAGAGAGAGAGAGAGCTAGAGAGAGCTAGAGAGAACACACCTTTATCTATTTAATGTGTTGTAAAAAATAAAGTAAGAAATCATTCCAATGTGTACTATAGCACAGTAAAAAAAACTGTTTAAAAGGGGAGTGATTAGTGAAATATGCATAAAGACAAATAAAGAATGCTAACTAGGTAACATAACATAAGAATAAACAAGTTTAAATGATTTGTTATTGGTTGTGATCATATTCTAAAGATGTTTGGATTATTGAAAAGTATACAGCTCCCTTTCATAGAGTGTTGAGAGCTGTATCCATACATTTATTTGTGCTCAAAGTGCACCAGATTGATGCATTTATCGGCAATACAAATATCTTCCCGGGGGTGCATGCCCCCGGAGCCCCCTAGAGCAGGGGTTCCCAACCTTTCTTCCCAAGAGCCCCCCCAAATGACTCCTGTTGGAAGTTGCCCCCCCCCGACAGACACACACAAAAGGGGAGGGGGGGGGGGGGGCAACAGCGGTAATTAAAGTTTAAAAGTCTCAAAAATGCTACAACTACTGTCACAAACTGGATGAATGTGAAGTATTTTGTTAAAGGAGGATGAAAGCGTAACTAAGGAGCACTATTGGAGTAGCTTTGATGGTTATTGGACTCAGGATTCATTCATTTGGATTCATGCTGTATGAAGAAATTAAAGGACGACGCAAGTGGAAACAATTCACAAAGGGATTAAACTGTTTAAAACACATGCTCAAAGTAAGCCGGATTTTGCCGATGTGTTTATGTGGATTCAAAAATCGTAGATAATCTACAAAATGGAGGAGAACGATCTGTACGGAGCAACTGTGACAAATAATCCAACTGAAACCGGCATGGACAATGACTATTTTAAAAAAATGCGCTTATCCAGAAAAGCCTGGTTTGGACACTTTACGGGTAGAAGAAACATTTCTATTAAAGAAAGAATTATACATTTCTGTCTTTTTATGCCTTTAATAGCTACTAACTTGAATTTTTATTAAAATGAATTAATCAATTATTTTGTATATTTTATTGTAATGTAGAGACAAGGCTTCTTTTGACAATCATGTATTGCTTTACAATTATATGTAAAAAAAAAAGTAAAAAGAAAAGACTAAATATGATATTTGGCCTCAAATCCTCTGAGGCCGGGCGCCCCCCCCCTGTGATCTTTGGCGCCCCCCAGGTTGGGAACCACTGCCCTAGAGAATGTGAGGTCCACCCCCAAATAAAGCAGGTTAAAATAATTAGAGGTTAAATGTAAGCATATCATAATATAATAATAATCCTAAAAAAGGTTGGTGACCCCTGTTTTAGAGTTAACACTTTATTTTTATGGCACTATATTCAGGGGTGCATACATCCATATTTGGTGCTCTATTGATGATATGTAGCAGAAATATGGAGCATGTGATTAAAATAAACTTTAATGTGTGTTCAAGGTAATAAAGGAACATGTCCCCAGTGCAACAGTGTGGTTCACTGGTTCTTTTAATAAATATTTTTGTTGAAGAACAATGGAGCTCAATATCACAGAGGGAGAACATATATGTATATACCTTAGATAAACACAGAACGTATTTGTAGATATTTTGTGATGTTTATGAGAGTTGTACCCTTTTTTCAAATTGTTCTTACTGCAGAAGAAGTAATTATTTTTGCAGGAAAGCACCATAAAAACAATAAAGCAGTAGAAGTCATTAGTGACACTGTACAATAAAGAGTACGCATTATTACAAAATAAATGACAATGAGTCAAGTGTAGGATATTAATCTAAAACCTTTTTTGTAAAAAAACGGGCTAACTCATACTGTTTCTGTTGTGTAAAATACTGAAAATCTCAAACTAGTCAAAAGTACATAAGAGGTAGGAATGTTATGGTCTTATAAAACCTTTGAAGCGGGAACACCTGCTTCAGGGTAGTGCTTATCAGGCTTCCTGCTGTTACTGTGAAGTAAGTGGAAACACCTTTGAGAAATGTTGCTCTTTAAGGGTTTTAATTTTATTTATTTTTTAAACCTAACCTAAAACTTTAAGTATAAATATTCTCAGCTCACAGCCCATTCGGTCCACTGATAAAAGCAGTAAATAAAACAGAATAAAGCCCCGCAAAGGCAGGACAGTCCTGCTGGACTCGAAGCCTCAAAACCACCACTCTGACACAAGCAGATAAAAGTAAAAAAATAGTTAATAACTACCTGCTGTGCTCTGTTAGTAAATGTGACTTTTAACACATTGCCACAAGTCTTTTGGGGGAGGAATACGATTTAAGAGTAACACTATCTGTTGGTGTGAGATAAAGGGCATTTAAAATTCTAGGCTTTGGTAAAGTGACATCTGCAGTGTCAGTACGCCTAAATCTACACCTCTCAGCACTTTTAAATAAAGTTGTCAGAAATGTTTGCTCCTGAACTGCTTGGTGTCTTTCCCTTTAATAATGCAACACACACTCTCTGCCTCATAGTCTTATCTCTCTCTGCTGAAACACACAAACAAAAACAGCATTTCTTTCTAGCGCCTTGGATTTTGTCTTTTCTCTTTCACAGCTCGGTTTTGAAAACCAAACTCAAACATTAACTGCTTTCTTGCAGGGTCAGACCAAAGTGAAGCGCACTGGTCAGTGCTGTGACGAATGCGCCGCCGCCAAGGGAAGCTGCCTGTACGAGGGGGTGGTGCGTTACCATGGAGACATGTGGAATGGCACAGGCTGCGAATTCTGTAACTGCAACCGGGGTCAGGTCCTCTGCCAGAGGGCCGAGTGTGCTCGTGTTGAATGTCCGCAGGTGAGCCTGACAGAAAAAAGGTCTTCTTTAGAGCAAATCTGGGTTCATTATAGGAAACTGTACTCGTTTATTTTGTTGTCACAAACATTTCCTCGGGGGGCATAAATGTCCTCAAAGGGCTGGAAAATGTTTGATAAAATGTTATTAAGCAGAGCCACAGAGCTTAGAAATTGAACCTGACTACACTTTGCTCACAGTATATTTTTCCATTCAACAGTACATTACTTGTAGGACACCTTGTTGCAAGAATAGCATTGGTCTACTGTCTGCAAATAATAAAAACAGAGGAAGTAATAATTACTGGTGTGACAATTAGCCAGAGCTGTATGATCATTTGTTAAGGTAAAACAAACAACTGCTGCACAGAGTATTGGTTTCAGATAAGTCTTAACTATAGAGTTGTAAAGAACCTTTGAGACAAATGTATGATTTGCGTGATCAGGCTTTCACACATGTACATCTTAAATGTACTTCGTACCTGCTTAGACTGATGATAAGTAAAAAAGTCAAAAGGTAAGATATTATTGCAATGCCTAATATTAAGATTGGCATTCAAAAGAGTGGAGATCAAATTTTTTTCCATTTACTTTTACCAACATAGCAATAGTAGATATGTTTTGGCTGCAATACCATAAATTCAGTGTAAATTAGCATTAAAAAAAAAGGCATGTAAGAATACATAAATAATAACACTTGCTGTACTTAAAGAGCATCTTGCAAGTTTTTTTTTTCTACATTTATGCTTAAACTTGCTTGAAAATTATAATTAAAAAAGTGAATGTAGGATTTGATATGTTTTACGAGACACAAGGGCAGGAATTCAGAGGGAAAGGAGCAATTTTGAGCTCTGCTCTTAAAAACGGCTTTTTTTTAAGGTCATACGTCAAACGCGTCATATTACATAACAAAGGGTAAACATCTCCGCTCTCTGACCGTGGGTATAGTTAGTAGTTGCGTTGAGTTGAGCGGTTGTGTTTTAGTGAGCTGGTATTTTTCTGTAGTTTTACATTGTATTTCACCATTTGTAATCATGGTGCAGTATTGTGTTTGTGCAGGTTGCACAAATACCAGCCTGTAAGGACATCGAGTCCACAGTAAAAAGGACAGGAGCTAGCGTTCGTTCCTCGGTGCGTTGTGCATCCACCTCCCTGCAGCACATACTCTCCACAGCTTTATCAGGAAACCGTATTACTTCTCTCCCCCCCCTTCGCTGCTCTCTCTCTCTCTCCCCTCCGGTACACGGCACCGTAAGACATAGTGTGGAGTAGCATTAGGTAACGATGTGGTGGCTGTACTGCTCCAGCCGTCTCCTTTGTGTTTGTTTGTGTGTTTCCCCCTGTCTGTGTTGTTTGTGTGTGCGTGGTGGCTGTCACTCCTGGCTCCCGGCTCAACCTCCACTCACCTGCTGCAATCAGCTGTGCACCCTCCCCGACTACACACCTGCTTTCCATCAAGCCATTTACAACGGCATATCAACGGAGGCTCCACAACCTTTCTCCGCTAGATCGTCAAGTATCAGCCGTATCTCGCGTCTCTCCTCCGGTACACAGCACCGTAGTGTGGAGTTGCATTAGGTAACGCGAGATACGGCTGATACTTGCGCATTAGTTTCTGTTATGGATCAGTATCAACAGTCCTGCCAGTAACGTTACTATATTATCAATGCTACTTTAGTTATAGCCTGATATATGATAGCTAACTTCACAATGTTGTGATGTGGCGTTAGCTAACATTCTGTAGCTAACGCCGGTCACTCACCAAGATAGCTGCCCAGTTCTCCACTGGTTCTCCTCACACCACAGCTCAATTTCTCTCCGATGGCCGTTATTTCTTCTAAGCCTTGGCTGCTCCTGGTCTCTTGGACGCCTAGCAGGCTCATAATTATAAGGTTGTGGTCCCTCATATGCATTCGAATATTCATGTTCAACTTCTTCTGTGTCTTCTGTGTCGAAACTAGCATTGGGATCCATGTTTATTAATACGTTACACCGGCCGCTCTCCCCCTTGTTTCCCCCATGTTACGTCACACGCGGGAGGTCACGTGCCGAGGCTTTTTTTTGCGGAAGTGAACATTTCTTACAAAAACGACGCCATATGTCACTGTAGTGTATATTTCTGTATATTTTTGGGAAAATCTAGTGTATTCATCATTTCCCTACACATTTATTCACAGGTGTCTTTAACCTGGAAGTTGCTCTTTAATGGTTTATTTTTATTATGTATTAGGTTACTTTCCTGTAGGCTCCACCCGCTTTAAACGTACTTCTCTTGACCCCAAAATGCAAAATGTCAGCAGCAAGAAATGCCATTTCCTCGCCTTCAAATTAGCCCCTATAAGGTAATGGAAGATGTCATAGTCACTTAATTCACAGTTTCATATAGTCTGTGTAATTTTCTGCTGTGAAATGTACCAGTTCACAAGCTCTGATATAACTATCTTAATTTGTAGTCAGGAGATTCGGTGTGATTTAAGGGTCAGGTGATCATTTAAGGTTACATGGTTGTCTGCATTCACCATGGGTTATTCACTCAGGTCAGCTGGAGTAATTTAAAAAGAAGAGTGAGACTCAAAATATCTGTGTGGTAGCTGGACACAGCAGCAAACAATTACAGGGGTAAGTAAACTTGCACTTAAAGTTCAGCACTATAATAAGAATGTAGGTACAACAAATGTAACTTCACTTAATTACCTGACTTGAAAGGCTGTTTTGGGGAGAGGCATGGGGTGATGTATGCTATAGCTCAGGGCCGGCCCTAGACTTTTGGGGGCCCTAAGCAAGATTTTGTTTGGGGGCCCCCCTCACTCTAGCGCGTTCTCACTACACACAACACGGAACCAACTTTTGTCTTATGATGTTAGTATGAGCACACATATTGTACAAATAAGCATGTAAACACTAAAGTGGGACCTGAGAAGAGCAGCACAGTCTTTAAATTGACTACAAATAACTACCTAGGCTATAACTAATGACTATATAAACTCAGTGAACAGAAATATAGAAACTCCTCAGTCCTCAGTGACATATGTTTTGTTGTTGTGGCTCTGAGTCTGTACTCCAGCACATTATATTTGAAATGAAACAAGGACTATGAGGTTAAAGTGCATACTGTGACCAAGTATTAAATATGACTACTTTGTTGAAGTGTATGTTAATTTGTCCAATATTACATTTGATCCCCCATTTTAGGGGATCAAAAGTACTCTGACAAATGAACATAAACTTGAATAAAGTAGTCATATCAGATAGCACTGATGAACTGACAGTACAGAATAAAAAGACTGACAAAGTGACCATCACTGTTCAAAGATAGATATTTTTAATAAAAAACACTCAACACTAAATAGAATATATAAATAGATCCAAAAATACCTTTAAAGGATTAAATAATATGTGCAAAACAAACTGCTTAACAATGAAATGAAATGTAAAAAAACAAATGCAAATACAAATGTTCCTCTCGTACGTACAGTCAGAATTGTTCTCTTCTTGCTTTCCTGGAGGCAAAGTCATTGATGACCTGATCATAGGAGATCTGGCTGCCAATCCGGTGGTTTATGCTGATTATTGCCATTCCACTCAGGCGATCCTGGGCCATGGAGGACCTCAAGTATGTTTTTATCAGTTTGAGCTTCGAGAAGCATCTCTCTGCGGACGCCACTGTCACTGGAAGGGTACAGGCTATTCTCAGCGCTATCCAAAGATTTGGATAGATCTCACACAGCTCGTTTTCATTTAAGAAGGTGAGCATCTCCAATGTGGTCATATCTTCTTTGGGAAGCTCTGGAAGGCTTTGCATCTCCATGGCTAGCTCTCTCCAGTCAACGTCTGCCTCTTCGCCACAGGTCAATGTTTTTCCCAGCAGGGCACATTGGTCTGTAAGTGACTCATCATCCAGATTATGGAAGTTGTGAAGCACTCCAAACTTGTCTCTTACTTCCCCCAGGGACTTGAATCTGTCCTCCAAAGACTGGATGCCACAGTCCACCACAACATTAAAGAATCCTGTTTCCAGTCTCGTCATGGCATCAGCCACTGCCTCGTCAGCTGCCTCGTAGGCAAAATGCCTCTTTTTGCTCCGCAGCCTCTTTTCTTTCAGCACTGCCTCAACATTCATATTTCCACAGAGCTCTTTTGCTGTGGCCTGAGCATCTGTGAACCCAGTGGCCCTGTAGGTTACCAGCGATGCTTTGGTTTTGTCTAAGAGACTGACCGCAACATCCAGCTGCATGTTGACAGACTGAAGGAGCTTGCTAACTGTATTGATCTTTGACAGAATATCATACCAGACAACAGTGCAGATTTGGAATCTAAATGATCCAATTTCTTCTGCCAGGGATTGGGCCTCAATTCTGACCATGAGATCATTTGCGTTTTCCCTCACCTCTAGCAAAGCCTCCCTGACCTTATCCGTTTGGTAGCGCAACGGCTCGATGCTATTCACTCTGCTCTCCCACCGCGTCTCACTCCAGGACTTGAGAGTGATGTCCACATGTTTTTTCAGGATGGTCCACCTCTGGGGAGAACCTGAAAACAAGGTGTACAGCTTCTGAACATTACCAAAGAAGCAAGTAGCATCTATTGATCCTTTGGCTGAATCCGCCACCATCAAATTCAGTGTGTGGGCTGCACAAGGAACATACAGAGCTCGAGGATTCTTCTCCAACAGCCTGGCCTGCACCCCTTTATTTCTGCCCTTCATGTTTGCACCATTGTCATAGGATTGTCCTCTGCAGTCCTCAAAGGGGATCTTCAGCTCCTCCAGCCTGTTCAAAATGAGTGTAGACAAACCAAGCCCTGTGGATGCAGGGGCTATGATGAACCCCAGAAAGTGCTCCCTGATCTCAGTCCTTTTCTTCACACTCACTGTTCGAATCACAACAGTCATCTGCTCCTGGTGGCTGACGTCTGGGGTGCAATCCAAAATGATGGCAAAATACTTGGACTCTTTGATTTCAGCCACCATTGCTGCAAGTATTGTGTCACTGATACAGGACATGAGTTCATTTTGGATTGTTTTACCCAAGTATGTAGTGTAATTTCCTCCACTGTCAATGCGTCTGATGTGTTCTTTCAGAACAGGGTCAAACTTGGCAATTAGCTCAACTTCTTTGAGGAAATTCCCGTTGTTGTGGTTATGCAGGGTGTCAACAGTCCCTCTAAGTCCCAGGTTCCTCTCTGCTAGAGATTGGATGATGGAAACCAACCGAATGAGCACCTCTCTCCACCTCTTCTTCTCTGCCTCCAGGAGGTACAACTCTGTTTTGTCTATTGTCTTCCCTTTTCTAAGACGGAGCTCTAGTTCCTTCCAAGTCAACACACTTTTCACATGATCTGGGCTGTTGTCGTGTAGCTTCAGTAATGCGCCAATATTCACCCAGTCCTGTTGTCCCTCTGTTATGAGCTTTAATGATTTCTTGGAAAACAACTTGCAGCAAAAGTAGTACACTGAATCATTGTTCTTGGAGTATATTAACCAGCTTCGCTTAACTTTCTCACCATTTACAAGTGTTCTAAACATGTAATGATAATGAAAGCTTCTGTTGTTTGGTGTTTTCGGGAATACAAAATCTCTGTCCACCTGTACTGGCCCCCTAATCACCAGATCTGTACGTACGTGATCGTTAAGTACTGATGGCCACCCAGTTGGATCCATTGGTGAACCAGAGAGAAAAGGAGTAGAAGTTACAGAGGTAGGTGTAGTAGGCGTAATGGTACTGCTCTCAACTTCAATGGGTACAGAAATACCTATAGGGAAATTAATTTTAAAAAATAAGTTTTTGTTACTTGACATGTTTACAAGTTGATGTTCCTGGCAATGAACAACACAGTTGAATGATTGAACACAATAGTAATAATAATATTCATAATAATAATAATAATAATAATAATAATAATACCATGATTGATTGGACATATAGTGCTTTGCTTTTCTTGACAAACAAAGTTAAGGTCTCTTTGATGTAGGCCTAAACTTACCAGCATTGTCAGAGGTGGTTTCTTCAGTGATGGAAGTTGATGGAACTGCTATGGAATAAAGAAGTATATCATTGTTTAATATATGACTATAGGACTGTCTCTAGATCAGCTGTCTTTTCACCACGATGGCGCTGCTTTTGAGATAGCTCCAAAGTGCTGATCCAGAATCAGTCTTTAAAAACAGGTATCATCAAACTCCTGCCCCATGCATGACAGATATTTATTATAAGCAATGAACAGCGAGCTTGCTCAATAGAACTTCGACAAATGGCAATTGTAGCTAGCTCTATGGGCTTAATCTATACACTTAACACATCATTTACCAGCATTGTCTGAGGCGGTTTCTTGGATGACATCGGAGTCACTGGTGCCAACAGCTGACCTTGTGGTTTCACATTCACCAACAGCAGCGGTCGAGGTTGATTGACCTGCTATGGAATAAAGAAATATATGATTCGTAATGTAATGACTTAATATTCCAAATTCAGAAAGCTCTCACTTTGGGCCCATTTGAACTCACCAACAGTGTCCTCAGTGGACGTTGTGGTGTGTGCTGGCACCTGCTGTGGGCTTCCAAAGTACTTCAGAAGTGCTCCTGAGGAGAGTATGTTAAAGAGTTAAGCTTTATGGAAACTGACTTGAAATGGAACATCAAATGGAACATACTAGCTTTATATAGCTAATTCAATATTCAGCCAATGAATACTTGCATTTACATGAACTTAGAACCCACACAATGATGTTTGGATAGTTCGATAGATAGATAGATAGATAGATAGATAGATAGATAGATAGATAGATAGATAGATAGATAGATAGATAGATAGATAGATAGATAGATAGATAGTACTTTATTAATCCCAGGGGAAATTGGTTTACTTGGTCAAAATATGAAACAAGCACATATACCTAGCTAACATTAGCTACGAGTGTGACTTGCTGCCTGAGCTAAACTTTTCTAAAGTAAATTAATCAGTAACGTTAATAGCATCGCATTATTCTACAGAAAGGCTGAGATAATAATGATAACTTGGCTAGTTAGCTAGCTGTAACGTTAGCTAGAAAGTAAGTAGTAGTAGTAAGTAAGTTAGAATACTCCCAAATCCAAGTTATCCAACTATTGTTAGTGGGACACAGGACAGGAGACAGAGCCATAATATGAAGTTACATACCTTTATTGTCTTGCCTTTTTTCTTCATTAAGTTTTCTATTTTTTCGTTTTTGATCACCAGAGGCGTATGTCCTTTTTTTGCCAGACATCATGCAAACTGAAGGCACCACAGTTGAGCTCTCAGCTTTGCCTGCCTGCTCGCTCAAGTTGTCACAGCGTTACAAATGTGCAGTGTTGGGCAAGTTACTTCCAAAATGTAATATATTACATATTACTTATTACTCTCTTTCGAAAGTAATAAGTTACATTACAATATTACTTTCTCTGAAATGTAATGAGTTACACTACTTTAGTTACTTTTTAGTTACTTTCACCAAAATAACCGCAAAAGAATAGCTAGGTATTTTAAATGCTAAAATGTATTTTAGTGCAGCTCATTATGCATCCAGTGAAGGGCAATGTGGTATAGCATAACAACTGTGTAGGCCCTTAAGGCTACTAACAACTTGTATTACAGGGCTTAGTTGAATACTCGATTCTGATTGTAAATTCTTAACATGTGAGACGTTGTTAATACAGCAGTACAGACCGCTGTCAAGGACTATAATGAAGGTTAACATATTGTAAATCAAGGCAAATATTATTTAAACCATGCTCATGGTTTGAAATGGCAAACATTGAAAGGCAAAAGTATTATTAAAACCATGTAGCCTACTACATCATCAGCTTGGTCCCATCATATACGATGGGAAGAGAATATTTACTGTGCTTGAAAACTGGTATCACATCATTATGTGAGGTTGACTTTGTGACCTGGAGAACATTTCAGCTGCAACATCAGCTCGTTGATAATAAGCTTGGGATATGAGATATTTTTGTAGCCATTCGTGGTGAAGGCATCTGTGCTATTGTATGCATTATTTTTGACCCAACATTTCTACAGGCATGTCAGAATATGGTACTATTTTCACATGCATATTCTAGCCATTGTCTATTTTTATACCACAAGCTGCAAAATGACCGCCTTACCCCACTGTACAGGCGGGTAGTTGTTTAGATATACCTGGCACCTGCGGGCCGCAGAGGGGCGGCGTAGTTTTGGGCGACGAAGACTGCTGCTCCGGGGCCGGCGAGTCAGGCGGGAGTAAGCTAGTGTCCACAACGGAGGGTAGCGTGATGTCCGCATCTGACCTGTTGCTACTGTCTGCAGTAGATGCAGTGTTGCTGGCGTTTAGTGATGGTTGGTTTAACCATTTTCGTATAAATGATTATCCACAGATCAGATGTGTGTCACTGTTGTGGAAGCACTTTGGAAATGATGCACGCGCAGCGGAGCAGGTCACGCGCACCTGACACAATGTGTTGTTTGTATTTTTCGCTACGTTCTCTTTTTTGAATGGTTGCATAACGTTCAACTTCCCCGAAGATCTCGACGCGAAGCCTGAAGGGTAAACACCAGGTTTACTAATCTACCCGCACAATTTGTCCGGTGTCGGAATGTCTCGCTATGTTAGTACATTCTTAAAAAACAAAACACCATTTAATTTCGGGTTAAAATGTGTTGTAACTGCGTTACTGAGCATTGTAACGGGTAATATATTACCCACATTTCATTAGTAATGCGTTACATTACTTCGTTACAGCAAAAAGTAATATATTACTGTAACTCCGTTACTTTTGTAACGCGTTACACCCAACACTGCAAATGTGCCACAAAACCAACCAATCGGAGAACTCGAGAAGGTCAATTCTGATTGGCTGGTCGTCTCCAATCATATCTTCTATCTGAGATAGATGAGAGTAACACCTACGCCACGACGATTGTTTTTGTACTCCAAATATTAAGCAAAATATGTCACATTATATAATGACTGTTACAGGTCATCATTTTGAGAAAAAGGCCTTCAAAGTTTCCTCTTCTCTGGATCGATCTGATTGATTATTAGCGGAGCAAATTATCAAAATAGTACGGAGGGAAGATATTTTCGTTTGGATTACTGGTCTGGGGGAAGCCCGCGAGTGTGTGTGTGTGTGTGTGTGTGTGTGTGTGTGTGTGTGTGTGTGTGTGTGTGTGTGTGTGTGTGTGTGTGTGTGTGTGTGTGTGTGTGTGTGTGTGTGTGTGTGTGTGTGTGTGTGTGTGTGTGTGTGTGTGTGTGTGTGTGTGTGTGTGTGTGTGTGTGTGTTTGTGTATTTTTGCATTTGTGTGTATTGTGGGAAAACACTCGAGAAACACCGGCTGTTGTTATGCCTGCTGTGACGTCAAGTTACTCCGTTCTCCGCTTTTAATTATGCCGTTACAAGCTTCAAAGTTGTATTTATCATCTGAATTTGCCGAAACAAGTTTAATATTCTGAAAGCCAATACTTTGTTTATTTGAAATCAGATGAAAACAAATTGTAACGGACCCTGCCGTGTTATCTATGATTACTATACACCTTACATTCATCATTTCAGCGGAGGGAGGGGAAGCGGCGCTGCGGAACAGCAGAGTGGCGAGTGAGAGCTGTCATCCTCCCTTTACAAGCTTCAAATGCCTGTAGCTAATGAGATTGAATCAGTGTTCGAATTACCCATTTGCTTTCGGGGGAGCCCTATTTATTTATTGTATTGCTAATCATATAGGCAGACCTGAAAGATCTATATGTTTCCTGCATTAGGTCAACATTGATCGCCAATAGCTTGTTTGGTAGGACATCTTTTTTTCTCGTCTCCGAAATCTCGATCGCTTTTTCGTTTGCCTGGCCCTTATGGTGATTATAAATCTTTTTCCGCAGGTTATTCTTTTAATCACTGCTGACTTTTCCCTGAATCCTTTCTTGTGAAAGGTGCACTCCGGTGGATTTTTCTGCGAGCGGCAGAGAGATCAATATACTTTTTGCCTCTTTGCAAATCTCATATCCACATTCATCAGAAAAGATGGAGTGAGTGGAATGAAAAGCCATGGATAGCTTTCATTCCACTCACTCCATCTTTTCTGTGTCCAGTTAAAAGGCAGGTCATGGGCATCGTCAGGTTTGCTAGTGCAGGTGGCGCCGGCGGCTGTGGCCGTTGTTGAAGCCTCTTCAGGCTCCGCATCGGCAAGCCTCCCCCTCGGTGTGGAGCTGTCAAACGCGACCCTAACGCCGCTTACAGCCGGCTAGCTAAAAGCTGTTCCGTTCACGTTGTCATTTTTAGAATCCTTCGCTTCTTTGCTTGTGAATCCAAAAGCTGCGAGGCTTGGCTGATTTCGTTTCGCCATATTTTTTATGAACATTTCAAATGTGCCGCCAGCATCGCCGCCGTAACCATAGCAACGTAAGTAGCGTAAAGAATGCAGCGCCGCCACGTACAGATGGCAACACCCAGAAATATTCACAAATATAAAACAAATATTCAGAAACTGTAATGAACAATGACTATTATTTATTTCAAGAACTGTTATTTACAGAAACTCAACATTTCTAATCTGTGTGACACAAATATGCAGCTCCCCCTATTTATCTCAAAGTCGGCCTTCAGGGGAGCTCCCTCCCCCATTTCGAACACTGGATTGAATATAACAATCAAAAATAACAAAATATACACAGCTAGATCAGATCGCGTTTTAGATGCGACTTTAGAGTAGAGCAACGGTGTACTGAGATAAAAAAAAAAATTAAATTTAAAAAATTTTTTTTTTTTTGCTAGGGGGCCCCTCAGTGGCTGCGGGGCCCTAAGCGGCCGCTTATGTCGCTTAATGGGTTGGGCCGGCCCTGCTATAGCTACATATTGTAAACTAAAGCTAATTTGTGATTATGGGCTTTAACAACTAAATGTCTACTTAGACTGATGACTATTGAAAACGCCCAAAGGTAAGATACTATTACAAAGCCTAATTCAAGAAGTTGCAGTCCAAAAATGAACAAAAAAGTAATTCTAAGCATGCTACATTTTGTCCGTTAGCTTGTTAGCCTATCTGTAGCCCAAAGCAAGCTATCTTAGTTAGCATGTTACCTGCATCATGAATGCATTGATGATCAAATATTAAATAAGCTTATAAGGTATTGTCTTTTTACAGTTTGATACTTTAGTTCCTTTTGTGTAATTTCAGTGTGCTGGTTTTCTAACCAGCTAAATACTTTAAAGAAAAACAAAACAAATATGCCCAGTTGTGAGATTGGATCACTCTATTCTGTATGTTTTATTTTAATCCATACTATCCCCACGTGAAATTTGCCTAAAATGAACACTACATAAGTCACCTAAATGTAAAGACATGCTTCAAGACTTGGCACAGGAATGTAGGACATTTGACGTGGGAGTTTTTTGGGACAATGAAAACAGCACATTTGTTAAGATATCTAGCCAGAGTTCCCATAGTTTCTCTTATCCCACAAATGACCCACTTTAAGCTCAGCGCTGTGTAAACTTTACTCCTTTTTCTTTGTTTTCTGATGTCAAGCAATTATAATATTACTTCGCTAATATTCCCTGCTGCTGGCCAAAAAAACCAAATGTATTATATATTACAGTGATAATTACAGCTGCTAAGTGTCATTAACCGTAAGTAACCTAATTGGCATTTGTCCAGCTCTGAATTATGCAAGGTCACTCAGCTAAGAAGATCAGAGCCATGCAGTTTTTCTCTCGGTATGGAGGAAGTTATGGGTTTAATGACATGTTTGGGTCAATAGGCAGAGAAAGGCACTGTGGCACAGTAATAATAGGAAAGGAGGTGGGTTATGATGGAGCCACCTGTGCACCGTAATGGTCCCATAGGGAGGTCTTAGCATTTCAAAATTCCTTCAGTGGCATATTGCCATTGTAATATGTGGAGCTTATAACCACCATTTAGATATTTTTAATGTTTAATTGTTATTAAAGGATTACAAGGTCTATGGGCTGAGCAGATTGCGTAAGGCTTTTGAAAGCCAACAAAATCAAAAATACATATGGGACATTTTTGGTAATCAGGGCAGATTTTCACACTGCTGCAACATCATAGACATACAAGGTTTCCACTCAAGATATTGCTTGCAATGCTATGTAAGCATAAAGTACCAACATAGCTGAATCACCTCATAATCATAACAAAACATAGTTTTGTTTATTCCATCCTTATCACTAACAAATGTAAATATGTATATCCATCCACCAAACAACAAAAAGATAATAACTTATACACTTTTTTATTTATTTATCATCATTGCATTCATAATGCATCAAGGGCTACAGCTTGGCAAATAAGCTAACAATATTTGATTTTTTTTTTGGGTCATGTTTGCACTGCTGGTCCTTAAATTAAGCTTTGCAATCCTATCTTATCTTTTGACTTTTCCTTACTCATCAGTCCAATTTTCATAAATACATAGGCCTGCTGTTTTTCTGTAATCCTTTGCAACACACCAAGCTGAAAACAAACCCTTTATGCTAACTTTTGGTTTAAGTATAAAAGGGGTTTATTATCACCAATTCAACACAATAAATCAGGCCTTGCCCCATTAATACTTGTGATTTCCTCCCAATCGCTTGCCAAATGTGATTGTGATACTATATATGACAACTGAAGCATTTAAATGTACAAATAATGACAATTATTTTCAATGAAGTTTTCAAACTACAATTAAATACAGTTTAATTGAATTGGACTGACTATGACTGCAGATAACTACAGTGGAAAAACAAAGTCAACCATAGGTAGAACATTACCAAGAAAAACAGTTCAGTCAAATGTTACTGAAGCATTGCTTTTGTACATAACTTGTTTTCTTCCGTTTTATGATGATTTTCCCTTAAATATGAATTCAAAAATATATCTATCTCTCACAGGGAGCAGAGCTTATCCACCTGCCTGGGAAGTGCTGCCCGGAATGTTCCTCTGCCAAACCCTCCTGTTTGTACGAGGGGAAATCCTACAAGGTACTTTTTATATTCTTATGACTTTGTTTGCATATAAGCAAGGGAGGGAAATTGCTAAATCAGGCAAGAAATCCAAGCTGTGTGGGTGAGACAAAGACGCCACAGGGCTTCTATGAACTCTCCATTCTCAGAAGTAAAAAGAAAGTAAGTGCCATAAAGGCTCACTGCAGAGGAGGCTGCTACACAAACAACCAAACACATCAATATTAAGCTGGTTATAAATATATAAATGCAAACACTGGGTGTAAGAGTTGCTGTGACATGAAGTTAATGCCCATTTTAAGACAGAGCTGTCAACTACAAGCCTGTTATAAGAAACCCTTATTATTCTAGCATGACCTTAATTATTTATAGGCTAGTATTGGAAACCCAGAATGCAAAAGATTTAATTTTTGACATTTCCAGCCATGGAGGAAAGCTCATTAAATGCTGCAGGACATTCGGCCAAAGCCGAGGCTCAGAGCGAGTGTAGAGAGAGCTTTTCCTATAGATTTTTCTTTGTTTCCCCGAGGAATTTATCTTACCAGTTGTAAACAAGGATGGATACTGCATACTTATTTTGCACCTACACATCTGAATAATAAATGCATTTTCTCACCTTTTTGAAAGGCTAAAGCAGGCATTTTGTGACTAGATAATTCCTGGTTTAGCTTCTAAGTAACAAGAAAATGACATTGGGGAAAGTTAATGAGCAGGAATAAATAACCATTTTTACCTTTCACTTATCTTTTAAGGTTATTTATTAGCACTGCTGATAACAAGCAATTGAAGCAGCCAATAAAGAGAACAATTCAGTCTTCACTTGTCTATCTCAAGACTTGACTGTCTGAAAATGGGAAACTTTATTTGACTTAATGACGTTGAAGAGAACGTGTTGGAGCGCTAGCCAATGGATGCGCGAGTGTTACATACTGATGTCACCATGTTACGGAAGTAAACAAAGGAGTCCAATG
This sequence comes from Notothenia rossii, assembly GCF_949606895.1. Classification (NCBI taxonomy): domain Eukaryota; kingdom Metazoa; phylum Chordata; class Actinopteri; order Perciformes; family Nototheniidae; genus Notothenia; species Notothenia rossii. The sequence goes on from NC_136909.1 coordinate 33,444,862, forward strand.
GAGGCTTTTCGGTTTTCTATATAGCACACTTTAGGAAATGAAATGTACTTGCAAAACGTTGTTTGGAAGCATGTTGGGCCACATGTTTCTTGAGCATAAGGTATAAAAGGAAAAAATAAAAAGTTTGTTAGATGATTGCGTTGTAGATATTCTTGCTACTTCCATCAACGTACACTCATGTGAAGATCCATTCTAAAAAGTATTTCAGTCTCCCCTACTGGTAATAAGGTAGAGATTGATAACCACAGGAAAATTGTTGCACAGGCGAAATAACAGACTGTGAAGGTTGCACATTTCTTCCCTCAGATTGGATCCCTGGATAAAAGGTTTGTGATTGGGCATCCTGCTAGAAAAACAAGCTCTACACCTTCTACACCTTTTTCTTTTCAGGACCTGGCTCGATGGAGCGATAGCGGTTGCAGGGATTGTGAGTGTCGGGATGCTCAGGTGACTTGTTATCTGCACTCCTGCCCCACCTGCCCGCCAGGGACCCTGGTCATCACCCAGGAGGGCCGATGCTGCCCCGAGTGTCGCCAAGGTACGTGGCTGCAAAGGGTGCTGGGTGTGCGGGTCAGTAATATGTGTGTCTCTGGAAACACCAGCTGGGACAGACCTGGTTCCTTTTTATCTTTTCACCCTTTCACAGCACAACCATCTTTTATTTATTCAACAGGGACAGTTGACATACATAAACATTTAGCCAAGAGTCTATTTTTCACCCTAAAGACACATTTCATTTAAAACAACAAACAAATACAATCAGTAAAAACATGCGACATAGAGTATAGGACATGTTGATAACATGTATAAAAAAACATTAACAAACAAAACATACATATTACATAGCAAGAAGATGAACAGGTTAAGGCACAGGCTGCAGACAGACAGAGAGCTGCACAGTGCAATAGATTGTATCAGTGTTGACAGAGCTGATTCCTCACTAACCATGTTTTTAATAGACTATCAGCAACCTCATTTTTAACTGCACCTGGGTTCAACTTCCTGCTAAACCCTGACAGAACAAACCTACCAAGATATGGACCCAGCAGTTTTTGACTCTGAGACTTGACCTGAAAGTTCTCGGTGGTTCATACTTCAGCAGAAGATAAATAACACAACAACACACAGTGCTAAGTTTGGGATACTTGGTACATCTCAGCAGTTATTTTGGGATAAAGTTCTCATCAAAGTTTAATTTTACGCACATTCCTATTTACCACAATGCCCTAAAAATGTCTGAAAATGTTTACAGGCATAAAAATGTAGCTAACTAGCATACAAAAGTGTGAGTGTCATTCTGTGCTCGCTGCCAAATAACATTGTGTTTTGTAGCTGTGTTGCATTTTAATGTTCTTTCCATCGCTGTGGGGGGAAGATGGCAGCTCTGCTTTTTTCTTTGATTGATTTCTCCCTGTGTGAAAGTTTGTTGTTGGTACAAAACTGGGATTCAAGAATTGAGTCTTCTCTCTTTGATTCGGCTGGATTTGACACGAACAAACTTCACTGTCATGATTGAAAAAACTGCAGGCCATACTGTCATATCAGCATCTATTGAATGTGAAACAAACCCAGGTTGTAAGACGTAATCTAATGAAGATAAACCAGGACATTGCATTTAAGTTCTGCAAACACTGCTGTGTAAAGGAGGACACATTGGAGCCCCTTGCAGTGCCCCTACAGAGTATGTTAAGGTGAAGTCAAGGTGAGGAAAACATCATTAGAATTCAGGGGCCGTATTCACAAAGCATTTTATCTTACCGCTAGGAGTGCTCCTAACTCGCGCTAAAACATTTTACTTAGGAGTTTTTTCTTAAAAGTTATTCACAAAGCCGCTGAGACCTACTCATACTAAGGATAAATCACTAAGAGTGAACTAAGAGTGACGCGCCGTTGCTATGGATTACGTCGATTCTCGTGCATGAGTTTAGAAGCGGTCAGTACGGTGATTGGTTGTTCAGAGCAGGCGGTCTCGCTGAAACTCATCCGCAACATCCCACAAACGAGCCCACTAAAACAAGGAAATAGCCTAGGCTAGAAATGTATTCCTATCAAATAGTTATGGACAGTGCAGTTAGCAGAATACACGCATGATGACACGTTTGTGCAGACCACGATAATGACGTTGTATATGCACGTTAAAGAGAGAGAGCAAACAGTAAAAATACGTAAATTGCATTAAATCAAGGAGGCAATTAAAAGCACCCTGCAAACTATTATCCAATGAGCATATTTCCAGCACTTAAACACTTTCAATAGCAGCCCATACCGCCGTTCAAGTCCCCCTATCATGATGAAGGAAAACAATCTGCGTGTTGATGGAATGTACTTTCTTTCTATTGACGAACACGTCCTCATCTTTTGATGGCGCAATTATTTTTATGTGCGTCCCGTCAATAGCACCGACCGCACCGGGCATACCTGCAATTGCCATGAAGTTGGCTTTGATCCTGTGTAGTTGTTGATTGTCCAAAGGAAACCGGATAAACTGTTGGATGATATGTGGTCTAGAGAGCGCGTTGATGGTTTGGTTTATGGCACGGCTGACTGATGGTCGCGATATTCCTAAATCGTCGGCATTGCAAAGTTGCATTTTCCCTGTTGCTAAATATCGTAGTGTTGCCAAACATTTTATTTCCGGACTATTCGGGTTATTCCTGTTAGTCGGGGATGTTATGGCATCCCGCACTAATTCCACAACAAGTTTGATACCCTCACGATTTAGCCTATATCTCTTGATCAATTCACAGTCTTCCATTGTCTCCAACACATTTTGTCTCGCAGCCATTTTCAGATTCCTTGTGAATTGGTCGTACTGAGTTAGGAGTCCTCTCGAGGACTTTTAAGCTCTCCCAGACTTAGGTGCTACTTTTAGGCCTAAAATACTTTGTGAATTGCTCTTAGTGAATAAAATTAGGAGTCCTAAATGTAAGACTGACACGCCCATTATGTTTAGGAGTTTCTCCTAAATTCGCCAGTTAGGAGCTACTTTTAGCCCTAAGATCCTTTGTGAATACGGCCCCAGGTCTTTAAGAGGTGTTTTAAAGTTTCTTAGACTGTAACAATGTTGAATTACTTCAAATAGTGACTGCTAGATATATCTTCTGAAGAAGAGGAACATTTCCATTACTTTTGGGTTACCAGTAAATATTAGAGAAAATAAATAACAACGAGACGTTTTATTACTTAACTGTAGGCTATTAGGTAACACAACAGAACAATGTAGCCTTAGAAAAGAAGAAACCAAGGTATTGAAAATGTCTGGAAAATGTGTCCTCTGCTCATTAATTGTATTCATAAGAATACCGGCTTTTCATTATAACACATGAGCACATACTACAGTTTAAAAATGCAACAATAAAAAAATGCTCTGTTTTAGTTTAATACATACAGTTAAGCTCACACATACTGTTCTATGAACATATAGGTTGACCTACTGAATTAAAAAATAGAACATGAACCAAAGAAAGTGAAAACCATAAAGCAAATTCAGGAAATGAATAGTACACATTTTTGTGGTGGCCAAACGGCGGTACTTTTGTGTTGGTCTGTGACGTCATGAGGCCCAACAAAACGTTTTCTCATTACAATGGGAAAGTCACTTCAGTAAATCAGCTGATAATTAGAAAAATACAATTTAATCATAAGGATCTAAAAGTTGTAATCAGCATCATTTTCTCTCTCTATTCATTTGACTGATCCGGGATCAGATGTGAATGTTTTTGAGGCCGAGCTAAAGCAAAACGCAGATACCCACGTTCTACGGGTACTTTGGTAACGAGAGGCCGGCTATTTTGGCTTCATGTGCCACAGAGCAACTTTCAAAGGAATGAACGGGGTTTCGCTTCCGACACTGTATCCAGTTCTCTTTGTGAGAAAACCCAAAGGACTTGACAGTTTGTGCGATATACATGTTCATGATTTTTTTCTTTTTGAAATGGGCACCATTACTCTAAAAACAGTTACTTTTACAATGTGCCCAAGAAAGGCACTTTTAAAAAAAAAAAAACTGTATTTGTAAATCAAAACCTGAAGAGGGAGAGACCCATAGCGCCAGTGTGAGAGTTTATAGGTAGGCAGGACAGGCCGCAGGAGGACAAATCCCCCCCTGTCCCTCTGCGTTCAGCCTGCCATGGCCTGAGGACAAGAGAGAGTAGAACAGACACACAGAGTCGATGTGAGCTATCCCCCCAGTCCATCACTGCTTTTAACTTTGGCTTTAATTTAAACCTTTTATTTATGCCCTCCTTCATCTTCACATTCAGTTTTACACATAAATGTCAAATCCCAACTCTTAAAAGCAGGCAGTAGTGGTGTGCGGTGATTTCCTGGGTCCGTTTGGGATGGTATTGTTTTGTATTATTCAAACACAGAAGGCATCATTTGAAGTTTTTTGTGCAGTTTGGAAAAAAAAGCAGTACAATAATAGTACAAAGTAAAAACTTTCCAAACACACCGCCTCCCCTGGGCCTTGAAGTTACACGAAATGAAAAATGACTTTCACTTGGTTGGCCATTTTTCCACAGCATAATAAACAGTATATACAACTATTTAACAATTAATGAGGGCAAAAAACAAGCTATTAGTTTGGTGCAGTTCACTGTAATGCTGACCTGAGTCCCAGTAGGTCTTTTTTTAAATGATCTCTCCCTTTCCCTTCAACCTGTTTCATCAAGAAAGACCACACATGAGGAAATGTAATTGCCTTCGAAGATATCAAATGATAGCTTTAGGCTATTTTCATTCTGTAAACCACACAATGACATCGAAGCACATCAGTTTCACCTCCTTTAAAAAAGAGTGATCCATCTGTCTCATTGTCAGCAGTTAAAATCAAACAAATGTATGTTAATGTGTCATAAGATAAATACACTCACAGGCAATTAAGCAGTGGGATTACATTGATAAGATTTATGAAGACTTATAATTAAGTTTGCCTGCATGAACGAATAATTACAGTTTAATGAGGGAGACTTTCTTCACCGTACCACACAAGTGGATAAACAATAATAGTTCTAGAAGGCTCACATTTAGCTTGAGCATTTCTCCACGGTCTAAACATGTCTAAAAAGTGAATACAATTTATTGTCGCAGATATAAAGTCTAATTATCCAGGTAAGCAACAGGGAAAACGTATCAAATGTAATATTGTTAATTATTCTTATATCTCTAATGGCCGTGTTTGTGTTCAGTAGAACATGTATTTGCTCAAAGTAGTCAGCAAAGAAACACATTTGTTAATAATGAAATGATGTCTTCGCTTTTACATTCATTTAATTTCCATCTAATTTAGAAAACTTGGTCTCTTATGATTTCAAGTTCGTAGGCAGGTGTTCTGTAATGGTGGTTGCAGTTTTATGGTGCTCTAAAGCAGGATTTATTTAGTGTGATGTTCATGTGGAGCTGTAGAAAGCACAGGTGTGGATGGACAGCTTTGATAACAGCGGTTCATCTCATTCATCTCCTGTAGTGCTCAAAATCATTGTAATGTGTCTAATATGTAACCAAACAACGATCTTCTAGTAGTTTAGGCATCTCAACATTTCAGAGAGGACATTTTATAGTTTTTCGTCCACTACACTGATTTAACATCTATAGTTATTTATATTCAATCTGCTCTGTTTACTATTTGCATAAGAATTGAAGGCAGTTGTTCTCTGTTCACCTTCTCGCTTTTCTTATTATCTTCCTTTTCTCCTGGCTATTTTCAATATCACCAGCCCTCTCCGTGTCTTTATACTCCACACACATACTGTTTATACATGTAAGTGATACGTGAAAGTGTAGGAGGGAAAAACGTCAGAGCTATCCATCTATACATCCTGTACACGTGTTTGTGTTAATCAGCAAGTGCAATGGGGGCTTAAAGATGTGATTGTATTTTAAAAAGTATTGTGAGCTAGTGTGTGAAAACATGGTCTGATTCAGTTATGTGTTTTGCCAATGATTATCATGTACTGTATGAATAATTTAAGCGTTATACTACACTTCTGCCTGTCATCACCTCACAGCATGTGTGTGTTAACGGGTGAGAAGTGATGCTTTAATGCCCCATAATGCCCCATAATCCATATACTGTTGGCAAAGTGATTCAAACACGAATTAACCACTTCACTTTTATTTACTTATGCGTGTGTTTCCCCTCGTTTACCCCGCATTAGTCCGTCTGCCTGGCTGTGAATTGGATTCCCTGACTTTGTTTAGCTTGCAGCTAAAAATAGAAAAAAAAAATATTTCTTTGCCTCTTTCTTCTCCAACTGGAACCGTGAATCTTGCTTTAAGCTTATTAATCACGGCTGTCGCTAGTCCCAGAGGTCCGCAGCCCACCCCCTCTCATTGGGCAGTTTACATCCGAGGGCCGTAACCAGCACTGTGCTGCGTTCAGGTCTCAAGGGACAGACTGGAGATGTGACGGTTCATCTCTGCCAGGATTTGACCCAGATGAGTCTTTGAAATAGGTGATATTATTTTGTACTAAAATGCAGTTATACACAGGGAATAGAAATGTAAACCCAGAGAAGGAAATCTGTCTGGTTAAAATATTATTATTGATTCAAATATAGGTCTATGTTTAGGATAATCATTAAAGAGTGTAAGAGAATCAGAGCACTGTATTTTACCCAGGCTTTCTCCATTATAAAGTGAAAAGTAAGAATGTGCTATAAAAAATACATACATTTATATAATCATAAGAAGTACAGTCGCAATTATTCCGAGCTGCGCTATATGACATCATGTCAAAGGACAGATACTTAGAGATCAAAATCTCCCTTTGTGACTGGGAAATTGTAAATATCGTGTTTTGACGACTTATTATTTTCCATTTTTTTTTATTATAGGATGCAATACTTTCCGAAAAGGTTCCTCAGTCCAATGTATTTTAGTATCAGTAGAAAGGAATCTTTGTAAAAGCAATGATTTCTGTCCATGACAACTAACCTTTCTGGCACATTACATCAATAATACACATCTGATAATGTGCATGTGTATTAATTTCTCCTACACAAACATTGGTAAAGGTCGCAATTTAGTTATTTTTATACAGATGTGTTTTTTCCCCAATGAAATTGATTCGGTTAGCTTAGAAAGATTTAGATTAATATTGCAAAATATTATTTTTTAGATCGAGTTTTATTGGTTTATTTGAACAACGTGATCACATGATTCCCTCTGATATGCAGATCTGTAAGCTAGTAGCTAAGCTAGTCATTTCAAATATACTGACGAAACTTACAATTACTGTATGAAACAGACTAACTCTGCCAGCAGGGACAGTTGGCAAAATATAAATCTGCAAACCTCAACATCCCTCCGGTCCCAGCTGTGTGCATCACTTTTTAGTGTCCCCGTTTTCGTTGTGTTTTGAGCTTCTTGCAGCAGTTTGCAATTGCAGGGTCTCGTTCATGCAGCGCTTTAAGTAAACCCTGCACATGTTGAGTGAAGTTGGTGAATGTTTTCTAAATGCTGCGCATGTGTTGTCAAGTTGCTGAAGATATTTCTTAATTTGCATGTGTTTTTGGAACATTTCAGTTTTTATATTCACATCGTTTCTGAATCTGCACGCATTCCTCCTAATGGAAGTGTTTTCAGGTCGTAATGCACGTTTGCACCTGTCGGCCATCGCACTTTACACTGTGATATTAGTACTTTTCGTAAAGTACAAGATATGAGAAATTCTTCCACCACCCCAACAACAATACATAATATTACTTTGAGTGCGCCATGAACCAGTGTCGTCACACTCTGTCCCAGGGGTAGTCCTCTTTTTTCTAAGAAGCTTCATACATACCCTTAATTCTCAGAAAGCCTTTCCTACTCTGAGCTTGGTTTTCAGTTCAACTTTCAGGGTGATTCCCAGGAGGGATTCTTGGATGTTTGATAAATACGGGCCTAGAAATCTTAAAATGTTTGCATCTGTAACCAGATCCAACACACATATTTTAGTCCAGCACACAATACAGTCTGTCAATTATGTCTCTTTTTTGTGTAAAAACCTAATATACCGAAGAGCCCTCCAGAGGGAGTTTCTGTACAACACGGTTTACCAATCGCAACAGAGCCAGCCAGCTAACCAATCAGAACAGACTGGGCTCTGGTTTCAGACAGAGGGTGAAAAGAGCTGCTGCAGCACCTATGAGAAAAATAAAGAGCTTTCTGAACATTAAAACGTGTAAACATACATATACAATACAAATATGAACCTGTCAATGAACAAAAAAACGTTTAATGATCGAAAATGTTGCAGCCGACTCCATGAGTGAATGATGGCAAGGCAAGGTAAGGCAAGGCAATTTATTTGTATAGCACAATTCATACAGTGATGCAATTCAAAGTGCTTTACAGGATCAAACAGAGAAAACAATGTATATGATGCTGTGCCTTTTGATGAGAGTTAGACTGTTCATTTACCTGGAATTCACCAGCCAACTTCTGGTAAATGTTGCTTGTAGTGGAGCCAGTCTCAGTTGGAAGTCAAGCTTCTGCTAACAGTAAAGTTGATATGTGATGTTTTTTATCCAATGTACCATCTCTTCCATATAATAATAATAATAATAATAATAATAATAATAATAATAATAATAATAATAACAATAATAATAATATTGGGAGGGATGAAACCCTCTTTATGTTAACACATCTGCAGTTTCTCACGGGAGCATTTTGTCATCGGGTGCAGTTAATTGCGCCTGGATCCACACCCTTGGATCCACACCTCTGGATCCACACCCCTGGATCCAAACCTCTAGATCCACACCCCTGGATCCACACCTCTGGATCCACACCTCTGGATCCACAACTCTGGATCAGTTGTTTTCGTATAACTTTGCAGTTAATCACAGCTGTAGTTTTTAATTTTGCACCCCAGGGATCCTGGCTCGTTATGCTTGTGCAGAAATGAAAGAACATTGTGCTTGCATCAAGGCAGCATTCTCTAAACAACAGCTCGTACAAAAAGGGTTTGATTGCCTAACTCGTGCTGCAAATGTTGCTTTATCCTCAAGCGGTAGAACAAATCCTATTCTAGTTCACTCTAAGGTTGTCAAATCGAAAAGAAATGACCTGTTCAGGTGGACGTTTTTATTCAAATGTAAACATTTGTTCCCAGTGTTTAACATTTGGGAGTGATTTGCAGAAAGAGTTCAGGATAGATTTGAGTCTTCCAGGATGTTTTTCAAGAGATTGATAGATTACTGCCAGAAGGAGCATTGGTCACAGCTGAATATAGAGATAAACACTTGACTAATATTCATATTAACCAATAAGCCCGTCAGTATAAGTATCTCAATCTCCCACATTTCTCACTCAACATCCTTCCCACTCTTATTTTTGCACACAGCTCCATTGTGTCTCTCTCTATAGCAGAGAAGACGAGGGAGATGGTGAGATGAGTGGCAGATGAAAATATAATAGATGGGAGAGAGAAAATGAAGCTGTAAGGGAGAAAGGAGATAGAAGAAGAGAGTGACGAAAGGTAGTGTAGTGGGAATAAAGAGACAGAGATACTTAGAACAGTATGTCCTGGCTTGCTGACAGTCTTATTGGCAATTACGTCTCACCACATTCTTTTCTTTTCTATAACGTCCCTTTTGTATCTCTATTCTTTTCTCCTTTGCTTTTCCATTATATTTGTCTTCCTCTTTCTCCTATTGTTAATCAGATCCCTCAGTCACAAGTACTTTATATACTTAATGCATTCACATAATGAATAGAGCAATCACTGTATAATCATGTGTGCGAGCAACCAGGCATATTGTTTGACAAGAGGCTGCACTGGTAACCTAGGAGATGGAACAAAGAATGACTTAAATAATGCACATTTTCAAGTTCATACGTGTTTTGGGTTCGACATGCTCTGTTTTATTTCGTCTCTGCTTTCTCTGCGTTCAGCACCATCATTGCAGCTGCAATGACCTTACCTAAGTCCAAGCAGCTAGGCATAGGTTGTATGCATTTCTCCATGGATAGAGCCTTTTTCTACTGTTACAGGATTCAAAGGACTTAGACCTGCTTAGACCAAGTCAAAAGACACATGAATATCAAAATTGTTGCACAATGGGAACTTTGAGGAAAACTTCTGAAAACACAAAGAAACTCATTTGCTTCAAATACCAAATTAATTACGAGCATAGACAGCGCTATTAAGGGAATACAACGGATCAAATGATCACTGAAAAAGGTTTCCTCGCAGCTCACTGGTCATTGCTTTACAGTACCGCTCCCCCAGACCGTGTCACTTTCCAGGGCCACATTGTTTTGTAAAATTGTGAGCATAAAGTTGGATCTGATGAGAAGACATTTAAAATGTAAAACACTCTTTAGCAGGACCATGCCCTCTGACCCCCCTAAAGTGTTTGAGGTCTATTAACATAGTCTATTAAATTCAATGAGCATTTTAGCATTTCCGGGCTCCATTGTCCTATACTCAGTTGAGTTTTTTTTGTTTTTTGGATGGCTATATTAAAGTATGTGTTTGATAGAAGCTTAAGAAATGTTAACATTTAGTTCTAAAACATAAAAATAGGTCAGTGTACACCCCACTTTGAATGTCTGAAGCGTGTCCGCCTTTAGCTAAGAGTTAGCGACTTTCAGCCATGCAACCATGATGCTATTTACGTCTGGCATTTCCATTTAAGCTTTAGCTAATATGTGAATACATCTGCAAAACCAGAATGGGTCATAAACGTGTGTTTGCCACGGATACACTTTTCTGCAATGGAAACATGCCATTGGATTTTGTCAAGGGTTAGTTATGTAACTTCAGGGTCGGCCTACAAATATGTCAACACTACTCTATTTGGCTCCCCATACTGGAGGCTTTAATGCCGCCTATCACTATGAGTTTGATGTATGAAGCTAAAACTATGTGTCATTATTTATATAGTTGCTAATGTGTGTGCAATGTGCATTTGGTAAAATGTAAATTATAATATCAGTACTGTGCATCACCGTACCTTTCTGACAAAATGGTGTACACTGAGATCTTCAGTGTGAAATGACTTCTGAGTGCACTTAGTCGGCACATTGAAGATACTACCTTGTGCTTGTAAGTCGTTGGTAAATTGTTGGACCATTTCGGATCCAGTGTGGGCAGGAAAAGCACTTAAACAACTCATTAAAACATTTACCATTGGAGTTGTTGGCAGACAGTAGAAGTACTGGAAAATTCCCCATAGGGCACATTTAAGTGAAACTTTTCTACCATTGCTAACACAGTCTGACTGTAGAGCAACATCTACTGGATGTAATTTATTAAATAAATTCAATTTTGTGTGTGTGTTGTAAATCTGTCTGCCTTTGCTAACTGAGTTGCAGTGCAGAGCCAAATCAGATAAAATGTGCAGACAATTGAACGTCAAAATATGTGTGTGTGACTCTGACGCTTTGAGTCTTCGAGAGCCACCAACCATATCTATCCACATGTATAGAAATGGAATAAAATTACCTTGACATTGAATGTGTGATTGCATTTCCCTCATATATACTCTACCAGTACTTATTACCTTGCTGTAGATGCAAACATAATGTATTGCATTTTAAAGATGTTTTCATGAAATGCTGTGTGTGTGTGTTTCCCAGTCCAGTGCCACGCACACTGCCTGTCGTGCTCAGGGACTGCGGATCATTGTGAAAGCTGCAGGGATCCGAAGGCCTTCCTTCATCTTGGCCGCTGTCTGTCCGTCTGTCCAGCCGGCTACTTCTCTGAGGGACAAGTGTGTGAAGGTAGGGCGCTCTTTTGAAAAACTAAAATACCTCAAAACATTGATTTACCTTGGAATGATCTCCTTTCAAACACAGTTAGAAAAGTGCTTTTTGCATATCAACAGAACACATTTAAATGCAACAAATGAAATGAACTTAAAACATTATAAAACACAGAGAGTGAAACAAAGTAATTAAACATAAATAAAATGAATCTTACCAAAGTAAAAGTACTTTGCATCAAAATGTACTTGTGAAAGCAAATGTCCAATTCAGAATAATTTATGTGAAATTACTGGATTATGATTATAGATGCATTTATGTGTTCATCGCAGTTATCAGAGCTTGTGATTGTCTAGCTAATTTGAATGACTTTATATACTATTGCTGGATATCTTAACCTATCATTTTATTTCAAAGATTTTTTCCAGGTTGATTTCTATTTTGTATAAGCTAATAATCTGAATCTGTAAAGTAATGTACAATAATCGCATAATGGGATGTTGATAAATAAATAATTTGTAAGGCAGGTCACAGTTTGTCCCCTCTCCCTTCCCTTACAAAAATATTGTCGCTACATGCAGCGTGTTGATTGGTCAGATGCTCACTACTCGTCACAGTTTCAGCAACCCAACAACACTTGCCTTTACTGATTATGTCACTGCCAAAGTTAAAGGGGAAATATAATGCTAATTTGTAGGTTTCCAGGTCTGCCAAATCGCTGCTTTGTCATTGCAGCTGGGGAATAACTGTAATGGCCATGTAGCTCCATTATCTATCTATCTATCTATCTATCTATCTATCTATCTATCTATCTATCTATCTATCTATCTATCTATCTATCTATCTATCTATCTATCTATCTATCTATCTATCTGTCTATCTGTCTATCTATCTTCCATCCGTTCTTTCATCTATCCATCTGTCCGTCCATCCATCCATTCATCCATCCATCCATCGCCACACTTTGTCTAAGTGTGTGTGCTTGTTTTGAGCACCCAGTGCCAGCCCAAGTACCTTGACCGAGCTCTGACCCGCGACAGCCGTAATCTCTTTAGTATTTTCACTGCATTGAATTCCTACTATCCCATTTACCCGTTCTCCTAGAGGCAGACATGTACTGCTCACAGCTATCATGAAGCCGTAAACACCTCACACTCCATCGCCGCAAAGCTATCAGGCCCAGATAAAGGTATTAACTTTAAAGTCTAGCGGCTAATGCTAGCAGCTGCATCTTTAACGGCGTGTGCCTTTGAGAAAGATAGGGAGATACTTGTGTCCTGAATGACTCGGTTGTGTTTAACTGTTGAATTTATTCAACCGGGAAGGTCATTCACTGAGATTATAAATATCTTACAACAAGCCAAGACAGCAGCAGCACACGAATACAGAAGTCACCAAAAAGATGATGCCAATTTAGAGGGGACAAAATATGAAAATTACTACATGTGGGTTTTTCAAGTGCCGAACAAAGCCAAACATGTGTCTCCTCTTCCTATGTCACATCATGCAGATGTATTCAAATATATCTGCAATTTCGACAAAAATAAATAAATGTCTTAATAATAATGATTAGCCTTTAGAAGTAACCATTTTTTTGATGTTAGCATAACATAGCATAACAAATGCAACATGTATTATGGAATGTTTTCTATTTGAAAGAGTTCAATAATAAAAACACAAAGTAACATGTATTCATGTGTAACTCATACATTTTATACTTGAAAGCTTTTAGTATTCTTCACTTCTTAAAGAATATCAAGTTATACAAAACATATAAATAGGATGTCACGTGGGTAGGTTAATACAGGTCATGGTATCTTGTCTTGTTCTGAGGAATCAGAAACGACTATGAATTTTCAGATTTTTATAAGAAAATCTATTTTCAAAGATGCATTTTTCTATTTTAATAATTTTGCTTATTAGCTGTGCATTCATCCAATCATGCACCAGAAGTCTAAAAAATGCTCCACTTTCCTCCATTAGTCCCATACAGCCTAGGACCCCATGTTCCGTGCATGTGGGTGATGAAAACAAACCTGCGCGTCTGAACTTGCATTGTTGATAAGACCCCTCTCTTGTCGCCCCTTCTCCTCATTTCCCATCAACATCTCTTTTCATATTTTTCGACATTTCTTAAGCCTTGTGTCTATCAATCTCACAATCTCTTTTTTTTTGCCCTTCTCCCCATCGTCCTCATCTTACCCCTGATCGGGATCTTTATTTGCCCTGTTGTCACTCCTGCTATCTCTGTGCGAGTGGGAGTCAGGAAGGTTTGAGGGGATTTCGTTTTCATTCCGCAATTTTGAGTTTTCTCATTAAATAACAGTTGAAGTCCCCTCATATGCCTTTTCTCTCCAATTCCTTCTGCACCGGTTCCATTATTATGCCTTATAGACGTCTATAGAGTGTGTGGATTATTTATTTGCTATGTGTTAGAGAGTGATGCTTTAACCAAATTAGTCTTAGACGTTTTTCACAAGTTTTTCAAGTTTTAGATAACTCTGCTTTGGGGCAATAAAAATGAATAAATCAATAAAAAGTTGATTTACTCTAGGGTTTTGGTGCTAACAGAATGTGGGGCTGCTTTTGTAGGTGCAGACCTATGGTGCAGACCCAACATATACAATCCAATTTTGAAAAAGCAAAAAGTGGAACCATGCAAAACTGTGAACAACTTCTTTATAGGTTTATATTATGTTGAATGCCGCATTGACCAAATCATTATGATTCATTCATATTTATTCATGGTCTCACTGGTCCCCAAAATCATTTTTTGTGAATTGATAGGGAAAACATCAAAGCCTTAAAGGTAAAAAAAAAAAAAAAACAGACATAAAGAGAAATGGAATTTGAATTTATATATTTTGTGCAAACATAGAAATTGAAGTTATTTTTCATTTGTTTTACTTAACTTTAGTTTGCCGTCTAAAACCAGAGCCCAGTCTGCTCTGATTGGTTAGATTGTCGGCTCTGCTAGGTCAACTGCTTAGAGATGTCCCGCCCCTTAGCCCTTAGCCTATTACTGGAAGTAACACAGGGATGTTAGCCTTTGCAGACCATTTACATGCACACAAACCTATAAAACACACTACAGGAAAGGGAAACCCCATTACATGGCCCCCAATGGTTTCCTCTGGGACATCCCAGCTAGAGCAACATGAGTTTAAACTCCCCGACATGAATGTACAGTGTTTCCCTCTGATGATGATCCTCCTCCTCCTCCTCCTCCTCCTCCTCCTCCTCCTCTTCCTCCTCCTCCTCCTCCTCCTCCTCCTCCCTCCTCCTCCTCCTCCTCCTCCACAGCCTGCCAGTCATCCTGCACCACCTGTTCCAGCAGGTGGGACTGCCAGTCCTGCGGCCCCCATCAGCCCCTGCTCAGCGCTGATAGCGGCGAGTGCCTGGCTTCCTGTCCTCCGGGTTCCTACCAGCACGACAACACACACTGTCGCCGTGAGTATAACAGATTGTTAGGTACCTTTGTGTGACCTATAATACCATTTGAAGGTCATAATGTAGATTTGGCTCAGATTCAAACACCAACACGGTGCAAAAACTGAGAAGGCCACACTAGGAAAGACGCAATTCCATAATAACTTTTATTTAAACATTATTTATACAGGCAGTCTCATTGAGATCAAGAGAGACCTAAGAAATGTATCTGAAACAACACATTATATAACATTACTTTAACTTCAGCCAAAGATTTTATTCAGTAAATTACAGTGCAAAAGAACCTGAAGATACAAACTCAGAACAGCAAGAAAGCAGCAGATACATTCGCTTTAAACAACCCAACCCATTGTAAGTGCTGGGGAATTGCTAAGTACTTCATTTTTTGTGTTAGGTATAACAGCCAAGGTGTAGTTGAAACAGGTGGGCGTTTAGTCTGTGAGGGAAGATCAGCAGTCTTGATATCAGAATATCATATTTCATGAATCTTGTTCCACCTTTTTGGAGCCAAGATAGCAAACACGAGGGTTTTTGTTCAGGGCTACCTATGTCCGGCACACTTGTTGAAATCTCCCAGTGGAACACAATAATTTATTTTAAGCCTTAAAGGTCCCCTATTATATTGTTTTTCATCAATATATTATAGGTCTCAGATATATACAAAACATGTCTCTGAAGTGTGTGGCTCCAAACACCAAACAGATCATTGCAGCATCCCATAAACCCCTCTGTTTCAGCCCTGTTTCAAAAGTGCTGATTCTCTGTCTGTTACTGTAGATGAAAATAAGGAGCCACTCCCCACGCCCCTCTGAGAGATATTTGGTTAAAAAGAACACAATGGTGCTCTAGGGCATTTTTTTAGATGTTATTAATAACTGCATATCTATCAATCTATGTCTTTTGATGCCAATCTTTTAATATATATATATATATTTTTTATTTATTAATATTTTATTTTATTTTATTGTTTTTAAATCATACGACCGCCCTTCAAGCCAATCAGAATCCAGCTGCCGCTACTGAGAGTGAAACTGAGTATCTGCTCAGCTTTTGGAGCAAGTGAGAGCTAGTGAATATTTCTGCAGCTGGATGAGAGCACGGATGTAGCAAATATTGTTGTTTATATATATGAATATACATATGTTTATTGTTAATATTACTGTTGAATATTTTATATAAATAGCTTTCAAAAATGCTAAAAATATATGTTAATTGTTCATATTACTCTTAAAAATTATATAATATTATAAAGACAGAAATCACTTTAAAAATGCTTTAAAATATGTTTACTGTTGATATTACTGTTTAATATTGTGTTAAGAATGTTTATAACAGAAGACACAATGAATGTGATGAATGACAAACAAAAGATAAATACAAAAAAAAATTGAAGAATAACTGATTATTAATTATTAATACAAATATATATTAAGAAAATGTATTAAGCTGTATGATTAATTTGTCATATTCTCCATCATAATGTACTCATCATTTAAAAAAAAAAATGCAACAGGGGGGTCCCCGCCAGACGATAATGCTATATGTGGGTCCTTGGCATGGCAAAGTTTGAGAACCCCTGGCCTAGGGGAAGATTCAGGTGATAAGGTGGGGGGGGGGGGGGGGGGGTTACCTTTGTTGGTGATTGGCTAATGGTTATACAAGCCAAGAAAACGTTATGACATCATAAAGTGGCCAAAATCTGATCAGCTCATTTTCAGACAGGTTTTTATATAAATGGATCAGGACAAAAAGAGAGCGAATATTTTTTCCTGAAACTTTCAGAGTCTCTTTACACAGAGGGGACACATGTTGATGTATAAAAGACATGAAAAAGTGGATTTTGCATAATAGTTGACCTTTAAACCATTCTCCGGACATTAGTGAGTAAATTAGTTGGCCATGTTGTTTCTGCTAGGATTGTCCATCCAAACGGAGAGTGGAAACCTATTATGAGTCCAACATGTGTTATTTTGGATAAAGTGTAATGCTCTATAATACACAGCTATAATGTCTGTGACAATATACAATACCTCCGACGGCCATCAACATTTGTATGACTCAGCAAGAGTAGTGGGAGTGGCATCTGGAGTTGTATAGGCAGGGGAGTCAGTAGTCCTGAGGCAGTCTAGCTAGTGTTTTAATTTCTCTGGAAGATTTGCGAAATGTAGGTTGAGATGAGATGGATAGGGTTTGTTCGGTTGGTTCATGATAGTTTGAGAGTTACATTCACTTTATTAACTAAATTGGCTCTCTTCAGACACTACTATATATCTAATCACGAAAGGAAATCTATTTTCCATGTTTAAAGATTTAAGGACACATGTTTGATGATTTCATTTTGGAAAGAAAAACGTTGTCTTAGAAAATATATGTATTATGAACTTCATGTGATTTTACATCAAATGCTGGATTTTTCTCTTTTTTTATAAAAGGAAGTCCTTCTTTTGTCTTTCAAGCTGTCCTCTCTTGATATTTTACTATGCTTTGTTTTCTCCAATTCTTTCTATTGTTGTTATCTAATCCCATCGCATTCTGACATCTGAAATATATAAATATCATCTTCCTGCCAATCACTTTCAGTTCAAACTATTGGCTTTGGGGCAGAAAGTGCCTTCACAGTCCAAAGTTGGTAAATCGCAATCTCATATTCTCTCGGTATCTTGTTTCCCGAGGATTGTTTCAGGGTAAGTTGAGTGGATTTTGTAACTGAATATTAAGATGTGACGTAAGTAGGCACATTCTCTGGGGGTCAGAGTATTATTGCGTCAGTGTTGTGGCTTTGCTGACTATAAGTTCTAGGAAGTCTGTTTTATTGCATTCTAGCTAGACTATTGTGGACTTATCTTCCCTGCAGAATTGTGTGGAAAAGTTCAATGAAATTACGTTTTGAAGTGTTTTTTTGTACCTTTCTTCCAATATGTGGCTCTCTCCTCCCTGCTCTCCCTATTATTGTCTGCACACAAAGTCTTTCAAAAGAACATTATAAAAAACAATTTGCACAAAAAAAGAGAAGAACATTTAATGGAATTGAAAATCCCAGAGTCTTAAATTGGCTTTTGGCTTAAGTTTGCCGTTTAATTGTTATTTCACTCAAGTGAAGCCGGGTGTGTTTCAACATAATTACTGCTGCAATAAGCTACACTCTCTGTCCCCTGTCAATCACCCAACACCCACAGGACCAAAACAGAAAGTCTCTTTTAATGATAAAGAAAATAGCTTATATTGTCAAATTCCTCCATTATTTTCTTTAGGTTGTCTTGTGATCCTGTCTAATTTCCACTAGTTCAAGTGAAGGCAATAAAATCAGAAGCCAAACATTCATTCATACTTTGAGAACGGGGGTTTACTTGCAAGGGAAAAAAATATCATCTGATTCAAAATATTTCATCTTACAAAAATGACAAAATGTTGTCTCGCTCTCCTCTGAATGCACCTGTTCCTTTGTTTGTGTACAGAACATTATTGCCCTTCTGAAATATCTATTGTGTCAGGACTGGCAACATGGCAGACTGCACAATAGACACCGACCAATCAGGGCTTTAAGACTTGCGTAGTGCACAGAGGTGATGGGTAGGCAGGTACAAGGGACCAATCTTTCTAGTTCCATCAGCAAAAACATTCTTCATCTTTTCATTTGACATTTTTATAATTGTCTGGAGAACAAAACTCCTGCGTTGAGTCATCTTCATGAAAAACTTGATAGAAGTTGGCAACCCAGGTGAGGGGCAAAAAAGGAATTCTGGCATCATGCTGCTTCGATTCTCTTCTACAATACACAAAAAACAAGAGTAGTTTTGATTACCAAAGCCACATATGTCTCTCAGGCTGTTGGTGTATTCTCTGGATCTTGCATTGAAGGGGAAAATGCCAAACATTTAACCATACTGCAGTAGGGATGGTTACATGAAAAGACGGATTGTGTTTAGGCATAATGTGTTTAAATAACTCTGAAATGTCCAAATGACCAATCAGAATTGAGTATTCAACTAAGCTGTGTAGTAATGTAGTTCAACCTATTTTCTACTGAGTCAATTAGTCTTGCTTTCTGACAAGTAGGATCCATTTGGTAGTTTGGCCGGAAAACATTTTAGTCTTTGAAAGAAACTAACATGATAACCTCAATTAAGCTGAGTCACAGACACAATTTTCAACCTACAGCTTATGAAGACACATGCATTGTTGTTTTATAACCTACCAAGGCTCTCTGCTGTCTTAACAGTGAAATAAAGCAAGGCGGGAATTTAGATCCCCCTGTACACGGTGCTAATAATGCAGGGTAAATACACAACAAGGGACGTCTACATTGACTGTTACTCAACCCAATCTACTTTAAAGGTCTCCCAGCGCTCGAAAGCCCGGACCGATAAATAAAACCCGTGGCTCACTGAGCTAAACCCCTGTGGGCATGCTAATACACTCTGAACGGTTTAGCCAAGCGCCTCCATCAAGTGGGGAAGACCTGCTGTGACTCCTGGGGATGATGGATAGAAATAGAAAGTAGAGATACAGGAGTGGGAGGGAGAGCAGAGAGTAACCACAGCCGGGCTCTGCAGCTCGATTTCACACCTTAATGAATATTGTCAAGAGGATTGGAATTCAAGACTTGCCAGTGCACAAGCTCCTTGAACGGCCTTACATTCGATACACAGCAGCGGCCGTAGTTGGAAACCCAGCTTTTTTGTATCTTGCCTCCATCCATCTTTTTGTACTGGATACAGGACTAGCTATAGCAGAAACCCATGGTGGATATCCTACTTTATACATTTACGATGCCTCTGTTCTCATTTGGTGGCATACACACTGGCAGCATCCATTGTAGAATACCCTGCTCATGTATTAATCTACCACATTAGTACTGCAAATATTCCATTTTATTAAATGATGCAGTAAAAGCATATTAACCCTCCTGTCATGTTTATTAAATGATGCAGTAAAAGCATGTTAATCCTCCTGTCATGTTTGGGTGAAATCTGACCAATTTACTACTTTCATCAATCACAAATATTGTGTTTTACATTTGATTGCCTCAAGGCCTTATGATGTCCTCCACAGTAGGCATTTGAATATATACAATTGCTGATCACTCCTTCAGTGAACTTTTGAGTGGTTTAGTCAACTTTGTTACACATAATATATTCCCTGTCAAAAATGACCACCATAGAAAATGATTGGGTATCCCTAGAATATGGTAATCAGGTGGTACATGCCCACACATCTACAACCATGTTCATTTTTTTAATACATTTACAGTGTTTCAATGCAGTTATTTGTGTAAACCAGCAGTCTGAGACATCTTAAAAGGTTGTATAATAATATTTAACAAACCCCTTGGTAACTAGTCAGCTTTAAATCTCCAATTGGCTGCCGTGAGGGCAAAGCCCTTTTGGAGTTTCCATAGCAGATTCTCCTGTTGAAGGAGAAAAAGAGGATTGGAAAGTGGGCCTGTGTAAATCAGTATGTGATTAGGTTGAGGCTATTAGCGTGGATTTAGCCTGAGTGAACTCTTGTTCTAATGCTTGTTTACAGGGGGAAATAAAGAAGGGAGGAAAGAGGGAGAGGTAGAAGAGAGGTAGAGTCGATGAGAGCTGACAGTCGTTAATAGTGTTCAGTGTTTGGAAAGCGCTGGAGACATTGTAGTAGATCTTGGCAGAGGATCAGGACCACCCAGAGCCGGTGCGTTCCCAGAGGCCCCGGTGGGTTTCTGTAAATGCCTCTGGACTCATGACGGAAGGCTTTATTGCGTCTGCTTCTGCGTGTATTTAAAGTCAGGTTGTTAATAATTATGGGGAGCGTTTTGCTGAAGATAATCTCTATGCTTCCTCCCACTTCTCCTTTTTCCACTGTCCTCTTCAACCCACTTTCCTGATACGTTATTGCCCACTTGTCTTCTATGGCTCTGGGAGATAAACACCATTAGCATGTAGCACAAACTGTCTTCCTGCCACGATTTCCAGTCTAGAATATGTCCACCACACGTCACCATTAATATCTCTTACATTTTAATATCACTTTTGGGCAGGAAGTAGTTTATAACATAATTTTGAACTCCCAAAAGTTATATATATATAAGACATTTTCAAAGGGATCTGCATCTTCATATGCAAATACTTCAACCTTGTTACACCTCAACTCCTAAAAACATCACTTGAGATGAAATGAAAGAGATGCATTTATAACTGTTTTAGGTCACATCCCCAATCATTATGTGCACCTATTTAACAATATGGAGGCGGAGCTAATAGTCCTCTGTAGCCCCGAAACGCACTACATTTTAAGCCACTTTATAGCAGTCCAATCAATAACCCAATGTGTCATAGAGAGACTACTAACCTGTATTCAGCCAATCAACATTTTAAATCAAGCTTTTAATTATTATTTCATTCATGAAGTCCCTTATACTGCAAGATAATGTGTCTTTAGAGACACTATTTTAATTCCATACATACCTAACAAATAGACACTCATTTTCATGACCTCTTTTTCAAAGCTTTTTAGAAATATTATATTTATACTCTAAAACCTATTTGTGACCCGCTCTATCGAAATCAGTCGGAAGTCGCAACGGCTCATTTCAAAATAAACGTGGATTTGCGTTTTTCGGGGTTCGGGTGTTTTGTTTGATTTTAAATAAACAAAGTCTTGGCTTTCAGAATATGAAACTTTTATTTCCAAAATCACACGATAAATACATTTTTGAAGCTTGTAAAGGGAAGATGACAGCTCTCACTCGCACCCTGCTCTTCCGCAGCGCTGCTGAACAAAATGACTCAGGGTGCATCTGAGATTAGAGAGGGTGCAGTGGTAAAGTGCTTTTTTTTAATAAGTGGGGAGTGGACCTAACACCCTCTAGGGGGGTCCTCACCTCTTCTAGGGCGGTCCGGGGCATGCTCCCCCGGGAAGATTTTTTTTAAAATATTGAAGTTAAAAGCATCAATCTGGTGCACTTTGAGAGCAAATTGAAGAGATCTATGGATCTATGTGCTCTTTGCTTGATTCATGCCTTCCCAGTCCCTTATCACGTAGGCTATAAGAGCATGGCGCCGGTTGTTGTAGCCAGTTGTGGTGAAGGCATCTGACTTACTTGAACCGAAATGTCTACATGCATAGCAGAAGATGGTATCTTTTTCACATGAATATTCCAGCCAATCTCTGCTTTGAAACCATGAGCTGCAAAATGAGCGCCTTACCCCACTGTACAGGCGAGTTGGGTACTTTCTTAAATAAACCTGGGCAGGCTCTGTTTTACCGAGGTCCTCTGGCACTTGCGGGCCACTGAGGGGTGGCGGTGTTTGAGGCAACGAAGACGGCTGCGGCTGCTCCGCCTCCGTGGGCGAGGCGGGCAAAGCCGGCGAGTCGGGCGTTAGTGTCCACGACAGTGGCCGCGGGTAACGTATGTCCCCATGATCTGAATTGTTATTACCTGCAGTAGATGCAGTGTTACTGCTGGCGATAAGGGCTGGTTGTTTTAACCATTTTCTGATGTCCATCATTTGACTGCTGTGTAAGCACCTTGCAGATGATGAACGCGCAGCGGCACAGGTCAAAAGCGCCTGACATAATAACGTTACTTACCGTTTAAATTGACCAAATAAATGCAGCAGCAGCAGAATTTTATTTATTTTTTTGACTTTTCATTTTTCAAATGACTCAACTGAGGGTGCACCCTTATGCACCCCCGTAGAGCCGGGCCTGTCCCCCTCCCTCCGGCTGAAATTATGAATGTAAGGCGTATAGTAATCATAGATAACACGGCAGGGTCCGTTACAGTTTGTTTTCATCTGATTTCAATTAAACAAAGTCTTGGCTTTCAGAATATTAAACTTGTTTCTGCAAATTCAGATGATGAATACATCTTTGAAGCTTGTAACGGCATAATTAGAAGCGGAGAACGGAGTAACTTGACGTCACAGCAGGCATGACAACAGCCGGTGTTTCTCGTGAGTGTTTTCCCCGGGAAACAAACACAATACACACAAAGGCAAAAATACACACACACACGTATACACATACACACGTATACACACACACACACTCGCGAGCTTCCCCCAGACCAGTATTCCAAACGAAAATATCTTCCCTCCGTAGTATTTTGATCATTTGCTCCGCTAATAATCAGTCAGATCGATGGATTCAAGAGAAGAGGAAACTTTAAAGGCCAACTCAAAATGTGTCTTCGGGTCAATGCAACTGATTTCGATGGAGCAGGTCACATATGCAAACCTAAAACCTATATGCAATGATAGCTGTTTTTGTTAGTAACGATTTGTAAAGCTCTTTTCTTTGTGAAATCTCAAGAAAGCTGTAACGGATAGATTCTTCCTTGATTGAACCAGCCACATTTCTTCCCCCCTCTGTCACGTGACCATTGCATTTCAGATTCTCTGAGAATGTGGCAGTCAGTAGGCAAGGAAGACATGTGGAAAACAACATTTCACTGTTTCCCCCCCACAAAAAAACTGTTATTGTATAAAATGTATTCTTCAGCATAGAGTCATTGTTGAAGATATATATTTTTTCCTGAGCTAATTATAAAGTTCAGTTTAACCAAGGAGAAGAAACCTTTGGAGGATGACATTTTATTATTTGTTCATGCTGTAAAGAAGAGGAAAAGTTTAAAAAAATGGTGTTGTACAATTTGTAGTCATAGCCTTGTATCTGTGTTGTTGTGCAGCCTCTCCAATGAAAGAGATACCATATGCTTTTTGAGAAATAGGCGATTCCATTCCAATAATGGGGGTTTTCAGAAAAATACACTTTTATTTATTCATTTTTGTTGACTCTTGTCCTCTTCGCAAAAGCTGCTTTTTTGCGTGCTTAGTCTAATTGCTGGATCTCTCATCACATCTCGTTTTATCACTCAAGGTTCGGGGTCCATTGAACCAAGTCAGCACAGTAATGTCATACGCCCCTCCCACCTCTTTAAAGTCCCAGAAGACGAGAAAGTGAAGATTATCCCCTGCATTGTGTGACTATGCATTCATCTCCACCTCCCCTGGTTAATGCAGAGTAGGCTTTAGAGGAGGTTTTTGGCAACTGGCCTGCTGGGATTACATTCGCTGATAACTTTGCGCTTCAGGCTGCACGGAAAAAATAAATTGCTTTCCTGCGAGGGGCAAGGTAAAGGACGTGTAATCCCCTTGTTGGACACAAACATTTTCAGGGGGGGGGGTGGGGGGGGGGAGTTTTTATATATAAATCTTGTCCATAGGAATGCTTATGGATGCATGTTTGCTTCATCTGCAGGAAAACTAGATTTGAATATCCAGCATGACTATTCTTTAAAGAGACAGCGGTTATTTTTAATCAAAAGATATTTGATTAAAAAGTTCAACAATGTTTGAATGTCGCGGTTCAATGAGGGATTAATACTTGATAAATTGTGATTTAAATTATTGTACATTTTATTGAGTGTGTTTCAGTAGGGTTTGCTTACAGTATCTTCTCATTTTATAGAGATGGTTGCATGGACCCTTGAGCACTGAGATGAAGAAGGGGTCGGCTCGAAAAAGATACATTAAAATTTAACAGAAGCTTGAGAGAAACATACACAGACAGAAAGAAAGATGAAAATGAATCCAATGTGAAACGCGAAAAAAAAGCCAGGAGGCTGTGGGAAAGAAAAAGGAAAGAAAGAGGGGGGGGGGGGAATAGACAACTTCAGAAACTCCGATTGTGAGAGTTATTGAGAAAGAGGATAGGCAGGTCCATGATGGCAATGAAAGCTGAGAAACAGGCCACTATTTTACCTGTCAATCTACCTGTCATATTGAAGGATAGTTTTAAACCTACACTGGCATCTTCAACCTTTTTCACACAGATGTAACCAAGAAACTTCTGTGAGTGTGCCATTCATTCAAATCCTTTGCAGCCTGTTGTTTGCAACTTAAAATGGCACTATGTTTATTTTCAGGTACCTATTTGTATTCTGTGCCTCTACTTTGACATGTTTAAATGCTTTAATGTTCAAAAAGTGATTTATAGCTGACTGGCGTTGTTGTGATTGGTGAACTGGCTAGAGATGTTATGCCCCCTTAGCCTATCACCTGTAATTACAAATCGTGTATACTTTACTGACATACATATTTCAAATCTTGATATAAAGCGGACCATCAAATTCTCAAGGTTTGAATTTCCAACTGGCAATTCATATTTTATTGTTTTACAACTCACATGCTCAATGTTAACACAAATAAGGAAATATAAGTTTGTTTTGATATATTAGTTATTCCTTAGTCCCTTAAAGTTGATTTTCTTATGTTTACAAGAGCTAACACCTTTTTCAGAAGCTACAACATCTACATTGTGATTTTACACTGTAACGGTTCAGCCCCGAGCCTGTTTTTCAGGCCTCAGGCTCGAAAATGACATTCCCAGAACAAATGACTGTATCTTCACTTCTAAAAGGGGTCAATTAATAATCTTTCTCAAAGCAATGATAAATCTGTGAGTTGGATGTAGAAAAGTCAGAATCAATATGTTTTCATTTTAAAGTAAATTCAGATTGAACATAGTACAAAAATGTAAATAATAGTGTCCGTTCAAAAATAAACAATTACTTATAGTGAACACCACCCTTGAATGATGGGATATTAGACTAAAAGCTTTAGGAATACACACTATAACATATAATAAGTACCCTGTATCAAGATTGATGCAAAACAAGTGACATTTGACCTTTCTAGAGAGATTTTCTTTTGCATTTGGGTGCATTTTCCATATCTCTGGCCCCCCTCGGTCGATTTTGATGATTGACATCTCTTTTTAACCGTTAGAGCCAATAGAATCGAGGGGAAGTTCCTAAAATCCATCCAAACATTACCCATTGGTGAATGAGTGATGCGTAGCCAGAATGCCCAAAACCGGAATCTGTCATACACTCTCGTAGCAGCTAATATGAAATCTTCGTTATTGACATAAATATGAAGATGGATTATCAGTAATCATTTCAAAGTGACACAGACAGCGTTTTTATCGTTTTAATGCCATTGAACACAACTTTTGATCAGAAACAGCAAAAGGTAAGACAATGTCCCGTGCTTGCTCCGTAAAGCTACGTTGTGTGATGTCTGGATTTGTTTCCCCTGTCGCGAGTTCCTGTCGCTCAGTGATGATACTTATATTTCTGGAATCTGTGGAGTCTCAGCTTGCTAATCGATATTTTGTTTGTGCAGATCCGATAAGTAATAAGGGTAGTTTAACATGAGTTCTGTGCTAAGTGCGTTAGCATTTTTTCGCTCAGGGCTAATTCAGAGCCTTTGTTATTACCCTTATGTTTCGTTTTGCTAAAAATTGTTAATATTCTCTGATAGCTGAGTTTCTTCCCGTTAAGTGGATATGACACATTCATAGTTTATTAAATGTTAAGAAGCCCTCAGACGCTGTTTCTTGTAAGATGTTGCGTTGCCCGCGGGGCCGTGGGGTTTAACATAAAAAGTAACCCTCAGTAATTCGATGTGCACATCATTTATAGCTGATTATCTTAACGTTGCAAATATTGCTTTAAATCACTAACTGTTGATTATTTAAAAGTCATACTGATAGAGAAGACTGATACAAAACCTTAAAATAAATGTGTAAAACTCGTTTGGTTGTTGGTTGGTGACAATTTTCCACCCTGAATGTGGAGAAGGAAAGAAAAGTGACAGTTAGTTGAGAAAGAATGAGAGACACACATAGAAAAGTACGGTGTGGAAAAAACCCATTCTATTCAGAGAATTGCTTTTTATTTCGCACACATTCTTAATAATGTGACACAAAACTTTGAATACTGCATCAACTGTATCATGCATGCACAATACACCACATGCAGCACACACTTAGGATTACTAATAATTATTTTACTATACACATTTTTTCATCATCTTGCAAGTAGCCCTTTACCAAGACGGAATGCATAGTAGGGGATGGAAATGCTGGCGGCCTGAATGGAGATGTGGTGACTCATACTAACTGAATTTGCACAAGACAATAAAGTAAGGTAGAAATGGGAGGCATAACACACCTACATTACAATCACAAAATAATAAGAGAGCACTGATCTCTTCCCTGGTTGCACAAGTGTCTAATTTGGTTATTTTAATAAAAGAACGTTTAAAAAGAAAAATACATTTAGTGTAATTAAAAAAAGACTATATACTGTATATATCGTCTTCAATATGACTGATTATTACCATTAAAATCACCTTTATAACATTCAGTTCTTCACCCTGGTGTTATTTGACAAATACACACATATGCCCAAAATATCTGAGGCGCATAAATCAGAGTTGAGTACAGTATGTAAAATACGCACTTTCATGTAAACAGGGAGTGACACTTAAGTTCCTCCTGTTTACGTACCGCCACATACACGTCTAGTGTCCATAAAATTAATTATTGGAGGCAGTTCATACTCAAACTATTCTTTTCTGGAAATTGCAAATTTGGATAAGATCGGATCAAATTTGAGGGTCAAGAAAAAGTATTAAAATATTCGCAATCCATGAAAATCTTTACTACAAAACAATCTTCAGACAGAGGCTTGTTAAAACAAACCTGTGTCTTTAAAATAGCCAGATGGTGGCAGTTATTTGCTACATGGCTTCAATTTACAACAAATGTTATTTAAATGTGTCCAGTACTCACTTAGTTCTCAATCAAAAGACAAACAAACAATTTCAAGTCAGACCACAACAGAAACTCAGGTAAGAGGCCTTGCCAGATATTGGGTAAGACCAAAGCTTAACATGCTGGAGGATACAAATAGCTAAACCAAAAGGGAAATAAAACGTATTACATTAGCCTCATATTACGCAACCCTGTTGAGAGTAATGTGTCTCTAGTAGTGAGAGAAGCAAGCCTTGTATGTGTTTGATCAAACATAAAAAGTATGTAGAGTTCCTGGTAGGTAATGTGTGTTTTCTAGATGATAAAAAGAAGCTTACAGAGAGATTGACAGAAGAAATGATCGTCGTTACCTGAGGAGAATCTGAGGGGATCGGGAGATTTATCTTATACTGCATGCTTTCCTGCTTTTTTGCGATAACATACTGGGTTAACTTCTGGCGTCTTCCATTAATTGAGTGAGATTTTCCTCAGCATTCCCTAAATGCTGCTGCTGATTACTTAATGATCCTCTCTTCGGGTGAATATCCCCTTTTCCTGATGTGTTTTTCCCACTTCATATGTGGTCTGAACACGCCTAACTTCCCTTCATCACCATTTCTTTACCAATGACTTTCACTTTCAATCTCTATCCTTTCATCTCTTCAACATTCACCTAATTTATTACCTTCTTCTTCTAAATGCAATTAAGAGAGGAGTGGAGCTTGTATCTAATTTGAATTCCAATATTCCCCACTCTTTTAAATAAATACTTGCAAAGCTCCAAAAAAGAAATTCGAAGAATTTCAAGGGTTATCACTACTAGTCTTTAAAAAAAAGTAAAGTTGAGTAAAATTTCTTAGGGAGAAGATATTTTACTTTCAAATCCCATTTCAATGAAAGTACATTCAACTGAAGGTTCAAGAAAGAACTTCCAATGTTAATCTGCCCCTCGGAGTTCCACAAGGAACCTACAAAATGCACTTTTGTACGTCTTTTATACATGAATTTGTGCCCCCGGTGTGTCAGGGAACTCACCAAGTGTCAGAAAACACAACCCTCTCTTTTCCTCCATACCCAAATCTCTAAAAACGGGGCTGCAACGGAGCTGATTGTTATTTGAATTATTCTGACGTCAGAAAAGGGGTGCTCCACCTATATGGGCAACTCTCCACCTATCAGGGGAATGAGAGACCGCTCGAAAGCGCTGGAGACGCTGTAGTACATATGCCAGGCCTGTAAGTGGCGCTGTAGTCTGCCACTAAAGCAGAATCAACCCTTGCAAAAACAGGGCTGGAAAAGAGCAAATAGAGAGAAATGAGACATGGCTAAAATGCATGATCTGTTTGGTATTTTGAAAAAAGAACTTCACAGACATGTTTTATATAGGTATGGCCCTACATTATATGTTTCAAATATAGCATGATAGGTCCACTTTAAGGCTCCCCTGAAACTTTGTTTTTAAGAAGCTTTCAAGGTTTGTCAATATTTAACAGAAAAGTGTTTTTTACTTGATGTAACCTTAAGCAGAGGCATTATAAATTAAATATAATTGGAAAATAAGAAAACCACAGAAAAGTTTTTGAACAACCCTATTTCGAAGGATTGATAAGTTTATTTAGGTGCTTCTACAAAGCTCCAAAATTTAATTACATTTTTAAAGAAAGACACTTTTTTTTTGGATGTAAGAGGAACATCTGTTGGATCTATAAAACCAATTTGCAGCAGAGTTACTGTGGAGCGCATAAAGCAGAGCGTCATGCTCGCGGACGGATAAAAAAAGATTAAACCTAAATGGGTCACAAAATATACTTTGGTGGACGTTAATATACCTGTAAACAAGTATACAAGTAAAGTCTATGTGTGGGAAACCCTGTCCTGTTAAAAAAAAGTTTCATATACCGTAATTTTCGGACTATAAGGCGCACCTGAATATAAGCCGCAGCAGCTAAATTGAAGGATGTGTACATATATAAGCCGCACTGGACTATAAGCCGCAGGTGTTTTAATGTTTAATTACCATATGTAAGGGTTCGTGCACAGAGGGGATTGTCGGGAAAGAGATGGCTGTTTGAGGAAGCTCCCATTTATTAACATTTCAACAAACAAGTTGCATATTTGCATAACGTATTCAAGTGTTACCATTTAGTGCAATAGTAGCTACAGAACATGTACTGTGCTGTGTACACTGTACTGTATCACATAGCGTTTCAGACACACAAACTTTTCAACTTTCAAACTCAAACGGTGCGTTCCCAGCGCACGTTTAACACCTTTGCACAAACTGTCTCGCTCTCGTAATGTCTGTCTGTCTTGCTCTCGTTCTGTCTCTCGTACCACTCTCGGTTCCACTTTTACTTTTGCGCGCTACCTGTCTCACTCTTTTCCGGCCTCCAGTTTTTCCTGCTGGAGCCCGCCGCTTAAAGGTGGGGGGCGCGGACCGGCCATAGAGCCCATAGAGTTAAAGGTGGTGGACTGTAACCTGTAAAATCCATAGATTTAGGAGGTCCCCTAGTGGCCGTTAGCTGTAAAAATCCATAGATTAGCCGCACCGTTATATAAGCCGCAGGGTCGAAAAATGGGGAAAAAGGCACGGCTTATAGTCCGAAAATTACGGTAATCATTATAATATGCACTACATGGAATCATTTATTTTGTTGTCCATTTTTTGTCTGTGCACGGTCTACGAAAAAGGTTCCTTAATACTTTTTGGAACCAGACTGCAGCAGCTAGTTAGTGTGCATTAGAAATCTGGTGTTACATGTGAAGCAAACAGTGTTGTCAGTGCCAGAGTTGTCTGTATCAGAGCCAGCGTATCCAAATCACTCCTGTGTTTTCCTATAGTTTGTTTTTGTCTTTTTCTGTGGCATCTGGCTTCAGTCTGTGGACCGCTGGGAAATCATGCGCTGTTGTATACCAGTTGGTGTTGACATAGGTTTTTGGAGCTTTGAAGTGTTCACACTCCCCTGTAGTTGTACATTTGCGAGGACACTCTTTGAGGTAACACATTCTCTAGGCCCTTACTCTAATTTTAACCGTCACAGCAAGATACCCATCCTAACCAAATGCTGCCAAATTCAGGTTTCATATTTGTATTTTGTGCTTCTACTGTGACATGGTTAGATGCTTTAATGTTCAAAAAGTGCTATATCATGCTTTTCATTTTCTCATACTCCCTGTGCTGCAGCACCTCTTTTCACCCTCTGTCTAAAACCAGAGCCCAGTCTGCTCTTATCGGTTAACTGACAAACTCTGTTGTTATTGTTCAACCGCTTACAGATGTCCCGCCCCTAAGCCTATCATGTACGCATTGGAGCGCTCGCTATTATGGAAGCCCAAGTGTTACATAGTGATGTCATTATGATAAGGAGATGAACAAAGGCAAATTGAGGTGTTTCAGGCAGGGGGGGGATGTTTTAGCGTAAGAAATTCCTCTGAAGGGAACTTTAGGATTTTAGCCTTTGCAGAGTTATTCACAGCAAAAAAACCTACATAACAAACTACAGGAACGGGATACCCAAAAAGCATAATAAGGGCCCCTTAGAAGTCCTAAGCCTCGAAAAGGGTCTGAAAGGAGGGAGGTAAGGCACAATGTCCTTAAAGGTGTTCCTTTCCTCGCTATGTATTAGTTACAAGGACTGTCACACACAGATGGGTGTGTATGCAAAGATACACATGAACTTCACACACTACGTTTCATCAAAAACTAAACGAGATTAATTCAATGGAATTATGAGATTGTGTGTTTGAGAGTGTGCCTTGTTCCTGGTTTATTTCATTCTCTCTTTGTTTTTACATCATTAATACCCTCTCTCTCACACACACACAAATATTTGTATATATTTTGTATATCCACACATAGCTCACTGGTAATGGCAGCTATGAAGAACACACACACACACACACACACACACACACACACACACACACACACACACACACACACACACACACACACACACACACACACACACACACACACACACACACATACACACATACACACATACACACACACACACACACACACACACACACACACACAAACAGTGGAATTTAAAAAACTTTACATACTTAACATCTATTTCCTACATGTACATTCAAATGCCAAGGTATTTAGTGTTTCTTTCATATCAATCTTTTAGTTTCAAGAATTGGTCCTCCAGAGTTTTGAAACGGTTCTTTTCATTGAGAATGACCATATTTCTCCATTTATTGTTGTCATAGTGACTGTTATTTGGAGTTGTAATGGACTAGTAAGTGCAGGTGACTTTCAAAGCTTGTCACTTAATTGAAAGTTAAAAGAGTTTTAGAAATCCAAAATAAATTGACAATCTTTGTATATTTTTCTGTAATATAATGCTTATTTACAGGACACATTTTTTCTTCTATTAAATCCTCCAGGCTGTCATGAGTCGTGCTCAGAATGCCGTGGGCCGGGCCAGCAGGAGTGTGTGTCCTGTTCCGACCCGGCTGCCTTGCTCAAAGACGGGGGATGTGTCCCTGACTGTGGCGCTGGTTTCTACAGTCAAGAAGGCGTATGCTACGGTAACGTTTAGACCTTTCAATACTGCACTACGGAAAAAATTGCAGAATTGTCTTTAACACTGTTATGGATGTAGCAAGTTTTTTTATATGAGGATTGTAGGAGTATGGAAAAGTAATCCTAACCCGAATCCTCCAACAAACCAATGCTAATACGAGCTAAGATCAGGCGTCAAAAGCTAAGTACACATTTCTCTAGATGGTTAATAAAGATATCACCTAGCCTAGACCCAACAAACACTTATGTTAGTCTTAAAACAATCACATTAGTCTAAAGTTTAAAATCTTCTTTCAAAAATGTTTCTCACCTCATTCGTTTAACCTAAAATATTTACTGCAATAACTTGTTTACCAGAGCTTCCTTAAATAGATGTAAACAAATTACATTCAGCTACATAAAATAACCTGATTTGTTCTGTTTTGTTTTGGTATATTTTCTGCTGCAGTGAGCAAACTAATTGGACTCTGGTTCTTCAGTAATAGAACGTTTAATTGTTTAGTGTCTTTGCAAAATGTTTTAACTTTGGTCTATTTCGAGAAATCTGCTAATGCATTTTCCCCGCATGAAATATCTGAATTATTTGTTATTGTAAATAAAAAAAGTAAAATATATAAAGTTGAATTCTAAACATTTGAAAATGTAATAATTCCCAATTAATAAAGCTTCAAACAGACAGATATGGTATGCTATATGTGCTATTCTAAATGTTTAGGATGAAAAAGTACCTGACATCCAACTGACATCCAGTCATCCAACTGAAATGTTATCGCTGTGTAGCTTCTTATTTAAACAGACACATTCTAATGCACTGCTGCAGTAAACAGAAAACACACTGACCCCTACATTCCACTGGGTCCGTCTACGGCGCGTTATGGCTGCGCCGCGGTTTTGGTCCGGCCTCCTCCGGCGTCATACCCTACCGGGCGCGTTTCAGAAACAATTCAGAAGCGGAGCGTCTTGCCTGCCGGCTCGCAGTTTTTGTTGATTTGGGCATATTTCCTGGACAGGCTACTTTGTACAGACAAAGTTAATAATAATTATAATATCCCAGTTATAAACGACATGAATCAAAGATGTGTTGCTGTATTTTAGTGTTAAAAAAAATGCATTCATCATCATAATTATTCTATATAATTTACACAGTGCCTGTAAACCGGAGGAGAACGCTGGCATTTCTCCTCCTACTTGAAAGACTACGGAGGGATAGGGTCTGCAAAATTAGTTTGTGTGTGTGTATATATATATATATGCTATATATGCTCTGAACGTTCCACTTCCTGCCTGCCCGACATTACCTTACGGCTGCGTCGCGTCGAAAAATAGACTTCAATCCTATTTCGAGCGGAGCCCAGCGGCGAGACGCTTCTGGGACGCTTCTGAGCCGTAACGCGGCGCGTCTGGTGGAATAGCACCCATTGACTAGAGTGGCCGCGATCCTTGTGGACGCCGCGTTACGGCCGTGTTACGGCCGCGTTACGGCTGTGGTGCGGCGTCCGCAAGGATCGCTGCCAGTCTAATCAATGGGTGCTATTCCACCAGAACGCGACGCAGACGGACCCGGTGGAATCTAGGGGTGAGACAATAAGAGGTTTATTTTTGCGGTCAACCGGAGGTGAAGGTTTGTTTGGGCTTGTTTTGTTTTTTTAGAATCCCTGTCAAGCTTCCACTGCACATGGTGCCAAAATGATGAAGTCAGCAAAGTTAGCAAACAAACAGTCTAAAAAAATACAATAATTAGCAGCTCTCTCTAGCACTAATGAGGATTCAGAAGCTATTTGAATAAGGAGATCCTGTATGAATATGGATTGTTTCTATTTTGGAGCGGTGAGATGGAGAAAAGCGAGAATAGGACTCCCTCAGGGCGATGGTGAACTTAGCAGCACAGTTCTGCTCTTTCTTTGATTAGAACCACCTGCAGGCGGGTCTCGGGGGGGGGGGGAGGGGGAGAGAGACTCTTCAACACCCCATGGCTCATGTGGTGGACTTGAAGCCCTCAGCAGGGAGGCCTCACAGAAAATGTCAAAAACCTAGGGAATGTCTTGAAAAAAAGGTCAAATCCATTAGAAGTTGCCATTTTGAGCTTAGAGATGTGTTTTTAAATGTCAAGATCCGGAGAGAGCTGAAGGTTTCAACTTGTCGGGGTTTTCCCTCTCAGGGTCTTCTGGGTTAGATTTGATAGCTTTCTATTTTTGTCCCCTCCAGCATGCCGTAGGAGTACCTGTCATTGATTTCAGCCTCAGTTAGGATGGAGGCAAAGATCTGCCTGAGCTTGTGTGCATGTCAAAGTGTCATGTCAATATGGAATTCTCCACTCGGTGGTTTTCACACACACACAAATGCACTTTAAATTGCACTCACAACAAACTCAACCCTAGTCCTGTTTCCAGTGTGAGAGCGGCTCCAGGGCCAGTTTGGAGCCCCTCCCCGATTGCGAACCAGTGTTTGGTGTTTTTACCGCAGCGGTGGCAACTCTCTGACCCCGAAAACTGGTTCGCATTTAGAACTAAATAACTGCTGGTCAAGAACCAGCTCCGAACTAAAAAGCACCGGCACCAAACTACAACAAAACAGATTCCCGGTGGACAAGGGGAAAAGGGGTATTAGGTTTCTGACTTTCGGGATTATTACAGAAAGTTCTGTTCGGTTAGGATCTGAAAAGAGCAGCAGAGCTCATTTTAGGAACAGCTCAAAGCTTAGTGTGTAACCCACTGAACGATATGCATGATGACCAAAACTACGCGACCAAAGCTAACCAAATCCGTGTTTTCCAATATACCAAAAGCACCTCA
Source organism: Notothenia rossii (assembly GCF_949606895.1). Taxonomy (NCBI): domain Eukaryota; kingdom Metazoa; phylum Chordata; class Actinopteri; order Perciformes; family Nototheniidae; genus Notothenia; species Notothenia rossii. The sequence goes on from NC_136909.1 coordinate 33,479,929, forward strand.
ATTTGGTTTGGCTTTTCGAGTCACAAAGTGAAACTCAGTTCTTCTTACAGAGTTTGGTTAAGAGACTTTACTTAAACACAAAGCATTTAATCATTCCAGCCATAAGCCATTAACATTTACATTTTGCGATTCACAGCCTGCGATTCTTCCTGTGCCTCCTGTTTCCCTGACAACCCCAATTGCATGAGCTGTCTGCCAGAAGCCGCCTTGCACCATGGGAAATGTATTTCCCAATGTCCAGCACAGCATTACCTGGAGGACAACAGCAGATGCAGAGGTAGGATTCATCTTGAACACCAATTCCAACCTACATTTAGTTTTTAAGTAAAAGAGAGGAAGGACTCAGTCATGGTTGTGTTTCCACCCTGTTCCCTTGTTCCTCAGTCTGCCACAGCTCCTGCTCTTCCTGTTGGGGTCCCTCTGTGTCCCAGTGTACCCTGTGCCCAGGTGGGCGTCTTCTTCACCAGGGTCAGTGTGTGGAGGCCTGTGGGGAAGGACTTTACTCCCAGGACACCACCTGCCACAGTAAGAGCTTCAATCTAATCATTTCAGGATTATACAAATAAGCTTATATGAAGAACTAATAGTGATGAATACGTTTGGGACAGGTGTTGCTGATAGCTCACCAGAAATATATGGTGGTCCATGTACTGGGGCTCAATATAACTGTGGCGGACGTGGGTTTTGATTTCGACCTGGGCACCATTTACACGGATCACCCCCTATCTCCCCCTTTCCAATCTGTCTCCATAATAAAAGCCTTGCAAAAATTAAAAGGTCTTTTCATAAATGATAACATATGGAATTATATTTTATATCTATGGTTTTATATGAAATTAACTTATGTACAGTCAAAAAAAGACATGTAGTCATTTTTTGAAAGACCCATATGATAATTTTCAAATGTTCTCCCTTGATACTCTATATAGGGCCACAGTAAAATCATAGTAGGGAAAAGAGATTTTCTTCTGATCCTCACCAGTCTGCAAGCAAACGCAGTGCGGGGAGCAGACCAAAAGCGGCTCCCTCTAAGCCCCTGCCTTTCAACTCCCAGAGCTTGTCTATCTTTGTCAGGGCTCTGCACTCACCTAGTACCAAAGCCTTGCTACCCTACTGGCAAAAAGTCCTTTAGCTGGTGCGTTAAGCTTATGCTAATGTACCTGAACACATCGCCCTTTCTGCAGTGACTTTGCGAGATCTGGCCAAAACCCCTGCAAAGCCTCAACCCGAGCAACAAATTAACTGTCAAATAGTTAACTGCATGAGAAATGAAGAAAAACACAAATAAATTGGTTAATTTTGCCATTTGCCTTTTAGATTGTCACCCCTCTTGCCGGTCCTGTGTGGGACCCTTGGCCTCAGACTGCCTCCGCTGTTTGAAACCAGAGGAAGCCCTCCTGCTGCAGTCCAGTCCCCTCCAGCACGGCGTCTGCACAGCCGGGTGTCCTGCACACAGCTTCCTGGATCACATGTACACATGCAGAGGTGAGTGCGTTTAAATGACTACATCCACTCAGGGGGATCAATACCTGCATGGATAAGCTAGCGGGTCTCTTTGGTTTATTGCTAGGGTTGTGGCAACTCACCAAGCCAATCAGCAAACTATGTATCAGTTACAGATCAGGTATCACTAGCAGTATTGTCAATAAAGCACAAAAGAACATCTAGATTTTTCAATCAAACTACAACAGTTTCGAAGTGCTGAAATAATTTGTCATCAATCAATTAGTCTATTGACAGAAAATACTTTGACGAGAATTTACATTTTAGAATTTTAAAGACTAAACAATTAGTTGCCTGATCGAAAATAAAATCCATCCGGTAATATATGATACAATTATAATTTGTTGCTGCCAAAATGCTATTTGAATTTCAAGTTTGTTCCATTTTGTTATTACTTTTCTTTAAAATCCCACAGATTTTACATATCGTACGTACAGATTTGTTTGTTAGGACCAGAATAAAAAGAGAACGTATGTTTCATTGACGAAAATCCCAGGGTAGAGTCTAATGCTGATGCTTTTTACTCTCCTGGCCAATACTTAATATGCTACACAGATTAAATGTTATGGTGTGCACTATCTCAAAAGAAATTCCTCTCTTGGTCATCTTCACATAAGACTAAGTTTTGATTTTGGTGATTGCATTTTTTATGAAGCTTTGCAGCTGTGTGTGAACATGTTTCTGTTTGAAGAATAAAGACAGTGTTTGTGGAGACACCTGTTTGTGTGAAACTGTGCGTGTAATGGGCACATTTTTAAGGTGGGTTTCAGGTCTCAGGTTTCAGGGGATAGTTTGTCAAGCGAGAGTAATTATCACCGGCCTACCAACACAAACTACCACAACCTCTCGAAGCGGGACAAGAACAAAGATGAAAACGGAGATGAAAAGACTGTCATCAGTTTTCTTTACCTCCCTCGTACCCCAGAACTGTGAAATCCGTTTAGCACGAACACCGCTCTGCTATCTTCTTACCTCCCTGCTCAGTCTTGTGCTAACTGACCGTCCTGCGCTCAGTGTTTGGCAGAGGGAACGGTATTAGTTCTACCTTCTGTCTCCAGCGCAGCCAAATCTTTACCCAACACTGCCGATTTGTTCAGCTTTACTTTCTGTCTCTGTGCTTTTTTTATTTTTTTATTCTGCCGGAGCTGCTGTTACCTGAAATGAGCTGCTGTTGACATCACAGCTGAAAATAGCTAATTGCTTGACAGCCAGACATCTGAGTGCATCAGTAAGAGTGGTTTTGTAAACATCGGATGCCAATATCACAAAAAAAGAAGGAAGTCCCACTCATTTCTCTTGGTTTTAATATTCCCCTTTAAAGTGGTTATTGGTGAAATTCTTGTTTTTATACTATCTTCTTTATGTCTTTCATGAATAGCAATTAAATTAAAGTTCCCTCCAGAGGGAGTTTCTCCTTCCCCCTGCCTGAAACACCTCCATTAGACTCCTTTGTTAACTTCTGTGACATAACAACATCATTGTACACTATATAACACTTGCGCTGCTATTGGCTAGCGCTCTGACACATTGTATGTGATAGTCTAAGAGGCGGGACATCTCGAAGCTGTTGACCAATCACAACAGAGGCGGCAAGCTAACCAATCAGAAAAGACTGGGCTCTGGTTTCAAACAAAGGGTGGAAAAAGTTTCTGCAGTACAGGCAGTATGAGAAAAATAAAGACCTTTTTGAACATATTGACATACAGTATTGACTCTAAAATCAGTTAACCAAATGTAACATGTTCTTTTAAAGTTTAAAATCAGCTAATTAGATTTGACCTTATGTGTTACTTCTATGATGGAGTTACATACGTTTAATTTTTGGAACTAGATATTTTGCAGGTTGCCATTTTTTAATTAGAGCAGTTTTTACAGCCTGAAGTTTTCAAACTTACTGTATAGTATTCACTTGGGAAATATATTTTATTCAGAAAACCCAAGTGAAGCAATAAGTTATTGGTAGTTGCAAGTCTTATTGAGAACAGACTTGAGTCACCAATTGTTTGATTTGAGTCATGTTGCTCATGGCAACACCTTTGAAAAATTACTTTCTTTCACTTTTATTAACGTTTGATCTTGGTGAAGGTTAGGGAAATATTTTGGCCATGGTTTAAAGAAACTAAAGTATACTCTTTGCAGGCAGCGGGATGTGAACAGCATATCCTTAATAATTAAGATACATGAGTTGTTGAGTCTTGCAGTATCCATTGTTTGTGTAGTAATACCACGTTAAAAAAAGAAAACTGAAACTAGAAAGAAACTTGAAGAAAGTCAGGTTTTATTCTTGGTCGGTTTATGGGAATTCCCATGGCGTTGCAGATAAGTCCTGGCTGTTTACAGTCACTCAGCAGCTGTGTTACAAGGTGCGAGAGTACGTCAATTACAGAGTGCTCTGAGGAATGTCTTTATAGTTTCCTGTTAGCTGTTGGTTCCTGGATTCCTAAAGGTCTAAAACATTGTAATTTGTCGCTTCTGTTGTTGGTACTTTTCTTTCAGTTCCTGTGTTGTTTTCTACACGAGGAGAGTCTTTTAAGCACTTTAAAGGGGCCATATGATGCTCTTTTTCAGGTTTCATAATTGTATTTTGTTGCTCTACTGCAGGGGTGGCCAACCCGCGGCTGCGGAGACACTGACTCCTGACTAGTGTTGCACGGTGTATCGATACTTGAAAGTTATACCGCAATACCCTGCCATTAAAAACGTTACGATTCCTCCGTTTCATTAGTAATGGTACTTTAAAGAATGACGGGGGAAAGTACTCCGGTGAGAAAGCGCCATTTTAATAAGAGCCGTGTGTGTTCAGCGCTCTGCTTCCAATCCCTGCACTGCAGCCGTGCCTGCAGTCCCTCCCCTCTCAAGCACGCTCTAAGGTCCTCCCCAGCGCCGTATAGTTACGGCGCTGGTCCTCCCCTCTCTCGTGCACCCGCTGGTTGCCAGAGCATGTGAGAAGACGAGAAGCATGGCTGCAAGTGGGAGTGCAACTGCCGCTGCGCCTCGGCTTGTTGACAAAAAAGACGCCAGAAGCGAAATGTTGATGTATTTTAGCTATATCTCTGACAGTGAAGGCAAGCCTACGGACACCACGAGGCCTGTCTGTAAGAAATGTTTTAATTTGATTGAATACGAATTCTTGTCATTTATTTTATTTATTGTTCTCATTGTTTAAAAGTTTGTGTTATGGTTATGGTTCTGGTGTGAAATAAAGCACAACAATTACATTTAAGACTTTTTCCCTTTTTTTTAAGAAAAGTATCGGAATCGCAATTCTTGACTTGGTATCGAAACCAAAATGTTGGTATCGTGACAACATTACTCCTGACAGTTAAACCTGATATTTAGTAGGTCTGTTAAGTATTGAATGCTGATAATTCTGACGTAATTTGGCCGGACAAAGTTGTTTGGGCTCGGATAAAATCGCTCCGTTACTTTCGTCCCGTGTTACTTTCGTCCCGGCTTTCCCTACGTGTGTATGTGTGGTGTCAGGTGTCAGTATGAGAGGATGACAGCGCGTCTAATTTTGATGTGGCCCAAGAGCCAATCACAATAATACCTGGATGCAGAGAACCAATCACCTTTGAGGGGGGGAAAACCTATCGTTGATTAAACACTATCCACTGTTTCCCCTACCATTGTCTTGGAGGGGCGCTGCTCCCCGCCAATGGAGCCCCCCCCCCCTGAAATTCAAGGTGTTTTAAAAATATATATAATTTTTTTTAAAAATATATATAGCACCAAATTGCAAATAATCTATAACTACTGTCACTTTTCACATTGAACATGTGCTCTTTTATTAAATAAACTAAACGCTTTCATTTTAAGTTGTGAGTTTAGTGTTTTGGACCCTAAGAAACACTGATGCATTAATCAATAATAATAATCCACAGCTCCTCTCTCTGCTCCAGAGCTTTTAAAAAATATTTATCCCAATGCCACAAAAATGCATCAGTGACATGGTTGAAATCTTGTCTCCAGAAAACAAAAAACTGAAACAAGCGGTGTCAGTGACTTTGTGTTTGATGTGGCTCTTTGCAGTAACATAGAAAAAATGTGGCTCTTAACCTCTGACTGGTTGGCCACCCCTGCTCGACTGTGACACAAAGTGCTTTATTTGTCTTATACTGCCTGTGCTGCAGAACCTCTTTTCAGAGCCCTGTCTGCTCTGATTGAGTCGCTGGCCAGCTCTGTGGTGATTGGTCAACCGCATAGAAATGTCTATCATGTACATTGTTTTGGAGCCAGTAGAAGTGCAAGTTTTACATATTGATGTCATTATATCACAGAAGTAACCAAGGGAGTCTGATTAAGGCACTTGAGGCAGGGGGGCAGTGTGTGGGAGAGAGACACCCTCTGTTTTGAACTTTGGGATTTTAGCCTTTGCAGACCATTTACATGCACAAAAACTACATAACAGGGAAAACCCCGAAAGCATAATAGGGCCCATTAAAAAGGTTGTCCTTGACACAAATTTGTTGTTAAGCTTTTACCTTTTAAATAATGGATGTTTTCAACCTTTGGGCTCCTTATTAAAAATGAACACATAGGCTGAATACAGAAAGACACATTTGGCATTTTTCATCACGTTTTGCAGAACACTCAATGCATACAGGGGAGTCATGATTCTGCATAACTTGGATTTCAAGGATTTTGAGCCTTTAAGCGCTTTAGGTCATTTAACTGGCTTGTCTCCTCGCTACAGTTTACTTTTAAATTCTGGGCCAAGTAGCAGAGACCTTTTTGTTTACTTTACCTGAATTGAATAGCCGTTAGCACAATTGGATTCCCTTAATCATCCTGAAAGAGATAATTGCACATTGAAGAGTAGTAGTGGGACTAACAACCATTCATCTGTGTGACTGCATGGGACCAACACTCTGGGTCTCAGTCCAAATTAAAGCTGTTATCACAGAATGGAAATAGGGTTTGTAGCCACTATTCACGCTAACAAGAAAGACGATAGGCAGCATAAAGAGCAGAAAATAATAAAAAAAGGACCTTTAAAGATACCTAATATTTGTCAGTGCAAATTAGCTCTTCTAAACCCCCTAAAAAATAAAATATTATATATTATATAATAATATTGGATTTTCACGTTTGTTTGTTTTACAAACAATGAAATTGAACAGCTTGTCTCAGCATAGAATAGCAAGTTACAGTACATCTCTATTTCGTTTTACTCAAAGCTTCATGAATTAGGCGCGACACAGTAAGCTGAGGATCATCCTCAGAAATGAGTGTCAGTAGGCGTCAGTGGGTCCCAGGTGGGAACAATGGATGCTATTGTCCATATGTGTGTGTGTTTGACAAAATCCTAAGACCCCCTCAGCAGCAACTGTCCTGAAGCGGAGGAGAATGGCATGTAAACATGAGACTCGCATACTCCAGGCTTTACGTACACAATTGTAGAAACACACAAACACTCACACAGTCCGGTACACATTAAGTGGGCCTGTGCTGACGAGCTGTCAGTTGTCTGAGAGAAAATTCCAGGATGATACGCCCCTCCCCCCCACCCCCGCCTCCTGTCTACAGCCCTCCAGCAAACAGAGATAGTCGGTGTGTAGGAGGTTTAATTCTGCTCGATAGACATGTACAGGAAGGGTTAACACACACCTGAACTGTGTTGGATAACATCAGAAACATAAGGTGTCTGAAAGCCTTTTACTGTTCTTGTTTTGGAACTCAAGATAAAGATGGACTGTGGAAGGAAAACATAATGAATTATTATTTTAAATACAAGTCATGCAGTTGAAATAAGGGTTTTGATATGGGTTGACAGTTATTTGCTGTTCCTAATAGTGCAAAGAAATATGAGAGATGTTTATCTAGGAATGATAGATGCAACTGAAAGAAAATTGACCCTTAAGATGTTTTTAGAAATGTCTTCATGACCTGTGAAATTTGTAGTAGCAAAGGCAATCTTGGGTTAAAGTTTATAATTCCAGCTCTTTAGTGGCATCTTATATTCAGAAATGAACTGTCATTTTGTTGGGTTTTTCTCATGCATTGTGAATATGAACACATAATCTACCGTTTTGAAGCCTTGAGTTTGGCAATTTTAAGTCTTCGCCATATTGGTTTTTGGCTGTGGCCATCTTGGATATTGGTCCTCGACTTCTTGGTTTTTGGCCATTAGTATCTTTGTTTTTGACAGTTGCCATCTTGGTCTTTATTGAACCAAAAATAACATAAGATGTTGGAGCTAAGTACAACTGAACAGGACCAAATGTTACAATTAACTTAAAGATGGGGTATGTCATTTTGGAGAAACCAGCTTGAGTGCGCTAGAATTTAAAAATACACAACCGTAAAAAATCTGCCACTTCCTTAAAGAGCCCCTCTGCCAACACACACGAACGTAAGTTTGTGCACAGATGGAAGGCTGACAGGCATGGAGGCCATCCAGTTATTTTAGCCGGGCCGGCTCAGATGATTGGTCGTGCTTTTTACAGGACTACGGCTTCCACAGATGAAATTGTTAAATGTATTTATTGTCAAAGCATTTAATATATTCATTGCTATCGGGATGTTAAGAGCATTCCATGGAATATAACAAAAAGTGTTTCTGAAATAAATGATATACCCCATCTTTAAATGAAATTAAAACACACGTAATTCTTTATTAACACTGTTCATAGGCTTTGAACACTCCAACTAGACCTCACCTTAGTAGCAATATGTCACTCACAAGGTGGACAAGCCCTAAAATGTATCCAGGCAAAGGCTTTGTTCAAACCAAATTAGGCAGTCCAACAATAACTTCCTACATACTTGAGTGTTAGTTTAATTAGGTAATACATCAACTGAGAAGTAGGGTCATATAGACTTCTATACAAATTGACTTTGTGTTGCCTCCATCAGAATGAATACAGGTTTAAGGCAGTTCCTCATTAGCTCCTTTATTCAGACTCCAAAGTTCCTGCTGGTTTTTAATTCAATTTAAAGGTGGGGTAGGTAAGTTTGAGAAACCGGCTCGAGATACACTTTTTGTTATATTCCATGGAATGCTCTTAACATCCCGATAGCAATGAATATATTAAGTGCTTTGACAAAAAATCCATAAAAAATGTAATCTGTGGAAACCGTGGTACTGTAAAAAGCACGACCAATCGTTTTAGCCGGCCCGGCTAAAATAACTGGATGGCCTACCTGCCTGTCAGCCTTCCATCTGTGCACAAACTTATCTCGTGCCCTCATTGGTCATGTGCGCGTTCGTGTTTGTTGGAGGAGGGGCTCTGTAAGGAAGTGGCAGATGTTTTCCGGTTGTGTATTTTCAAATTCAAGCGCCCTCAAGCTGGTTTCTCCAAAATTACCTTCCCCACCTTTAAGTATTATATATCCAGACTTTTAAACAGTTATTCAGATTATGTTTAAAACGTAGTGATGGCTGTCATCTTTGTGAATACTAAACAGTTTTTTAGTGCAGTCCTTAAGTCTGCTCTGAACTTTCTCAGCAGGTCAACCAACGCATGCAGCCATTGAACAAAAAAGGAAATGATTTTGTGTTGCTTACTCATTTGTTGTGTGTTCATGTGCTCCTTTCACACACCTTCATTGTGAGATCCTCTCACATCCCTCTGAATCTGAATCATTTTAACCTCTTTGAATATCCTTTGTCTTTTCCCTGTGCAAGTTTGGTCTAGTGATTCAGCGAGGAGTCTCAAAGCCTGATAACATTACTGCAAGAGTCACTGAGGACAACACACTTGTTAAATCTCACTTTTCAGGAGCTGTCTCCTAATTCACTTCTGTTTTAACTTTGGGAACAAGCTTTATATTGTGACCAGAATAATGAGACTACTGATACAAGCAGGACTCATGGGGTTTGCCGACAGGGGGCCACTGAGCCTGAAGAGCTCAGAGGATCTTGGTGTCTATTTACTGGGTACCAGAGGAAGACCCAAAGGGAGATCAAGAGGATCTGGAGGAAGCTGCCAAATCATGACAAGAATAAAGAGTTAGAAAAAAGCAGAGGAATTGGATGGGAACGTGTCATGTATCATAATCAGTTGATCAGAAGCTTAAGCAGATTTCATAGAGATATTATATCGCTGATATCTGGTCAGAACTCTCAATCTTTGTTAGCAGTCAACTCAGACTGGAGTGGAAACATTTTTCAGTTTTGTTGCGAGGAGTCTGCAATATAGCATGGAGATCTAATGTGTGGGTGTGAAAGGGATGAAAAGTGTGTGTGTGGATGCATGTGTGTGTGGGGGCGGCTTCTGCAGATGTTCCCCTTGTTTCTTGATGTATCTATAACTACACTGCCACTCAATGAATCATAATCTGTTAATGGTGCATACATAGACACAGAATGATTTTTTACCGTTGGGGTTCATCCTAATTTTCGGCCTTGATGTAACAATATTCATAATTAAGTAAATGTAACACCCTTTTCACCCCGGTTACACGTTTCATTTGCCCTGTACGATGGGCGCTGTAAGTGATGAAAGTGGGGGATGTTGGCTTATCTGGCGCCCGCAGCTCACAGCCAAAATGCGAGTGAGCGAGGAAGAGAGGGAGGGTGCACCGGTACCGGCGCTGTTGTTATTAGAATCTGGTGCTAGCTGCTTTAACGGATATAAGAAGAAGATGTGTCTACAATAATGTGGAGGGAGAGTCCTCTCCAGTCAGACTGAGAGGCTGATAACTACAGCTCAGTCAGGTAAAGGACTCTGAGTGTTTAGATAGTTCACTTTAGTCTAAGTTCAAACAGTTTGGTCACAATTTATGTAAACACATATTTCCAAGGCACTCCTTTATAATTGTTGGGATAAACAGGTTTGAAATCATTCCAATGTATACTATAGGACAGTAACCAAAAATATCCTTTAAAACTGGAGAGACAAAAACAAATGCATAAATAAATAAATAAATGTTAAGGTAAAATAAGACATGAATGAACTACACAAATAAAATAAGTTACATTAATTTTTTATTGGCTATGGTAAGTTATTGGTTATGTTCACATACACTTATTCGATTACATCCACCTGTCTAAGATGACAACAGAGACTTTCGACCCAAAACCAGCTGTTGACTTGTGGATGCAAGCAGCTAATCGCAGACTCAACCAGAGAGAAAGTAGTAGGCCTACATCATCAGACAGAGAGGAAGACAGTGAGGAGAACAGTCAGGAGGGTAGTGATGACAGCTTGTAGGATTACGGGTCGTGCTAATGTTGTCTTGTGTTCACCTCTGCTCAGTGCCGTGTGTCTGGCAAATAAAGTCAAGACCCCTTCAAAAGTTACGGTTTACTTCATTTTAAGGATGAGCACCAAGCAACATCTCCAGGTGCTCCTTTGAGAACCAGGGCAAAAAAGTTATGTGCACCCCTGTTTATAACGCTGTGAGCATGGGTCTGCGGAGAGCATGGGTCTGCGGAGAGCATTTCTCCGCGATCCCAACCTAGTAGCCCGAAAAACGTTTACCCATTTAAACAGTCGTGGTAGATATCTTGTTTGTTTTAAACATCATAAATACGCAACAATGAATACCTACAGGTTGTGTACCCGAATCTCCCGCTGGTCCAAACAAAGCAGGAGTAGTGTGTGTGTGTGTTGCATGTAGCAGCCGCATGTGTGCAAACTGCCCCGCCCCCTCGCACACAGACGGGGAGAGAGAGATCTCTCGTCAGGATTGGAAAGATCAAAAATACTAAAAATAATCATAGATGCATTTTTGCAGTTTTTTCTGCATATTAGATAACGGAGTTGACGACACCAAAACTGCAATATAATGTTTGTGTAGCATAATAAATATGGCTTATCGTTTTTCAGTCCCTTACGCTGTACATATCCGGAATTAATTGCTGAAAGGTTTTGGGAAGCTTTGTTTTTCGTGAAAGGCTGGCAGAGGGTGCGGCCAAAGCGCTTGGCATGGCTACTGGGTATCCATACGTAGCAATACCCAGGAAGTAAATGAGAAATCTCCAACGAGGCGTTTTGGGGAGGTATTTTCTGTGTTAGAGTTTTACTCCCCACAGGGTGTACTTTGAGGGTTTTTGACTCTGCACACCGTTTACATGCATAAAAACATTAATAACACACAAGGGGAAGGGTAATAATCGGAAAAGCATGACATGGGACTTTTAAGTAAAAGTAAGTATGTATAATCAGCTAAATGTACTTATAAAAATACAAAAGAAAACTCAAAATTACAATCATTCAAATTAAATAAAAATATGACCTATATGTGTAGAGATGCCAATTAGTTGTTCTCAATTGGCTAATTGATTGATTGTCTTATCGCTCCGATTGTAATTTGAAACAAAACATCAGCTTTTTACAAATCTTGTTTTTCTTAAGCAAAAGTCCTTATTATTAAAGAAACCAGTAACAAAAATGTAGTTCAGTAAAAAGTACAATATATTAAGTGACATGATAAGTAAATACTCAAGTAGAGTATAAGTACCTCAAATCTGCACATGTGTGAGTTTCAGTAAATGCACTTAGTTACTGATCATCACTGCTTCCAGATGGCGCGTGATGCCACTCCAGAGGAATGAGATATTACCCCCTTGTTGTGTTTCTGCTGTGTAGCTCTCAGAACTTTAATGCAATGATCAGCCCCATATTGCACCAGGAGGATCATTTATGGAAGGCATTAAGAAGCACTCACACCCCCCAAACTAAATCACGACCTCATGGACTATACCCACCTCAAATTCTGACCCTATCAGCACAAAACAATGTAATGAATCCGATTTCTCTGAGTGCGTGCATCCGATAATGTGTAATGAGAACGTCTGTACACACACATTTTGGACTAACAGGAATCAATATGCGCTTTCAAGCCTCAACAAATTAGATATCCAAGCTGCAATAAAAGAACAAGAGGCTGCCTATCCTTCTTCCTCTCTCCTCTTACTAATAAAATATCTTTGACATGAAACCTATTGAAAACGCCTCTGAGCGTGCATTTGTTTTTAGACTGTTGATATAAAAGTTTGTGTGGACTGACACTGAGATGAGTCTGGAGGCAGATTTCTCTTTATATTATTTTCGTGAACAGATCGAGAATTTGGAAGTATCTGTATAATTTGTAATGCAAAATACATTTGTTTTGAAGTTGAAAATACAAAACTAATCTTTGCGTACAAACATTTAAAAAAAAATTAAAAAAAAATGTTGGCCCCCCAAGGAGAAATTATTATTGTCATGTGTAGGCCATGAATGTATATCAAAATAAAGTTTAGGCCCAAAAAAATGTTAAATGTAAGCTGAGATGAAAAAAAACCAACGTAATGTGTGTGAATGAGAGATAGTTGTCACATAGTAGCCTGTCAGAATAAACGTCTCTGAACTCAAGCTGTGTGTGTCTGGGGTCAGCCCTGAACGTCACAGGCAGCAGAGGAGATATAAGTGTACACGTTTACATATTTCAATTATTGAGACCTGTTCTTTGCATGTAAATAAGTAGCCAGAATACATAAAAATCCACCAAAATAGAGCTTGTTTATCAAAACAAATCCCTTGGCTGAATCCTCCTGGACCCCCTACAGTGGTCCGGGTAGCCTGAATGCTTATGTTGTTACTATGTCGCTCTAATAGGCAAAAACAGGCTCTTTTGGGTTTTCTTTTTTTTGAAAATCAATGCCAACCCATGGATTAAGGTCCTCCGCCGGGTCTGGGCCTACTCAAACTGCAATGTATTTTCAAATGTGTGCTGTATAATATACATAAAACAATTACACACTTATGCTCACCTTCAAATACACGTAATAAGATAAACAATGCACTTATGTACAACCACAGATATTTTGTGTTTAGACCACAGCAAACCAAACACAGGCACGCACGCACACACACACACACACACTTGAGCGCATTTGCTGTCTACTTTAAAAGTCAGGCAATGCACTCAAACACACACACTTTGTGCTACTGGCCAATGGGTGACAGTCCTTTTTATTTCAGTCCCACCACCATCAACGCCACACTTTTGGTATGAGGCTGCCGGAGTGGACAGCACCGCTCAGCTGTTTGTCTTTCCCCTGCCAAAACAGACATCAAATGCAGCACAAAAGGCCTGTTCAAGGGCAACAGTGTTGGTGGTGAAGTGTGTGGGGGCATGTCAGGGAAGGGTAAAAATATTTGAGGACAAGTGTAAAAAAAGGCAAAAGCACAGAATGTTGCAGCAAAGGCCGCAGGAAGTACAGCAGTCCTAAGTGATCATAAGGCTCCTGGTTTGAACATTTTGCCTAGTGCTTGGCGGATATTTTGATCAGTACTTGATGCAGAGGGTATCGCATAGTGAGGTAACATGGGTCTCTCCATCACAACGGCAACGTCAGCTCTGCTCGTCATGTAAAGACAGCTTTAGCCAATTGCAGAAACCTGTCGATATGTAAATTGAGCCCAAATTAAATTATTGTATCAGGATGGATCAATGGAAAGGAATGGAAAAAAAGTGAAATGATAACTCCTAATATTCAGTGGCTAGCTTTCTTTCCAACGTTGGAAACCATTATGTGTTTAGTATACTGAAGAAGCTTTTCATGATTGCAGAGTGATAGCAAGTTAATCATTGCCGTCATTTGGAGGAGAGTTACCTGGTGTAGCTTTAACCTCCCTACCTGAGAGGTCAAAATCCCTTTGAACAAATAATTAAAAAAATGTCTGTGAGCCTCTCCGCTCACACAGGGTTCAAATCAGGACGGAAAGAGCAGGTTGGTGAAACTCAGGCGTTTATTAACTCCAAACAATAATATGCGCGGGTCTCAAACGTTGCCCGGGTGGGAAACTTCACAGGTCCTTTGGCGACCTTCCAGGATCCCGCCTACTGCATAACAGAACAGAACCAGGTTACGACATGCTTTTCTTCCTGCACTCATTACCTGATTCCGATCAGCTGTCTGGCCTCCGGCCGAGCCACTCCCTTCACTCCAGCAGCCAGCGCCCAAACCACACCCCGCTGCCACATACCCCCACCGCCCGACTCAGGCCGGGATCCCGCCGGCCGCAAGCTGACTCTCCCCCCCCCCCTCCGCCGAGCGAGAGAGGAAATCAGCCACGACCATCCGGTTACCCGGCCTGTGGATCACCTTGAAGTTGAAAGGCTGTAACGCCAGATACCACCGAGTGATCCGAGCGTTGGCATCCTTCATGCGGTGGAGCCACTGGAGCGGGGCATGGTCCGACCAGAGGGTGAAAGGGCGCCCCAGGAGGTAGTACCGCAGGGCGCCGACCGCCCACCGTATGGCGAGGCACTCCTTTTCCACCGTACTGTAGTTCACCTCCCTCTGGGCGAGCTTACGGCTAATGTACAGTACGGGGCGGTCGACCCCCTCTACGTGCTGGGACAAAACGGCCCCCACCCCACTGTTCGAGGCGTCGGTCTGCAACACAAAAGGGAGAGAGAAGTCAGGAGAATACAGAAGCGGCTTACCACAGAGGGCTTTTTTAACCCTCTCAAACGCCAGCTGACACCGCTCCGTCCACTGGACCGGATCTGAAGCACCCTTTCGGGTCAGGTCGGTCAGGGGACTGGTCAGCTCCGAAAAGGACGGGATGAACCGCCTGTAGTAGCCGGCCAGCCCCATGAACCTCCTGACCTCTTTTTTCGTCTTGGGCGCCAGACAGGCTGAAATGGCAGTTGTTTTCTCTATCTGTGGCCGCACCTGCCCGCCGCCCAAGTGGTACCCCAGATACCGTACGTCCCTCCGTCCAACCGCACACTTCTTCGGGTTGGCCGTGAGCCCCGCCTGCCTCAGGGACTCGAGCACCGCCCCCACCTGCTGCATATGCTGCTCCCATGTCTCACTGTGAATGATGACATCATCCAAGTAAGCAGCAGCATATGCAGAGTGGGGACGCAGCACCCGGTCCATGAGCCGCTGGAAGGTGGCTGGAGCTCCGAACAACCCGAAAGGAAGTGTGATGAATTGGTATAAACCATACGGAGTGGAGAAGGCCGTTTTTTCCTTAGACTCTGGAGAAAGGGGAATCTGCCAATAGCCTTTGGTTAAATCCAGCGTCGTGTAAAAGCGAGCAGTGCCTAGCCGATCCAGGAGTTCGTCGACCCGGGGCATTGGATAAGCATCAAATTTGGACACCTCGTTCACCCTGCGGTAGTCCACACAGAACCGGATTGACCCATCGGACTTACGTACCAGCACAACGGGGCAACACCAGTCACTGGTGGACTCTTCTATCACTCCCATCTCTAGCATAGCCTGAAGCTCCGCCTGAACAATTTTCCTCCTGTGTTCAGGCAGCCGATAGGGCCGTGAACGAATGGCCACGCCCGGGGGCGTTTTTATGCGGTGGTGTATGAGAGAGGTCCGCCCTGGCAGCGTAGAGAACACGTCGGCAAACTGCCTTTGCAACGAAGCAACGTCTGCTCTCTGGCCCGGTGAGAGATTGTCGCCACAACCGACCGGGGCTACTTTGTTGCTTTTAATGACCTCCGGTCCCAACTCATCTCTCTCAATCACCGTGGTGGCCAGAGAAACCGACGCCCCCTCCCTCCATGCTTTCAGGAGGTTAAGGTGGTAAATCTGTGTTGCTCCCCCCCTGTCAGAACACACCACCTCATAATCTACGTCCCCCACTCGTCGTGTGACCACGAAGGGTCCTTGCCACTTTGCGAGTAGTTTAGAGCTAGAGGATGGGAGTAATACAAGCACTTTATCTCCCGGTGAAAATTGTCTCAGTTTCGACCCTCTGTTGTACTCCCGTGATATCTGCCCCAGTGATTGGAGTTTTGCTCGCAGGTCCATAACGTACTGTATTTCGTTCTTACTGGTCCTTGGACCCTCCTCCCAGTTTTCCTTAACTAGGTCCAAAACACCCCGGGGCTTCCTACCAAATAACAGCTCAAAGGGAGAAAATCCCGTGGAGGACTGGGGCACCTCCCGCACTGCAAACAACAGAGGATCTAGCCATTTATCCCAATTACGGCTATCTTCGTGAACGAACTTACGAACCATGTTCTTTAGTGTTTTGTTAAACCGTTCCACCAGGCCGTCGGTCTGCGGATGGTAAACACTAGTCCGTATTGAATGGACGCCCAATAGTTCATACAGCTCGCGTAGTGTGCGTGACATAAACTGTGTGCCCTGGTCAGTCAGGATCTCCTTCGGGATCCCGACTCGGGAGATAATGTGAAACAGTGCCTGCGCGACGCTCTTTGCAGAGATATTACGCAGCGGTACTGCCTCGGGATATCGCGTTGCATAATCCACTAGCACTAGTACAAAGCGATATCCCCGTGCACTCCGGTCTAATGGCCCGATGAGGTCCATTCCAACTCTCTCAAAAGGCACCTCAATCAATGGTAACGGGCGCAAAGGCACTCTGGGGATGGCCGGCGGGTTAACCAGCTGACATTCACGGCAAGATGCACACCACCGCTTCACATCTGCGCGAATGCCCGGCCAATAAAATCGGGCCATTATCCGGTGTAGTGATTTGTCGTACCCTAGGTGACCTGACATGGGGTTATAATGAGCCGCCTGGAAAACCATTTCCCGACGGCTTTTTGGCACCAACAACTGGGTATTTATCTCTCCTGTCTGTGTGTCACGGCTTACATGATACAACCTGTCCCTAACCACCGTAAAGTGTGGGTGAGTGAGTGCTGCGTTTGGGTGTAGCTGGGAGCCATCAATACTCACCACCTGGCCGAAGGCGTGCTGAAGGGTCTCGTCCCTCGACTGTTCGAGGGGGAAATCTTCCACGGGAAACACCAGCGGGTCCAGAGGGACCTCCGCGGCCCCCTCCGTGTCCGTTTCCCCCTCGATGTCGTCAGCCGCCTCCGACTCTCCACTAAACACAGCACACAACTCACATTTCCCTGCCGTCCGTGAACGCACCCCCATAGCCCCCGCTAGCTTAGCAAACCCCGGCCAATTCGTTCCCAAAATCAGAGGGTGCGTAAGGCGAGTGCTAACTCCAGCCCTGACTCTATGCTTTTTCCCCTTATAAGAAATTTCCAGCGTCACCTCCGGGTACTGGTGAATATCCCCATGCACACACCTCACCTTCACCCACGATGCTTCAATCAATGCCCCCGGCCGAACCAGCTGATGGATCGTCGTCTGATTACAGCCCGTGTCCATCAGAGCCTGGTGTGTACCCCCCTGTATACGGTACGTCCCTTCCAAATCGGGGGCGGCAACTGGCGGTCCTGCAACCCGAACCAGCTGTCCGACCTCCATGAGAGGACACTCCCGTCGGAAGTGGCCGGGCTGCCCGCACCGCCAGCAATCCTGCCCTGACGTCTGAGGAGCCCCCCGTGGTGCCGGACGACCAGAACCGTAGGCCGGACCCTGGGGAGAGATACAAACAGGAGGGTAAGGTAGAGCTAGGGGGGAAAGTGTCGGGGCTGCGGGGTTGGGGCCGTGTGATGGTGGGGAGGGAAGGGCAGCTGCTCCAGGAAACCTCCTCCTCGGGGCTGGGACGGGTCTGCCCGCTGAGAGGGCTGGTGGTCGGGGCTCCTCTTTCATGCTCCGCCGGGGAAGCGAGAGGTGGTCTTCCGCAAGGACGACGGCTGCTTCCATGTTGGCGGGGCGATGGCACTGGACCCAATTCGCCGTCGAAGATGGCAGGCCGGCGATTAACTGCTCCAGCGCCACCTGCCCGACGACTTCCTCAGCGGAGCGCACCCCCGGCTGGAGCCAGCGGCTCGCTGCATCCAGGAGCCGCTGCGCGTAGGAGAAGGGCCGGTCATCGTCCTCGAAGTGGAGGGCCCGGAACCGGCGGCGATGTCCCTCTGGCGTGCTGCCAAGCCGGTCCAGGATGGCCTTCTTCAGATGCCGGTACACATGCCGAGAGGCTGCTGGCAGGCTGTGGGCGGCTAGCTGCGCCCTCCCGGATAGCAGAGGCAATAGCCGCGCTGCCCACTCCTCCTCCGGCCACCCGCACGCCGCCGCTGTGCCCTCAAATATGTCCAGGTATGCCTCCGGATCATCCTCTGCCGTCAATTTCTGGAGGTAAATTGAAGGCGGTCGGGCCGGGTTGGTAGCGGGATCGCCCTCCCGAGCGGCCGGACGCTGCAGCAGCTCCCGTAGGAGAGCCCGGTCCTCGCGCTGGCTCGAGGCGATCCCGAGCAGAGCCTCGCTCTGCTGTCGCTGTAATGCTGTGGTGGTCTCCTGCATGTGAGCGAGACGTTGGAGGGCCTGACCCAGCGGGGTTTCTCCTTCCGACATCAGGTCCCTGTTCAGGTGCCACTGTGAGCCTCTCCGCTCACACAGGGTTCAAATCAGAACGGAAAGAGCAGGTTGGTGAAACTCAGGCGTTTATTAACTCCAAACAATAATATGCGCGGGTCTCAAACGTTGCCCGGGTGGGAAACTTCACAGGTCCTTTGGCGACCTTCCAGGATCCCGCCTACTGCATAACAGAACAGAACCAGGTTACGACATGCTTTTCTTCCTGCACTGATTACCTGATTCCGATCAGCTGTCTGGCCTCCGGCCGAGCCACTCCCTTCACTCCAGCAGCCAGCGCCCAAACCACACCCCGCTGCCACAATGTCCAACAAGCAGTTTTATGCGTACTAACAAGTCCAAGCCAAGCAATACAGTACATTTCAGAAGTGTGTGCTGGCTGGTGGCCCTCTTGGATCAGGCCCTCTGAGCTGGCATTGCCTCGGGTGTTAATGCGTGACTTCTGATTGGTGGAGCTGGCTGCCGGCCTTATCTGAGTGTTACATTACTTCAAACTTCCAGAGCTTACTAAAAGTCTCTTGAGACCAGGAACCAAAAATGCCAGAAGGGCAGAAACAAGATACAGCAGAATGGCTGGAGGATAACAAAAATAGTTTAGACAATTGGCTGCAGTTCAGACCCAGATACATTGCCTATACATCTATATTTAAATGTATACATGTACAGCTTACCAGCAGCCCTTCATTCAGTTTTAATGTATAAATAAGTGTCTACAGTAGAGCTACATTCCTGTTTCAAAACAAACGCACGTGTTCTGACTTCTCACTATACAGTGGTCCTTTTGTCTCCTTGCAGTTGTTCTGTGTCCCTTTATGGTCCTTGTGTGTGCTGTCTTTGCAATCTTTAGTTTTTTTTTTCTTTTCTTTTTATAGTCATTTTGAGTGTCTTTGAAGTAAGGGTCAGTTTCTCTTTGTGGTTGCTATCTCTGTAGTTGTCATGTCTCGGAAACTTATCATGAAAGGCTATTCTTTATATTAGTTTTGTCATGTCCCTTTGTTCTGTGCCCTCTGTCTTATTGTAATAAGTATTCCTCCTCTCGTTTCAGAACTCCATGCTCCCCGCCCCTATGTGTCTCCTGTGTTCGTGATTAGTTTCCCCGCCCTGATTGTTTCCACCTGTTCCCCTCACCTTGGGTATATATTGTGTTAGCCCCCACCTGTCCAGTGCCAGTTCGTTTCTCATTCAGGACCGCGTTCAAGCCCGCTCCATGGTCGTATCCTGTTTTCTCATGATCACGATTATTGCATCTAGTTTTTCCTCGGAAGAGTGATTTTGTGTTTCTTGTTTTTGTTACTGTTTTAATTCCAGTAAAGTCTTTATTTTTGAACACCACCCGAGTCTGAGTCTGAGTTGTGCATTTGAGTTTATGCCTCTGAGTTCACCCCCTTGACAGTAGTTGCTTTTTTCCTTTTTATAGTCAGTTTGCGGTTCTTTGTTGTTGTGTTCCTCCTGGTAGTCATTTTGTTTATCTACTGTATGTGGTTTCATTTTGAGTATCTTGGTTATCAATTTGAGACTCTTTTGTAGTTTTGTGTTTTGTGCCTCTTTGTAGGTTTGTTCCCCTTTTATTGTCATTTTGTTTCTTTTTGTAGTTGTTTTATCCCTTTTCCTAAACATTGTGAGTCTCTTTGTAGTTTTTTTAATTGTCTCTTTATATTATTGAAATGGCATTTTGGTTATTTCCCTGGTTGATCTGCGTATCCTTGACGGTGGGCCCTTGAGATTAGAGCCCCTGGGACTGGGTCATACAGTATGACCATTAACTGCCTAATAATACAAAATGACAAATTGCATATTTTGTTCCTTTCCAGGATGTTAAGGTAAGTACACCAATGTAGCACATTTTTTGGAAAACGGCAGTTCTCTCGTTCTGTCATGTAGTTATTTGTATGGTGACAATAAAGTAAAAAAAAAAAAATAGGAAGCCACAGCAAGGGATCGAGCATGCTCTGTTCCTGGCCCCGACATTATGTGTTCTTTTCTTCTCTGTGTCCTTTTTAGAGTGTCATCCCTCCTGCTGGCTCTGTACTGGGCCATCTGCAGACAACTGCACATCCTGTCCCCCCCCATCCAGCCTGCATGTGGGCCGCTGTGTCCACACCAGCCCACAAGGCTTTTTTATCCAGGACAACCAGTACCAAGGTGAGAGCACACATAGAGGCTTTGCACATTAACAAATGGGGGTATTTGCTGATGTATTTTATGTCGCGGAACACACCGAAAAAATCTCTAAAGCTTGTGTGAACCACAGACGTTATTTTCAGTCATCTTTATAAAAACCTTAAGAACTCTTTTCTCTTTGATTTTGTGTGCTTTAGGCCTGCTCGATTATGGCAAAAATCATAATCTCGATTATTTGGGTCAATAATTGATATCAGGATTATTACAAACGATTATTCATTTACTTTGAAAGCATCCATTTTGTTGAAAAAAAAAATGAAGAGTAGGTTTTAGCAGTTGATTACCCTGAACTTTAAGTATAATTCAACTGAAAAACCAAACAAATAAATAAATAATAATAATCGTTTTATTTCGATTATGTTGTTTTCATAATAGTTGCAAGCCAAAATCGTAATTGTGATTAAAATACGATTAATTGAGCAGCCCTAGCTTATAGCTGTTGGTGTCCAAATCTGTAAAATGTTGCTAACATTTGCTAATCCATATAAAGTATCTTCCACAACATAAGGAATACAGTTTGTCCCAAACACCTTTCCCTTTCCAAAAGTTGCACCGCTTAGACACGTTGGGATAAATAGCTTCCTCATATTTCTAGAGAATATAATGCTACCAAAAAATAATTCGGAAAGGTTGCGATTTATGGTGAATATTTTTTATTTATGAGACACCAGTGTAATCACCCGTAACAAATTGCAATTTCTTCTTCAAATAAGCAGGAAAATTAACAAAAAATAAAAACAGTTTTAATGTAGAATGAGAGAAAGTGTAAATGAATTGTTTATTCAACATTTATTTTAAGAAGCAGTTTGACGTCGTGATCTGTTCGAAGGCTGCTCATTCCCACTTCCTAGGTCCAGACTATTGTGTAATGAAAATCATTAATATTACACAACCTTAATTTGGTCCAGAGCCCCAGAGGCAGCTGTTGAAATGCTGTTATTGTTCACCACAGAGCTTGATGTATTTTCAAGGTAAGATCAGTGGTGAAAGCTTTTCACAGCTTGGTGCTAAAGAGAGATCAGTAGAGGTGTACTTTCTTAAGAACTATCCTTCAAATGTGCTGTTTAGTCTTATTTGAGTACTTTTTGTTGCATTAACAACTACTAGAAAAATGAAGCATCAAAGCAAGATGTAATGCTACAACATCAAAACGTCTCCATAAAACCAAACTAAATATTTTATATGTGTGGTTGTAAAAGTAAAATAGCTACTATAGAATGTTTGCCACTAAAAAGAGCTGAGCAGGGCTCTTCTTCCTGTTTACCCCCACCCCCCCACTCTATGACCCACCTTGTTAATGAAAATCAATTTGCTCTAATCTCCAATTCATTACTTCGGCTTGGTTTATCGTCTCTGACCCCCTCTGAAGGACGACACCTTCTAGCTCTAACAGCATATCCAAGTGTATTGTTCATTTCGAGGAAAGCTCAAATCTATGGTAAACATCATTGAATCTGTTAATAGTTATTTTTCTTCCATACTTAGGCTGACTAATTAAAAAGGCAGACACACACCAATACCTAGACAGCAGGAAAGAATGATGGGCTCAGATTAAGTTTCCCCACTGGGATATCCAAATAAATGGGCTCTGTTTGCTTGGTTGGCCGTGTCCTCTTCGCTGCTGATTGGCTCATTAGAAGCCACCCAGATACCCTAAAGAAGCATTGCATTTCTGTCTTAATGAGAGTAAACTTTTACTGTGAAGTTTGGGTGCACAGCATGTACTTAAGGCTCTGTTTATCGATCCTTTATATAATGGCAATTCATCAAATGACTATGAGTAATGTGAATGGGGTTGCCCGTAACGACAAAGCCACAAAGAGTTATCCTCAACTCTGCAACCCTATGGTGCTTTCCCTTTGTCCTATAGTTTAGGGTTTATTGTTTTACAGAACTGAATAGTTCTGTCCAGCCTTTTTCTCACCCGCAAGAGGGTTCAAAAGTAGTTTTCTACAACACAACAAGTAAAGAAGCTGATAATAAAGATACATTCACTGTGGACTACCTCTATGGCAGCAACAAGCAGACAAAGTTAGAGACTAGCTGGTAGATGTTTTTCACAGGAGATGGTGGAGACCAAATTTGAGATAAAAGTCCAATGAATGTTGGATTTACATTCATCAGGTGGCTAGAGACACAACTCCAGATGAAAGATGAAGAGTTCTCTATTATCGATGGATGTGTAGCGGCAACTGTTGGTTACATTTCCAGCAAGAAACTTTGGAACCCTTCCAAATGAAAGTGTGGTATGAACAGTCCAGAATCCATTAATACTGTAGAAAGTCAGACCATAAGGTGCAGCATTGAGCTGCTACGGATAATCCGTCTGACACTTATAGCTCATCCATTCTCATTAACCAGTGATCTTACGTAGCCCATGATAAGAGGAGGGAGACTAAGCATGTGTCTCATTTTCTCAATAAATCTGGGCCCAGCTCTCCTCCTTCCTCTCTTCCATTTACCCCTGCATCCTCGGTGTCCTTCTACAGATTTCAGTGGGAAAAGCTGTTGTTTTGAGCACTATGCTTGCCAGCTTTAGCGATCAGCTTCTCCCTGGTGTAAGCAACGCCGCCCCGGGCTTACTAACACCCTCTGTCCTTAGACCATCACATCGTACAAGGAAAAACTCAGAAAGAAACCCCACAGTTAATGAGAAAAAAACGAAAGAAGCCACTGGGAGAGTGGCAGAAGAAGAATCCCTCTCCCTTTACGGACAGGTGTTGTGTGTGTGTTGATTCAAAAGATACATTTCTGTTTTTGCCTTAGCATTTTTTTGCCTCCCCTCTTCTCCTCCTCCTCCCAGGATGCCACCCGTCCTGCCAGACATGCTCGGGGCCCTCTCAGGCGGACTGCACCTCCTGCCCCCCCCTGGCCTCCCTACAGAGCGGCTACTGCAGGACCAGCTGCCAGGAGGGGCTCTTCCTCAAGGGCGTCACTGGAGAGTGCCACAGTAAGTGTGTGTGTGTGTGTGTGTGTGTGTGTGTGTGTGTGTGTGTGTGTGTGTGTGTTTGTGTGTGTGTGTGTGTGTGTGTGTGTGTGTGTGTGTGTGTGTGTGTGTGTGTGTGTGTGTGTGTGTGTGTGTGTGTGTGTGTGTGTGTGTGTGTGTGTGTGTGTGTGTGTGTGTGTGTGTGTGTGTGTGTGTGTGTGTGTGTGTGTGTGTGTGTGTGTGTGTGTGTGTGTGTGTGTGTGTGTGTGTGTGTGTGTGTGTAAACGTGTATGTCATTTGTATGCCATTTGCACGGAGCTTTCATCAAATACGCCGCCATGAGTGCTTGTATTTTTAGCCTCTGTGGTCTCAGTGGGAATAGAAAATACAAACTCTGGCAGGGTTACTACCTTGCTGTGCCTGCGGAGCTTTGCACGATCACGCACACAGAGACATAACCAGTCTGCAGATCCAATAAACTGCATAATTCATGAGAGATGCCAACCATCTTTGTAAAATACATGGATCGGAATGTTTGACTTAAATGCCCTGGGGCCCCAAGCTGTAGTATAAGTCACATATTTATCATTTGTTTACTGAAATGAGTAAGCGTTTTTTTACAAGTGTTCTCCAGTCCATAGGACACAACAGGTATTATAGTAGCTAATACTGACAGAAATGTCTTTACATGTTGAGGGTCAACATTTAAAGACCACAACATATGCTCATCTTCAGGTTCATACTTGTATTATGTGCCTCTACTATGACATATTTACATGCTTTAATGTTCAAATAGTGCTTTATTGGACTCATACTGTGCACCTGTGCTGTGCATTTTTTCACCCTCTGTCTGAAACCAGAGCCCAGTCTGCTATCATTGGGAAAAACCCAAAAAGCATAACAGGGCCTCCTTAAAAAAAAATCCCAGTTCACTTACTTACAGTTTGGCAGGATTAGAACATACAGTATATGCGTTCATCCCCTGCTACCATTTGTATCATAGCAGCTGCTGCAGTTTGTCAATCAGTCGTTTCCAGATCCTTATCTAGTCCTAATTATTTTTTATCAGACATACTCAGATGATGGACAGTTTGAGCACTTGGTTGGATGTAAAACCAGTTTAATCATCAGTATAACACATACTGCATATGTTTGAGAAAATGACTGGTTCTTTGAATATAAGTACATTTCCTTGAAAGGAACCTGTGAACAGATTTAGTATTTGGCTATGTAATAAGATGATCATGTGTTTCTATGTTTGTCTATGTAGAACGTTTCCTTTCAATATAATAGAAAGATAACTTTGAATTGTAAAAAGTAAGAGTGCTGAAAAACACTTCTATAACTCCGGCTTCTTAGCTACAATCTGGAAATCATGTCTCCACTTTTTGGTGCTAATTAAAAAAAAAAATTTTTAATGAGGTTTGGCTCGCAGTTACGCTTTTTTCTACGTGAAACATCCACGGGGATAAAAAACTTTCTTCAGATCTCTGCTAATAAACACCGGCCTTAGATACTCCACACCACCCCACTTTGCTCCTCATTGTGCACAAATCACTACTTTTGGTAAAATATGATTAACTACCGGACAAACGATAGATAGAAAAGGTAAGCTCGCAGTGTGTGTTTAAAGGTAGCTCCCGCTGTCCTCCTCCCTCTCGCTGGGTAATGAAATTAGTTTTTCACCTCTGAACCGCTGGCTGTAGATTAAAAACAGGGCGTGTGTACACCATGGGAAGGCAGCACGGAGGAGATAGCAGGGCGGGGGGGTAAACAAAATCTCGGCGAGAAAACAGACACATTGACTTTTAATTATAGTTGCTGATGACAAAGTGTTTGGAGATCTGAAAACACACACACACACACACACACACACACACACACACACACACACACACACACACACACACACACACACACACACACACACACACACACACACACACACACACACACACACACACACACACACACACACACACAGACACACACACAGACACACACAAAGGGACACATGTGGGCAGAGACATACTGCTGGCTCACACACGAGCAGATAAGCGTGGTTAAAACACATGGCTGTCTGCAAACACACGCAACCTAATCTCAAATGGGTCAGGCTCGGCCAAACTCTAGTTAATAAAAGATGCCTAGCGACGCTTCGGGGCCACAGAAATACTGGGGTCATAATTTCTGCATGGCCAGGACGCACGCACGCGCACACACACACACCCACACACACACACACACACACACACACACACACACACACACACACACACACACGACACACTTGTAATAACACACAAGCACTCTCAAACTCTAATTATTTAACTCACAGTTTTGAACATACACACACTTACACACAATGTATCCTCTCCTTGTTTTTATTATTCTTGATTTATCCTTTCCTATTTAGGTCTCACACTTTATTTCTCTCTTAATCACAGATTAACTCATACACATTTTATTTCCTTCAGTTGTTATTCTTGCTTAATCTTTACCTTCTTTCTGTCGCACACTTTATTTCACATGAACACACTTTCTCTCTTCCACACACACACATAATTGGATTCCCCCTCTGTGTTACATAACCTCTTAAGGCGATGAGGCTTGCGCTCTCAATCACAGCGGGTTCATACAAGAGCAGCCGTCCGAGGCAAATGTCTCACTACCGTCTGTCTTCTGTGATTCTTCCCCCGTCTGTCTTCCTCTCACGTCCTCCCTTTGTCCCTTCCTCTCATTTCATTCATACGTTACCGCAGCAGCACTCTTATCGCTCATACTTTGTACGGTTGAAGGTGCTTTGACAAATTCCACCAGCGCTTGTCCTTAAAACACGCTCATCTTAAACCTTAAATTGTCCATAACCGAAATTCTTTATCTGGCCATTAGATAAAGAGGCAAGCACTGGTCATAAAGTAAAAACTTGGTAAATAGCAGCTTAAATCTTGCTGTGAAAATAGGAAGTTTCCCAATGACACCCAAAATACGATTGGTCATAGAAATGTGTTCTTTTTCATAAAGTTTCTCTAGATCTTTTCACACTTGACAAAAAGGTGGTATATCTCAAAGCTGAGTACAGGCAAACAGACGGGCTGTAAAATCTCTATTAAAGCATTAAATGCTTAAATGTTTTTCCTTAAAGAGCAACTTCCAGGTTAAAGACACCTGTGAATAAATGTGTAGGAAAATGATGAATACGATAGATTTTCAAAAAAATATACTGAAATATACACTACTGTGACATCTGGCGTCGTTTTTGTAAGAAATGTTCACTTCCGCATAAAAAAGCCTCGGCACGTGACCTCCCGCGTGTGACGTAACATGGGGGAAACAAGGGGGAGAGCGGCCGGTGTAACGTATTAATAAACATGGCTCCCAATGCTAATTTCGACACAGAAGAAGTTGAACATGAATATTCGAATGCATATGACAGACCACAACCTTATAATTATGAGCCTGCTAGGTGTCCAAGAGACCAGGAGCAGCCAAGGATTAGAAGAAATAATGGCCATCGGAGAGAAATTGAGCTGTGGTGTGAGGAGAACCAGTGGAGAACTGGGCAGCTATCTTGGTGAGTGACCGGCGTTAGCTACAGAATGTTAGCTTACGTCACATCACAACATTGTGAATTTAGCTATCATATATCAGGCTATAACTAAAGTAGCATTGATAATATACAGTAGTAACGTTACTGGCAGGACTGTTGATACTGATCCATAACAGAAACTAATGCGCAAGTATCAGCCGTATCTCGCGTTACCTAATGCAACTCCAAACTACGGTGCTGTGTACCGGAAGAGAGACGCGAGATACGGCTGATACTTGACGATCTGGCGGAGAAAGGTTGTGGAGCCTCCGTTGATATGCCGTTGTAAATGGCTTGATGGAAAGCAGGTGTGTAGTCGGGGAGGGTGCACAGCTGATTGCAGCAGGTGAGTGGAGGTTGAGCCGGGAGCGACAGCCACCACGCACACACTAACAACACAGACAGGGGGAAACAAACAAACACAAAGGAGACGGCTGGAGCAGTACAGCCACCACAGCGTTACCTAATGGAACTCCACTCTATGTATTACGGTGCTGTGTACCGGAGGGGAGAGAGAGAGAGAAAGAGCAGCGAAGGGGGGGGAGAGAGAAGTAATACGGTTTCCTGATAAAGCTGTGGAGAGTATGTGCTGCAGGGCGGTGGATGCACAACGCACCCAGGAACGAAAGCTAGCTCCGGTCCTTTTTACTGTGGACTCGATGCCCTTACAGGCTGGTATTTGTGCAACCTGCACAAACACAATACTGCACCATGATTACAAATGGTGAAATACAATGTAAAACTACCGAAAAATACCAGCTCACTAAAACACAACCGCTCAACGCAACTACTAACTATACCCGCGGTCAGAGAGCGGAGATGTTTTCCCTTTGTTATGTAATATGACGCGTTTGACGTATGACCTTAAAAAAAAGCCGTTTTAAGGGCAGAGCTCAAAATTGCTCCTTTCCCTCTGAATTCCTGCCCTTATGTCTCGTAAAACATATCAAATCCTACATTCACTTTTTTTAAATTGTAATTTTCAAGCAAGTTTAAGCATAAATGTAGAAAAAAAAAAAGCCTGCAAGATGCTCTTTAAAGGGACCCCAACATGCATTTTTGGGTTTTCCCTGTCCTGTAATGTGCTATATAGGATTGTCTGCATGTAAATGGTCTGTAAAGGATACAATCCAAGGGTTCCCCCCAGAGGGAGTTCCTCTCCCAAACAAATGTCATAATCGAGGCACAAATTACAAATATGAACCTGGAAATTGATCATAACAGGTCACCTTTAACCTTTGACCTTAACCATCAAGTGGTTTTGCCATACTTAAAAGAAAGCTTAAGGTCTGTCGTGCAGCAGGCCAACATTGTAAAAAACAAAACCTGAACTGAAAAAGAGCCCCTGTGGTCAAAAAAGAGAAAATAAAAACAATAATTTTGCTTTTCAAACTGGAAGCTTGAGCTGTGAGCCCCACATGAGTAATATCAGCTGCAGTGAGACGAACAAACTCTTACGAACCTGCTTCTTCTCACCCCCCCCCTCCCCATCTTCCTTTTCTTAACTCCTTCTTGTCTGGTGTAAAGAAAATCGCCTACTGAGCCTGCCACACAGAAACGTTAGTTTTTTCTAGACCACTTGCTTACAGAGTTTATTTTTGCGTCATAATTGTGTTGGAGCCTTAATTTAACATATGAAGCTTAGTAGACCGGCTAGTTGGATAATAGCTATGTGTCACCATAGAAATGATGGATCACCATAGAAACAAGGCACACCATGAAATCCATCGACGGAAACACATAAGAAAGGAGTAAAAGGTGTGACCCTGAGCCCACAGAAGCGTATATAATTATTGACAGTGGTTAACATTGTGAAAGATCCTATGCATTTATCTTTTATTTGATAAATGCATATTCGATGACTTCGAACATCACAATGATAGAATAGAAGAACATTAGTTCAATAAGAAAACATGAATATTGATGTTCCCTTTTAACCTCTGCTGGCTGTAGAAAAGAGTTAACTTAATAAATGTACAGAAGGTGAGAGCACAATGTGCTTTTTGTGTGGAAAGATATTTATCGTCTTTGAAAAGGGTTCAATCTTTCAAGCTCCCTTCTTATTCCCTTGGGAATAACAGCTCAAATAAGCTCTATAGAAAAGTATGCCCTGCCCACTGTCTCAAAACACTGAAGCGTAGCTTTTGATGTTCCTCACATGGTGTGAACGATATTAAATCATTGCAGCTTTTTAACAACTTTAAAAGGTAAAAAAAAAACATTAGTCCACAAAGATTGGTAATTTTGTACCTTATTTAATGAGTATACCTTTCTGACTAAAACCTCTCTTTAAAAAGGCTATTGGTATCTTCTACATTACTGTAGACTTTTTTTGGGTGATCGAAAGTGCATTAGTGTTTGTGTGCATGTAAATGGTTGAATAGGCTAAAATCCCAAAGTTCCATTCCGAGGGAGTTTCTCACTTTTTGAACATTAAAGCATGTAAAACTGTCACAGTAAGCAGAAAATATAAAATATTAACCTTAAATGAGCAGAATAGGGCCCCTTTAAAAAAAAAATCACTAGGCCCACCAGGGTGGGTGGAGGAGGTCAGGAGGACGGGATTGAGCTGATAACCCAGGGGCACAGCGGAGGACCCGGAAGGGATCTCGGGCGGACGGCCCGGGGGCAAGGCAGAGACCATGGAGGGGGTCTCGGGCGGACGGCCCGAGGGGCAAGGCAGAGTCCATGGAGGGGCGAAGGCCACAGCGGACGAACTCAGGGGGCCGAGCATGAGGGCCAAGGCAGCAGCAGGAAGAGTCAGGGGGCCGGGCCCGAGGGCGAGGACCGCGGCCGGGAAAGTCAGGGGGCCGAGCATGAGGGCGAAGGCCGCGGCACTCAGGGGGCCGGGCTCGAGGGCGAAGACCGCGGTTCTCAGGGGGCCGGGCTCGAGGGCGAAGACCGCGGCTCTCAAGGGGCCGGGCTCAAGGGCGAAGACCGCAGCTCTCAGGGGGTCGATGGGATAGGCTTCGGCAGGATCCCCCACGGAAGAGGACCAGGAGTTGGCAGGAACCCGGCAAGACGGGTGGCGGCGGGACCTCCAACGGAACAAGACCTGGGATTGGCAGGACTCTCAGCGGGACCTCCAACAGAACAGGACATAGGGTTGGCAGAACCCCCGGCAGAAGAGTAGTCGGCGGGACCTTCAACGGGACAGGACATAGGGTTGGCAGGACCCCCGGCAGAAGAGTAGTCGGCGGGACCCCCAACGGGACAGGACATGGAGTTGGCAGGACCCCCAGCGGAAGAGTTGTCGGCGGGACCTCCAACGGCACAGGACATAGAGTTGGCAGGACCCCCGGCAGAAGAGTAGTTGGCGGGACCCCCAATGGGACAGGACATGGAGTTGGCAGGACCCCCAGTGGAAGAGTAGTCGGCGTGACCCCCAACGGGACAGGACATGGAGTTGGCAGGACCCCCAGCGGAACCTCCAACGGCACTTCAGTAGGGACTTGAGTATGGACTTGAGAGGGAACTCGAGAGGGGACTCAAGAGGGGACTTGAGAGGGAACCCAAGAGAGAACTCGAGAGGGAACTCGAGAGGTGACTAGAAAGGGGACCCGAGAGGTGACTTGAGAGGAAACTGGAGAGGGGACTAGAGAGGAAACTGGAGAGGGGACTCGAGAAGGGACTTGAGACGGGATTAGAGTAGGGACTTGAGTTGGGACTTGAGTAGTCACTTGAGTACGGACTTGAGTTGGCACTTGAGAGGGGACTCGAGAAGGGACTAGAGAAGGGACTTGAGAAGGGACTAGAGAAGAGATTAGAGAAGTGACTAGAGGAGGGACTAGAAAAGGGACTAGAGGAGGGACTAGAGGAGGGACTTGGGAAGTGACTAGAGGAGGGACTGGAGAAGGGACTTGAGTAGGGAATTGAGTAGGGACTAGAGGAGGGACCATGGCCACTGGGGCCATAACTGGGGCCGGGACCATGGCTGCTGGGGCCAGAACTGTGTCTGGAACTATGGCCGCTGGGGCCAGAACTGGGTACGGGACCATGGCTGCTGGGACCAGAACTGGGTCTGGAACCATGGCCGCTGGGGCCAGAACTGGGGCCGGGACCATGGCTGCTGGGGCCGGAACTGGGTCTGGAACCATGGCCGCTGGTGCCGGAACCATGGCTGCTGGGGCCAGAACTGGGTATGGAACCATGGCTGCTGGGACCATAACCGGGGCTGGAACCATGGCTGCTGGGGCCAGAACTGGGGCCGAAACCATGGCTGCTGGGGCCAGAACTGAGTCTGGAACCATGGCTGCTGGGGCCAGAACCGGGGCTGCTGGGGACAGAACCGGGGCTGCTGGGGCCAGAATTGGGGCCGAAACCATGGCTGCTGTATGCCAAAGAGCAGTAAGCCAAAGAAAAATCCAATAATTCCTGCTCAAATGGATCTGCTGGGCCCATCCTTGGTTGGTTGGTTCTGTTACGGTAGAGTGAAGCAAGCAGGATCCAAATGCAGATAATACTGATAATACCTTTATTTCAAGGATAAGAATAAAACTCGGACCAACAGAACACTCCCCGGTGAACTCAGTCACCAACAAAAGACGAACCAACACTGAACACAGGAAGAGACAAGATTAAATACAGGGTGGGGTAATCACGAGACGAGAAACAGCCGGGCAGGGGAGCAGAAACACAAGGGCAACAGGTGAACACACTCAGACAATTAGACACACCAGGGAAACTAACGACAGGGAGGAAAAACACAGGGAGAGGGACCAGACAATACACAAGGAGGAAAACATGACGTGGAAAACCGAACAGCAAAATAAACCCAATACAAGACATACAAAACTAAAAACGTGACATAACACAAGAATCGTGACAATTCTGCCATCTGATACTAGGGCACTGGTTTCTTTTTTTGTTTTGGGCGACAGAGCCAGCATGGCCTCAGGACTGAGCCTGAAGTAAGACTTCTTTAAAAGCTGCTTCTGTAAATCCGCTCTTTGTTGGGGCAACATGTCTAGACAGGGTGAAGTCAGAGGACCACACAACCCCTCTCGTCTCGTCTTACGCCTGTAGCTTCAAATAATGATGATGTCCCACTTTTGTTCCTCTTGCTTTCTGAACTCCTGCTGCACTCACTTCATCCAAGTGCTATTCTCTTTTCAAATGGCACAGGGAACAAGTGAGAGACATTTTTTTTCTGTATGACTTGTTAAAGAAGTATCTGCTCTATATATTTCAAGAGATGCAAGGGGGGCTGGCATGATACAGGATAATGTCTGGTATAAATCCAGCCCACAGGAGAATATGATTATCCAGTCTGCGTGCAGTGCATTTATAACTCCAGCATACCTTTTTATGCGCTTCAAAAATGGTAACTACGCCATAAAGAGGGGCTCAGTGGACCCAAATCGATAGCATTTCAGTTTTATATTCAGTTTTAGTCTGCAAAGTCAATAATCCCTGACGCCTGAGTTATCTTATCTCCTCCTTGGAGCCATTTGTTTAGCGCCCGGAGCCGGATTGCCTGAGGAGTGTTGGCAGGAGGAATGCTGATACGTGTTTTGTTGTAAAGTGATGTGAAAGGCGTGGATGGGAGATGACAAGAGAGGACGTTTATTTTTTTCTTCTACTTCTTTTGTCCTGTTGATATTGGAGCTGCTTCAGACGGAGCATGTGACTCACCTGAGCATATGCCACACTAAGGAGACGGCAGTTAGAAGCTCTACATGCGTTTGTCAGAGACAGCTGCTGTGGAGGCATAAAGAATCTCTGTCTGAGTTAAATGTCAGCCACTCAGAAATACACACAACGCACACACGAGATCAAAACACTTTCCATTTAATTAAAACACTGTTCGATCTGGTTCATTCATTATTGACCCTGCTCTCACATAAGATTCATTCAATTAAATGTCTTGAAGGAAATGTCTGCTATTATACAAGGAGTGTTGACTTCAAAGACTTAACTAATGGGTTTTCTAAGTGAAAAATGCCACTGCCGGAAATAACTGATCCTAAACATAGCCACAGGTTTTTTTCACAAATAAAACCTAAAATAAATGTGTAGTAGAGCCTAAAAGTCAACCTTCAGGTAACATGTAAAGTTACACAGGAGAAGTTGAAATATATGAATCGTCTTTCAGATTCAGATCTTTGGTATTTAAGACTTAAGACTGCTGATGTACTGTATGCAGGTTTACTGCTGGTGTCAGCTTTTTCTTCATAACAATTCTAAAGCTGCTGCATATATATAATGGAAAATGGAAAAAAGGACTTGTCTTATGAAAGTACAGTGCATGAATAACAAAACCATGGAAACAGTGAGTTAGGTACAACATATAAGAGTTTGTAAAGCGTGATGTAACCCCTTAAGCTTATGGCTACGAATAGAAAAGGTAGCAGGAGAGGTGTATTTCGTCTAAGATTTAGTTTGCTTATATGGCATTGTTTAAATTCACTTTCCTTCGATTTCATTATTGTTGCCTTTAAATGCATTTGACAAAAAAAAGGTTTTTCATTTGTACTTAAAACCACTTTTAAACAATTTTGAAAGATCCTAGTTTCCTATTATTTTGAAAGGGTAAATCAACTGACAAAACCATTGGAAATCAAAACACTTTTAAATCCCATGTCGCATTTACTGACTAAATCCAGACCGTGTTATGTTTAAAGGGACCCTGTTATGCAAATGTTCAGGTTCATATGCAAATGTTGTGTCTGAAACCAGAGCCCAGCCTGCTCTGATTGGTTAGTATTGGTTGTGATTGGTCAACCATTAAGAGATGTCCCGCCTCTCAACCTATCACGAACAATGTCTTGGAGTGCTAGCAGATAAAAGCGTGAGGGCCTCTTTAATACTTTCCCCTTTTAACCACTCCAAACTTTTAGGGTAATCCTTCTCAGAGAAAGAAAAGTGCCTTCATTGTCCTATCATTTATTTACTTTCTAACACCCGTAGGGGATCAGCCTCCTTATCTTCCACCCTAACCTGGCTGCCACACTACTCTTCACCTGCACAGCCCCCGTCATTCTGCTTTTCACTGTAGATAGTTATCTCGGCACGGACAGATAACTTTAAGGTCCCCGCCACTGCGCCAGCCAGACCAAACCCAGACACCATCAGATAAATCACCACAAGGTGTTCCTCTTTAATCTGCTAATCTCTGGAAACCCTGCTGCACTGTGGGTAGATACGGGTCTGTGGGCATACAGTAGGTGGATGGTGTGTATTATCCAAAATAAAGAGGAAGATTTGAAGTAATAGATGGGGAGACAGAAAGGACACCATCATTTGTTTTCAGATTTTATATCTCCCTTAAAGAGTCACAGCTTTAATTGGTGCGATTTACCACCCAATTACATTATTTCTACATCAGACATCCTCATTAAAAATCTCTTTTTGTGTTTTGTTCTTTATTAATTGCTCATGTCTTCACTTTTTGTCTTTCTTTTGTTTGTCTTTCAAGAAGTCTCCCGCAGGCTTTAATCCCCTCAAAAGTTTTCGGAGGAGTAAAAATAGATCAAAGATTTTTTTTTTTGGAACAAATAGATGGCCTTTGAAATGTTGCTTTCCTTTTTTAAATATTCAACTGTGTGCAGGAAGATTTATCATATATTTTGCCCTTTCTATGTCCACAGTTTAAGGTCGCGTTCACACCAGCCTTCTTTAGTCCGGTTGAATCGATCCCTGGTGTGTTTAACCGCTTGGTGCGGTCGTTTGGGTCGGTGTGAACGCAGTCCGAGACCTCTGATGTGAACTAAACAACTGGACTCTGGTCTGCCTAAAAGAGGTGGTCTCGGACCGCTTGCTAGTGAACTCAACGCAGTGTCAACGGTCCTCACCAAAACAAAGGAAGCGTAGTATTTACGCGTCACAAGAACGTGGATGTCTTCAAAAGTGTTGAACAGTTTCGTCTAAAGTAAAAATGCTCTGTCATCTATACATAAAAGTCAGAGCCACCTGTCGTCGGTGAATCCTCGTCCTCACTGCAGAACGTCTCATTATATGTGTTATAATGTTTTTTTTACACATGTCGTCTGATATAATCCTATGCGGGCCGCTAGAGTCTGTTGATATGCTCTCCAGATTAACAGCAGCATGAGAATAACCTGCCGAAAGTGCTGATGCTCCATGGCAGAGGCTACGGTAGAAATGGCCGGGATTTGCTTTTTTACCCCCTTAATGTCTGACCAATTGTTGAACAGCATTTCTGTTCACATGACTTGTGTTTAAAGTTTATAGTCCATTTTAGTTTTTCCAGTGTGAACCCTAGGTGTGAACGCAAACCAAACCTTCTGAAAAATGAAACAATGTAACAAACTGTCTTCTGGTGCGCACCAGAGAAGCGGACTATTAATGCAAAACTTGGAAAGTGCCTTCTGTCCTTACATGTTATACTCAACCTCACGTTGTAACCCTGTTTAAAATAAATTCTAATATTTAATATGTGCTCTTTAAATCAAGACTTTTATTCTTACGATACTAACAATTAAAAAAATATGTTTGTTAGCATGTCAGGTAACAACATTATGTATTTCCTTTTAATTAAAAAAGCTGCGAATAAACACAAAGCACTTTTCCAAGCAGTCGTGTGATTTTTATGGTGGCTTTATATTTATCTGTGCGCAGTATGCTGATGAATGGTGTAAGAATTCAAAGCGTTCTTCCTTCCTGTGTGTGTCCTTCCAGAGTGCAGCTCAGACTGTCAGCGCTGCACGGCAGACCTCCAGACGGGCATCGGCAGTGTGTGTCTCTGGTGTGAAGTGGCGAGGACTTGGCTGCTTGGCGATCACTGCGTCTCCCACTGTCCTCAGGGACACTACGGCTATCACGGAGCCTGCATCAGTAAGGACTTTAACTCCCCTGGCCTATATATAGAGACAGTTGCACAGTGAGGACGTGTTTTGTAAAGGCCGACCAGGAAGTGAGCATTACAAAGGTTCCATGAGAAAAGCAATGAGATTTTTCCATTGGATTTCATAACAGTGCAGAAAATAATATCTGTGGCAAGCACACGTTTATAATATATTTTTTGGTTTGTTTTTGTTGCAGGATAATCTCCACATATTATAATAAAGACCATTATGATATTTCAAGCATGCATGCAATCGCCAGAAGTAAAAAGCTAACGTTAGGCTATAAGCTAAAAACATTAAGATAGCATACGCGCATCACTACCGCTAAGCTATTCAGCTAATGTTCGGCGTGATGATGTTATTTAGTCTCATTTAGTCACTCGTTAGCAACCTTATTGCTCATTACACATTCACAAGTGGGGTATTTACTGACGTGTTCGTATTGATCTTAGTTCAGTTATCTAAAAAAAAAAACATGTCTTTGAAACGAGAAAACTGGAAGTGGTCAAATCCTTACCGACTTCATGTTTTAGGACTGCTTCCTGCACCACTCTATTTGTAAACATATACATTTAAATCAAACAATCCAAGACCTTATTCAGACTTCTTACCAAAACACATTCAAAGATTTGTTGACTGTGAGATTTGCAAACCAAATGCTAAATTGCTAATTTATTTCTGGGTTTTATGACTCATTCCTGCACCTCTCCATACTGTACATAACAAGATCAGGCTGCCCTGATTGTGAAGGGCCTTTATGTTTAATTGATCAGTCAAAGATCTCTAAAGTTTGGGTCATCTTATGAGCCTGGTGAGGAGTCTTCCTTGACCATTTTAAAAGAAGAATTACTGAATTTAATTCCAGGGTTTAGAGAAACACTCTTTTTTATTTATACCCTTGAAGATTCTTATTTTCTTATTTTTTTGTGGAATCACTATCACTGCACTCTCCTCAGGCTGAAAAAGAACATTGGTGAACGATGTTGATATACACTCAATGATTCTTTAATAACTCCTGGAAGAACACAGAACTTCCTCCCAGCTTACGGTTGATGCTTTTGTTTCCTAACTCTCATCATCATCATCATCAAGGTCATCATTCTTGCCCTCTTTATCATCATAATCTTCATCATCATCATCCTCATCATCACTCTCTTTCTCACCCTCTTCGTCATCGTCCTCACCCTCTTCATTATCATCATCATCATTAACATCGTCATCGTTATCGTCATCATCATCATCATCATCATCATCATCATCATCATCATCATCATCATCATCATCATCCCCATCTTTGTTTTTATATTCATCATCATCCTAAATATTGCAAACATATTCATCTGATTTTCATGATCCTGCTTATAATGAACATCATCTTCATCACTCCTTAACATCGTAATCATCGTCATCATCATCATCATCATCATCATCATCATCATCATCATCATCATCATCATCACCACTATCATACTCCTTCTTGTCCTTAATTTCTTCGTCATTATTTCTATTAACCTGCTAATTTTATATCAGAATCGTTGCCATCATACTTATATCATCATCATCATTACCATCATCATCATCATCAACCCTCTCATCCTCTCCTCATCATAATAATCATAATCCCATCATGCTCCTCCTGCTTAATCTCTTATTATAGAGTTTCATCTTCACCAGCTTTATCTGCCTGCCAATCAACATCATCCACCTACTCCTCATCATCATCATCCTCAATCTGGTCCTCTTCATCCTCATCAGCATCGTTCTCCTGTTTATTCACATCCTCCGATCTCATAAGTATTGTCATGGTCATTGTGGTCATCATCATCATAATCCTGCTCCTCTTTTTCATCCCGGTCATCTTCATCATCTTCGTCATCACGACGCAGTGTTTCAGCAGCAGAAATCCCTCCACGCTGAGCTGCGGAAACATTTAAATGCAGAGAGTGTGAGCAGGAAGCTTCAGGCTATAGAGCGAAAACCTCTGGAGTCTCATTTAGCTGAGCCATCGGCACACGCACGCACGCACGCACGCACGCACGCACGCACGCACGCACGCACGCACGCACGCACGCACGCACGCACACACACACACACACACACACACACACACACACACACACACACACACACACACACACACACACACACACACACACACACACAAACATGCACTTTCAGACATACAGTAACCATTTTATTTTTAGTCAGGTAACGTCTCACTCTGCTGTTGTTTCAGGCCCGAGGAGGAGTTTTGCTACATCAGAGGGAATTTTGAAGTCTTTTTTCTGGTGTTGATGATATTATGCAAGGCTGGATATGAGCATTGAGGGGTGGGGAGTGCAGCAGAGTAATATGAGAATGATTAGACCCATGATAGTAATTAGTGATACTTGTGAATAGGTATTTCTGGATGTGGCTTTAATTAGGGCATGGTTTTATCAAGGATACATTTAAGTGATAATTTAAATACCTTTGGTTATTTTTCACGGTGGGCACGTAGCTACAGAACATAACTGATACTGTATTTTTTAAAAGGGCCCCTTCTTGCTCATTTTCAGGTTCATATTTATATGTTGTCCCTCTACTGTGACATGTTAACATGCTTTAATTTTCTAAAAAGGTCTTTACTGTTCTCATACTCTGTAGCAGTGGTTCTCAACTGGTCAGGCCTCAGGACCCACTTTTTACTTGGTCAATACATCACGACCCAACATTTTGAAGCACTCAAATCTATTCAACAAAAAATGGTGCTGTAATATATACGCTTTTCAGCATAACATTTTAATCAAAGTGAAGTACAGTGCATACTGTATATCTCTTATATCCCTTCACAGAATTCAGATTTTTAGAAATACTAACATAAATTATGCATTCTGGTACACTCTGAGAAGAAAATAAAGAAATCTATTACTAACCGATATATTAATAATATTTTATGCCATTGTTTGTTTTTCACTTTGTTCTGACATCTTGCTGCGAGAAGAGTAAAGAGGAGATAGTCTGTGTGACTTACTTTAAATTGTGGGTAAGGGTAGATAGCTCCCATTGTTCTGTGACCTGTCAATCATCAAACCGGGGGTCATATTTCATTATGTGTTCATTTTTATCTGAAGTTGTACCCATGGATTTATAAAGAAGAGTTCTACCGCAAAGTTATTCTCCGTGGGGACTTCCGGCAACAATCTTGATTCTGATTGGCCAGAAGACTCGAAAAAACATCAGCAAAGATATTTTATTGAGAAGATGATCACTACGTGACAGAAGTTTTCAAAACCGTTTATGGTCTCCGGTACTTCCAGTCCAACGCCGACTGCATGCACAGCGTTAGAAAAGCAGGCCTTCAAAATAAAAGTTTGACTTTTCCACCCCCCCCCAAAAAAATGAAAAATAATTATATTATTATTTTTTTCAATTTCTTTTTCTTCACTCACACATCCGCAACCCACTCGAAACGGTCACGACCCACCAGTTGAGAACCACTGCTCTGTAGTGATTGTTCAACCGCTTAGAGAGGTCCCTCCCCTCACGTACACATTGTTGGAGCTCTAGCCAATACAAGAACATGTGTAACATAGTGATGTCATTATTTCACGTAAGTAAACAAAGGAGTCCAAGCGAAGCGCTTCAGGCAGGGGGGAAGTGCGTGGGAGAGAAACTCCCTCTGGAGGGAACTTTGGGATTTTAGCCGTTGCAGACCATTTATATGCACAACAACCTATATAACATTACAGGAAAGGGGAAACATAAAAAGCACAATAAGGCAGTTTCAATAGTATTTTCATGTATTTTAATCTCATAATATGAATAGGTTTAATGCAAGTACCCAATTATGCTGCTTTGTTTTACTGTTGACATCCTTCATATGGGAAATATTGTATATTAACGCTGCATTCTTTTATTGTATCTCACATTTATTTCACACTCTGTTTTCATAGGATCTTTAAACCTTCTTCCAATGAAAATGCACCAAACAAACTTACTGCAGATGGAAATGAGCCATTAGCTCAAATATGGCATAATTCTCCTCTATTTTCTGAGATGAATTCATTTGTATGCATGGTTGGTCCTTGTTGAAATAAATACATAATAATTAAATGTTTTGTTCTTCACAGGATGCCATTCATCGTGTGATGGCTGCAGCGGGGCGGGGCCTCTCTCCTGTACGTCCTGCCCGTCCGGCAGCGTTCTGTTGCCCTCGGGTCTCTGTGCTCCAGAATGTCCTCTCGGTTACTATGACAATGGTCACAAGATCTGTCAAGGTAAGTAGGGAACTGCCCCTCTGCATCTCACATGAAATCACCTATCTTACTACTGTACACGCGATCTGGTTACAGAATGTTTTGCAGGGGACCCTAATGTACGGTGGCCAACAGGGGGACCGCGTTACAACGGCTCAAAACACTTCCATTAGCAGAAACACGTTGCAGTTTCAAAAGAAAATGTAAAAACACAAATGTGCAAAAACACATGCAAATGAAGAAACACATTCACAGCAATTAGAAAACATTACTTGCGGTTATTAAAAAATAAAAAATAAAACGCTGCAAAAAAAATATATATTGCAAAACCCAAAGGAAACAGCTGGTACCCGAGTGCTTGTTGATGTTCAGGGAATATGAAGTTGGCCACCTCTCACTGGAAACGTACCTAAAATGTAATTTTCTTCGGCTTATTTCAACGATGTGATCACACGATTCCTTTCCATATTATTGCAGATCTACTGTAAGCTGGCTTTCTCACCTAGTCATTTCCAATATACTGACAAAGCACTTCCAATTATGAAACAGGCTGACTTTGCAAGAGTGACAGTTGGCCCACATTATAATCTTCGAACATCATGAAGCGCTCCGGTCCCATCTGTGTGCATCACTTTTTAGTGTCGCTGTTTACGATGTTTTTTTTTGCTTCTTCTAGCGATTTTTATTTGCAGCTTTTTGTGTTTGCTGTGTCTCATTAATGCAGTGCTATTGGTGAACCCTGCGCATGTGTTGCGTTTCTCTCCTCCTAAGTCTATTGGGCCGTTGTGGCGTTTGCCCCTGTCAGCCACCGTACTAATGACTTGCAGGAAGTGGACACAGAAATAAGAACACTAGACAGTATAGTGGTTCTGGTTTAAACACCAGCTTATTTTCTTTCTGAGAACATGAAAGTCCTTATAACCGTGAACTTCAAAGAAAATGCGCCCTCTTGTTCATTATTTTGCATTATACAGTATACTGTATACGTTTGAAGTATTGGTAACTGACTCAGCTGCAATTGAAATAAAAACTCCTTTTGTTGTTTTACTTCTGTAAGTTTCCTTTATTACAGTGATACGTCAGCCATGTATTGAAGCTGCCACTTACTACCTGGTACTGAATATATTATGACTTTAGTAACTAAAAAGCACTCAGACAGCTCGTAACTTTCTCAAGGTCTCTTAATCATTGAGAGAAAACCATGATGGTAGCCTCTTTTCAATCAGGCATTTGCAGCTTGTTGATAAAACCCTTTTGGCAAACATTCATAAGGTGATCTATTTATCTATTTTATTCAAGAAATGTTTAGCTTTTATCCATCCCCTACCAAATTACCTTGAAATATGTTAAGTATTTTTTTCTGAGATATCCTGTTCAAAAGCAGTCAACAAGCTCCAATCAACACATTCTTTAATTAATTATAATAACTCAGTTGCTGCAGCCTTGAGTGGATAATTGCAAACTCAACAATCGTAGTATAATGAAAATATATGTACTATTATTAAACCTTAAGAAGTTGAAAAAATCGGAGTCACTCGGGAAGGCAATGATTTATAAAAACCTTTAATTACTCGTGCCTATTCACAGTGCCAGGTAAAAACGTGGGTTTTATCAGGCAAGTAAAGGCACAGGTACTTCAGGTTTTTTAAAGCACTACCCTCTTGAGTGCCTCTGATTACTTCAACACCTTAAACGTGTTCTACAGCTGCATATGAGTGTTTAAACATTGTTACGGGTTTCCTTATTAACTTTGGTCACTAACTAACTTTTAATGTTAAAAATTAAACATGTTTTTCAAGCACTTTTGCTGCATTATAAAGTATGATAAATATACAGTATATATTTGTTGTATTATCATTTCAAGTACATGTTTTATTCATACTTATTAATAATAAGTATTATTATTATGTATTAAATATGTAATATCTCTATTAATAATAAAAGTAATTATAATTATAGTGGTAGCAGTAATAATAAGTGCAGTAATGTGTTGTGAATGTTGTAATTATAAGTAACATTATTCATAGTACAAGTATTATTTATACTTATTAATTGCAATAATATTATAATCATTATAAATATAATTGTAAATAATAATAATAATAATAGTAGTAATAGTAATTGTAGTAGTAGCAGTAATACTAATGGTATAGTATGATTATGATTATTATTCAGATGATTATTATTGTTTGTATTCTTATTATTACTATTATTATAAATGACCTGAAGTGCACCAAAGCTGCACTCTAGCACACAGTTTTATGTCAAAAGTATATAATAATATTATAACCATCGTTATAGTGTTAAAACGTCTATTATACAAAATATCACTGGTTCGAAACAAGCCACATTTAGTCGGTATCTTTGGTGACCACAGACATGATTACATCTTGTCACTCATTTCCTTTTCCCTCTGACCTTGGCTCTAACCGTAAGACCTTCTTGTCTCCGCAGTGTGTGACAGCCAGTGCCTGACGTGCGACATGCCCGGTGTGTGTACATCCTGCCGCGACCCAGCCAAGGTGCTGCTGTTCGGAGAGTGCCAGTATGACAGCTGCGCCCATCAGTACTACCTCAACACCAGCACCCGGGCCTGCAGAGGTACGCCATCGCAACCCAACACACACTGCAGCACACAGCGAGGGGAAACACTGGATTGATAATGAGGATGTAGTTCGCCCTTTATGATACCCATAAATTACTCTCCATCTATATTGCATGTACTGCAGTGTGCTACATTGACTTTATGGGGTCCATTGATCAAGTCATAAACTGTGGGACCAGATATGCAAATCCTAAACATTATGTGTGCGTTACAACTCTGTATGAAATCTTGCAGCCTGCAGAGAAGGTGATGAATGGGCCTCAGAGGAACCATGTCCAGTCTGAATACCTCGTCTTTTTTTCACTTTGCATGCAATAACTCTGCCTATATATTTAATGACCCACTAACCGCCCCAGACCACATTCTGTCTGACTGAATCTCGCTCCGCATTATCGCCAACCCGCAAATAAGATGTGTGAAAATGTGTCCCGCTTCTTTTTCTCCTGGATGGGATTTATGTTCAGAATGCGAGCCGCCCAACTGTGTTGTCACACTGGCTTAACACAGATATCCACTTTAATTCACAGAAAGCCATTTCATGTGGAGCTTACATCACCTTGCAGACTTGCCTTTATCAGCGATTTGGTTCAATGTAATGGGATTTGACGAGGTATCAGGGGCCCAAAGGAACCTGCCCCTGAGGTGGACCCACAGCTTCCCATGTCTGACACGAGATTAGAAACTAAGCTGACCGCTAGAGGCTAAATTCCCAGTTTGATTTCCTGTGAGGCAGCTAGCAGCGCCTTTCAGCTCGACAGGTGGTTGTAGCCATCGACGTTCTATTCATCCCCCCAGCTAGCCGCAGCCGCTGCCCGGGTAATCCACTGAACCTTAGATGAACCCAGAGCATTGGGAAGCAACACTGCATTCTGCTTCATGAAAACTCCCAGGCCTTTGAGGAGAACCTTTGGGACCTCTCACTTGCAACCACAGGGGAAAGTTTCCTGAGAGAATCTCTTATAAACCTGTCAGCACTTCTAGCAACAACCCACATCGGTTTGGATTAATCACTGATATATTTCTAGGGAGGAACCCCTAATTTGCCTCCTCAGAATCCTCAGGAAAAACCCTGTGGAGACCTCTGCTGTTTTTTTTTTACCGCAAATGTAGGCAATAGACAAAGTGAAAGAAAATGTGAAAAAACGTTGAGAAGTGAATGAGTTAAAGAGTGTTTACCTGCAGGAATCAAAATGGATGTGTCCTTTAAGAGAATTGAGGATGTGACTGAGGGGGAAATATAAAATGTGGAATCTTAAGGTATATCTTATCCCAATGTTGGTCAGTGAGTCCCTCCAATCAACAGAAAGATGGATTGCCATGCACTTTAGAAAAACTGATCTTGGTTCCAAGACAATTTATCCTGAGGACTTTTGCGATCCTCTGATTTTTCTTTGAATAAATCAGCAGATTAACAGTTTTTGTTCTTGAGTGAAATTTCCCGACAACTATCGCACTTAGCCATGACAATTGGTGTATGCATTACTGTGAACAGAGATGAATAATTATCGTTTGGTTATGACATCATAAACCTTAGTTACAAGGACATTTACTGTGGCCTATTTATTGATTTAAAGGATAAAATACATACTTTTATCCATCTTGCTATCTCTCTTACTTTACAATGAGCAGAATACTTTTCAATGTTATAAGTTATTATAACATTTTACATTACAAGTATATATTCTGTTTTACATGGCCTAGTGAATACTCAATTCTGATTGGTCATTTGGACATTTCAGAGGTTTTTAATACTCGATAACTCAACGCTGCTAAGCAAAATAATGACGGTTGCTAAGGAGGATCAAAGAGCATTGGACGTCAGAGAAATCTGAGTATTTTTTCT
This sequence comes from Notothenia rossii, assembly GCF_949606895.1. Classification (NCBI taxonomy): domain Eukaryota; kingdom Metazoa; phylum Chordata; class Actinopteri; order Perciformes; family Nototheniidae; genus Notothenia; species Notothenia rossii. The sequence goes on from NC_136909.1 coordinate 33,524,791, forward strand.
TAGCAGAAGAAATACGATAATGCTTTAGTCAATCAAATAATTTTCAATTCATATTGTGAGTCAAGTCGTTGGTTTATTTAGTATGTGGCCGTGTATTAAATGGATCCCTTACTTATATAATGCCCCCCTGCTTACTCTGTAATTGCTGAGAATGCGCCATCTCTCTTGATTTAGTTTTAATAAAAACCTAGCAGCTCACACAAACAAAGAGTTGTATTCATCCTAATTGTGTTTAATTCTCTTGTCAATATGAACGGAGGGCAGCACAACACACACCAGATGTGCAGCTGATAAGAGAGAAAGGGGAAAAACACAATTAGGTTTAGAATAAATCCCTCTGATGAAAATAATGTGTTAATCTCTTTATTTCTCTCCCCTCTCCCTCTCTTCTGCTCTCACCTTTTGCTCTCGCCTTCAAAATCCCCTCATGTCTAATCCCACTGTCCCGCTTAAAAACACGCTATCCTCCTCCTCCTCCTCCTCCTCCCCATGTACCTCCCTCCATCCCGTCTCCAGAGTGCGACTGGAGCTGCAACGCCTGTAAAGGTCCTCTGAGGAAAGACTGCCTGCTGTGCATGGAGGGACATGTGCTGCAGGATGGACTGTGCACCCAGGGGTGCTCCACTGGCTTCTATCGAGACGGGGACAAATGCCTCGGTCAGTGCAACACAATCAGAATCCTTCTTTTGCCCTCTGTCTGCATATTAAGCACTTGAAGTTGCTTTTCTTAAAGGTCTCCGATTATGCAAAATCCACTTTTTCATAAACATGTGTCCCCTCTGTGTGAAGAAGTTCAGAAAGTTTCAGGAAAAAAGATTCTCTCTCTTTTTGTCCTGATCCAATTATATAAAAACCTGTCTGAAAATGAGCTGATCAGATTTTGGCCACTTTATGATGTCATAACGATTTTTTGGCTTGTGTAACCATTAGCCAATCAGCAACCAAGGTAACCCCCCCCCCCCCCCCCACCTTATCACCTGAATCTTCGTAGAGCACCATTGAGTTCTTTGTAACCAAATATCTCTCTGAGGGGCGTGGGGAATGGCTCCTTATTTTCATCTGAAGTAACAGACAGAGAATCAGCACTTTGGAAACAGGGCTGAAACAGAGGGGATTATGGGATGCTACAATTATCTGTTTGGTATTTGGAGCCAGACACTCCAGAGAGATGTTTTGTATTTACCGGACACCTATAATATATTGATGAAAAACAGTATAATAGGGGATCTTTAATTAAAGTACAAGTACCTCAGAATTGTTCTTCAGAACAGTACTTGAGTAAATGTACTTAGTTACTTTACGCTGGTTTTAATGCTCTCAGTGTGTTGTATGTGTCCTTGTCAGGCTGTGATGATCACTGCACTGAGTGTCAGGGTCCAGGACAGTGCCATATGTGCCAGCCTCCCTACGCCACCCTGCAGGGTCAGTGTGTGCTGGAATGTGGCCGGAACTACTTCCTGGAAGCCTCCTCGCAGATTTGCAAACGTAAGACTTTTATGAATGCTACCCTTTTCTACATCTGGCCTATTTTGGAGTCAAAGGCATGATTTCAAAAGGTTTTCTGTGCTGGGGAAGTTTACATTTTAGAAATAAAACAAAGAATAAACATTCCTTATAATGCTTTTGAGGAAATGAAAGAAATAATTTTACGTAGAAATGTGAGAATGAAAATATGTAAGGTTTGGATTAAATACCCTACTAGGACAAAAAAGTATGAATCAAACATTCCTTCTAACACTGACTCATCTGCATCCTATTTAGCTTGCTCGTCCGACTGTGTGCTGTGTGACGGGGTTGGACGCTGCAGCGCGTGTCGTGACCAAACCTTCCTCATGGAAGGATACTGCACGCCCAACTGTGGACACGGATTCTACGCAGACCAAAAGACCAGGACCTGCCACGGTAATAACATGATGTCTGCTTTAAAGAGGGCCTAGAATGCGTTTTGGGGTTCTCCCTTTCCTGTAGTGTGTATATAGGTTTCTGTGCATGTAAATGGTCTGCAACGGCTAAGATACTGAAGTTCTCTCCAAAGGGGGTTTCTCTCCCACGCTCTCCCAAATCCCAAATAAAGTTGTTTAAGTAAAAGACAAGTTGAAGTTAACTTGTTTTATTTAGTTTTTATAGAGCACATTCTTTTTACTGTGCATATAATTTGAAATTTCGTATCATATTGCCCTTCATTAACATACATTATTTTATATTCCTAGACAGAACTGTACAGCTATTTTTTAGAATTGTTGATTTTTTAAAATATTATACCAGAAATGTGTCATATGAAACACTGAAGCAAATTCTTTGTTTGTAAAAGCCTACTTAGTATAAATATGTTTCTGTTATATAACACAGGTTAATATCCACTTTATAATCGGGCTCATCCGACAGCAGTCCAAATAAGACTATGGTGAGGGCAAAAAAGCCACATAAATATTGCAAGTTAACCTCAACTTCAATTAAAAACAAATCCACATGGCTGGTTGCTAGGCAACAGGCTGGTTAACTAAGGCATAAAAGAAAAATCCCAAAGTCTAATGCTGTGTGAGGTATGGTTGTTAAATGTTAATGTTCCCCCTAAGCTGCAGCTCCTGTAGTGAAATATCTGTCCTGTTCTGCCTGTCTGATTAATTTAACAGCAACACATACACGATCGTTGCTAATTTACAATTGATCTAGAGCAAGTCACCTAATGCTGCGATCCTCTTGTGCAAACAATGGAACAGTATCTGGTTCCTGGCTGAAACTCACTAGTAGAGAACAAACATCCAGTTTTGTTTTCCAACTGGCACAAAGGAGATTTAATGAGGAAATTAGCTTGATTGACAGGTTGCTGCTCTGCTACACTGAAGGCAGGGCTGTTGCTGCTCCCTGAAGACCGATAGGCTTATTAATAAGCTGTCAATCACAGATACAATACAACTTCTGTATTCTTCCTCGAGAGTTATATTCGAGTTTTTTAAAGTTTAGCTCGTTTTAGCTGAAAAAAACGTTTGCAGCTTTTTCAAATGTGTTTGAATTTGAACATTGTGTTGAAGGACTTAAAGGATCAGGAGGTACACATTGAGGAGGAATATTTAATATTTATTGGTGCATTACAACAGCCTTGATTTGAGTTTTGAGATTTGAGCATAGCTACTTTTGAGGGATTTCTTCCACACAGCTCTCAACATCGAGATGGCTAAGCAGGTGTTAGCAGCTAAAGGTGTTAGCAACTAAAGCTATTAGCAGCTATGGGTGTTTGAAGCCAACGATGTTAGCAGGCAATGATATTAGCATTTAACGGTTTGAGCAGCTAATGGTGTTAGCAGATACAGCATAATAATTAATTTAGAGGTGTGTCTGGCTACATGATAATTAGTGCCTGGAGGGGGGCATTCAAATGATCATTCTTTTCACGTCAAATATTTAGATTCAGGGAGATTCTTCATTGATACATTTTTTTTTAATAAAAAACAGATATCAAACTTAAACTTAGCCAGTCAGAGCTAGATTTGAAACATAAGCAGTTATTGAAGGCCACAACATAATTAGTAGTAAAAAGTGTATTTCAGCTTCCTTTTTAAATGAATTTTTCAGGTTCAGTTTTTTACAGAATATATTGTTTACATTTACTTGCGACATTATTAGTGTCCTCTTTGTAAATGGTTTCCTGAATAACAGTGTAAAATTGTTCATTGACTGCAGAGTCGGGTCATTAGAGGAATCTTGTACTTTTATGTTCAAACAGAGCTCGTCGATGCCTGAGGCCTTCACAATCAGACTGTGGTTGTGAGATGATTTATGAAACTTGACAAAGCATAGTTATAATAGAGAATTATATTATCATGCACCATTTGTGATAAATGCTTTCTTCTTGTGATATAATGAAAAATGTCTAGCCTTAAGGCTCTAACTTATCCACAACAAATTTGCTTTGTTTGTTGGTTGTTTTTCATTTTTATTCGTGCCAGCCAAGAAAAAAGTAGAAAGCTAGTGCTTTTAATTATAGTCCTTTCTCATTTGTGAGTTTATTTACATGGCCGAAAGTTTGAGATTTTAGAGTGCCTCTGGCATCATTAGAGGAGATATAATGAGATTACATTATGGCTTCTCAAAAGAGCTGATCTTTAAAAAATACCCGAACAAAGTCAATTCTAATTAAGGCCAACTTTTAAAATGCCACGCAAAGACCGAGATGTCTTGCTTATATTTCACCAGCCATCTTTCATGCACACACACACACACACACACACACACACACACACACACACACACACACACACACACACACACACACACACACACACACACACACACACACACACACACACACACACACACACACACACACACACACACACACACACACACACACACACACACACACACACACACACACACACACACACACACACTCACAAACACTTTTTTACTTCATAACCTTTTGTCATTCCTACACCCACTCACAGTCTGATCCAGCTTCAATTTTAATTGGATAAATATCAGGATTTGAAATGTGTTAACATGTAAACATTTGAGTAATTTGAGGCTGTCATATAATAACAATGCCCTGTCTTTATACATTCCAATGACTTAAATCTCAGTATTTGTCTTCCCTCTTAATGTCTTTATTTTATATATCAATCATTATTATTATAGTTTATAACTCCTACTCCTTCTTCACCTATCAAGGTCATAAGAATTGTCAGCAATACAAGAGATCATTCATTCCGGTTTCATTTCTTCTTATCCTCCCTCTTTCTCTCAGGTAACACCCACCCCCCTGCCCTCCAGGTGAACGGCTCCCTGCTGGTTCCCCTCAGTGGGATTTCCCCGCTGGCCCCCAGCCTGCTGCAGGTGAGGGACCCCGACAGTCCGCCTGAGCGGCTTGTCTTCCAGCTCGTTCAGATCCCGAGTAACGGAGAGCTGGTCCTGTTCAGAGGGGAGGAAGGAGAGGGGAAGGAAGGCCGAGACCTAACCAGGGACGACACCTTCACCTGGGCGGAGCTGAGGACGGGCCGGGTTCGCTTCAGGCACCAAAGAGAAAAAGCTAGGTCAGTGGATCGGATTCTTCCGAGGTTTATGGAGTTGGGAAATGTTTACGAAGAACCCAAAAACTGTTATGACCTAATAGTAAATAATCAGTTCTTCAACCGAAGAGTGAGGACTTCATTTCAGAGTTGCTTTTTGGTTGTGAAATCGGAAAAAAAAAACATAATTCAACAGGCAGAAAATCCAATTGGTACCCCCAGAGAAGCCAGGAATACAATGCAAAGAAATTGAGCCACAAGTTAATTAAAAAAGAAATCTGAAAATGTCTTAGAGCCCTCGCTCACTGTATGAAAGCAACTCTATTTGTTGTGTTTCTCCACATATTGACTCATGATGTCCTTTAATTAGTCTGCATCTGGTATGAAAAATATTTTTTTATTTTTACTTTTAATTTATGACTTTTTAAAATTCATTTGAAACAGATTGTTTTCATCCTCTCATTCCACGAATACCCTGACATTCCATCTTTGCTGTCATTCGCCTAGCCATCTGTCGTCGGTTTTAATCATCCAGCTTCTTGGTTGGAAATGTAATTTCCATTAACCTACACACGAACTGGAGATGCATTATATTAAAACTTCTTATCTAATAATGGCCACATTTGCATGATTAGCCAGTGTAAACCTTGGTGCCAGAGATCAAAGAGGAGGCACATTTTTATTATTGAAGGAATTAATACTGCCTCTTTAGGGCTCAGTCTGAAAACAATTCCCTAACTACAGCTATTATGCTAAATCCTCAAACAAGTCTATGAAATGTTGAGTTTTGGCCCAATGTCCGTTTATCCAATAGGAATCAACGTATTTAACACAATAGTCTATCCTGATTCAGCTGCTGTGGCCTCAAATGTAGGCATGCTAGGGAATTACTAAAATATGGTCCACTGCCCAGTGTTGAGCTACTAGATTAATGAAGACAATAAAAACCTAAAGCCCTAAATAGAAGCTAATCTGCATATTATAACTGTATTTGTCAAATGATGTGAAGTGGAGAAAACAGAGACACACGCAAAATGCTCTCATGTTTGATTCTCTTCAGAGTCCAAGAGAGAGAGAAACATTTCCTATTCATGACGGGGCACTATGGATACAAGATACAGCTAATAATATAATCCTCAGATTGGGTAGGCAGTTTAAGATGAGATAAATTGTTTCCTAAAGAGCTGTTTTTATTCAGTACTTCATCATCAGAACATGTCAATTGACTGCCTTTGTTTTATGTCACAAGTGGCATATTTTACCATTGGGGACACAGATCAAAAGCTGCTTCCCTTTTGTCTCAAGGCTTTTATGGCATTAAATAACACCCATTTAAAATGAATGATGCACCAAATATACTAGGCGCATTTATAACCTGCACATTAAATTAAACGTATTATTTCTATGGCAATATGGCGAAATATATTCATTGTGTTACTTTAACAATCTGTCCAATAAATCTTTAATGGGCCACTGTTATTCAACCTATGAATACACCTACTACGCTGTACAAATCCTCAATTATATCTCATATCTGTTACCAGGAACTGTAATTCAAAAAGAGTTTTATCATTGTTGAAAGGCACTGCGACAATGTGTTATATGATGGATGCATTTTAAAGAGGAACTTTTTTATGTAAGCTGGCCTAGTTTTCCATAGAGATGCTGGCTTGTTGTGCATACATTACACAGATGGCGTGTGAAAACCAACATAAAGGGTTTGAGAAAGGTTAGGGCCACCAAAAGCCTCCAGAACAGCTTCCCTTTCATACACTCTCCAAGACACTGTGAGATCACCTCAAAACTATTCAGCCTGCGTGACTTCTGTGTAAGCGTCAGCAAACATTATAATACAGTTCAACTCAATTCAGGAAAAATGAACAAAATGTGAGGTTTAATGACAAAAAAGCTACTTCCACAAAAACAAACTAAAAGAACACACAGTGTATCATGAGGAACAAAGACCGGAGCTAGTGAGGTGAAATAGGATGTAATAAAATAAAAAATGTAAAGTCAGAAAGTTGATATATAACACTATTTATCCAGCATCTTAACAAAAAAAATGAGGGAACCTACGTGGAAACAGACATAATACCCATTACATTAGACAAAGGCTAAAAAGGGGTATTGTTAGGCTTTTCGGGGTTCTCCCTTTCCTGTTGTGTTTTTGTGCATGTAAATGGTCTGCACAGGTTAAAATCCCTGTGTTCTCTGTGTACTTCAGAGGGAGTTTCTCTCCCACACTCCCCCCCTTCTGCCTGAAACACTTCCATTGGACTCTTTTGTTTACTTCCGTATTAAAGTGACATCACTATGTAACAGTTCACTTCTTTTGACTGGTGCTACAACAAATTCTACGGCTAAGGGGCGGGACATCTCTAAGCGGCTGATCAATCACACAGAGCCAGCCAGCTAACCAATCAGAGAACACTTGGCTCTGGTTTCAGACAGAGGATGAAAAGAGGTGCTGCAGCACAGGCAGTATGAGAATAAGTCCTTTTTGAACATTAAAGCATGGAGACATGTCACAGTAGAGGCATGAAATACAAATATGAATCTAACAATTAGCATAATAGGGCACATTTAAGGTTTCATTTGTTTGACAAATGATTTTACTGTTCTAACATAAACCAAAGCCACATTTATATTTTCACACATCTTCCTAGTGCACCATTTTAAAACACTTCATATGTGTCATCTTGTTCCCATAATTTCCTCTGAATTGTCACTGAAACAACAAACTGCTCAGTCATTTGGATTTCTGCCGCAGTTGGCCCTGTCCCAGCCCCAGCCCTGGGGACTTGTGGGTAATAAGCCTTGTCTTTGATGATGCTGAGGCTGGTGTGTGTGTGTGTGTACATGTGTGTGAGGCTACTGTCCTCCACTCACATAGATAGTAGTGAGGTGATTAGATCTAATGACTACACACTAGGTGAGCCTCACCGGACTTATTTTCAAAGAAACCTCAAGGGCGAACTTGTTCATTCAAAGTAGACCCTTTGTCCCTGTGAGTCTTTTATTCAAGACTGTTTTTAAGTGTTCTTTTATCTATTTATTTTTCTTCCCTCCTGTAGGACCGGGGAGTTCACCTTGCGTGTCGCGGACCCTGAACTGTTCTCTCAGCCCGAAATAATCCAAGTTCAAGCCGTGTCAATGCAGGTACTGAACCAAAACACTTCTTTCAGCTCTCCTTTTATTTCATCTGTCACTTCCCAACACACGTTTTCCAAGAATGACTCAAGACATTGAAATGCCATGTTTTCATCCATAGACATATTTATTGCATTGTATGTAGGCACCCAGCAGAAATGAGAGACAAAAATAGATATCTAAACCTGAATTCAGTAACATTGTAGGTAATGGAGAAGATAGTATAGACTTTAAGGACATGTTCCTTCCCTTTTGTCAAGGCAATATCTGATGGATTCTTTTAACTCAGGGCAGAAAAGTGTTAAACAACGACTAGTTCACTTTATCAAAACAGAAATAAATTAAAATGATTACCAAAGGTGAGAGTAGGAACGATAGACCGACAGATTGAGAGCCTGTCTTCTGGCTCAGCTCTATATTAGTCACAAGTTAAAGTGACTACAATACCGCTCCCCCTGCTCCAGTTCTCCGGTCTTGTAAACTACTATTATTGTTAGATCAGATGTCTCCTCAATTCTAAGCCATCACATGAGCGCGCCCCCACGAGGGTAGATTTCTTGCGTTCATGACGTAGCGCTTCATGTACGCATTTTGCGCAGTCCGGAGCTGACAGGTCCATGGAGCCTGCCTGCAGGCGCTAATGTCAGGACACCTCCACTCTCAGTACATTGCCACTTTCCAAACAGGAAATGCACGCAAATACAAGCCTTTATATTATTAAGGTACAGCGCCACTTTCCGAGCCATTGATTAATGCTTGTGTGTACACAAAAACGGCAGGCAAACCCGTTTTTAATGTGTGTTTCCTGTATGGCGAAATTACAAGTACGAATCGGGTGACCGTCAGGGGAGTCTCAAAAAACCCACACACGAATGCACAGCGATCCGTGCACAGAAAGCGGTTTGTGTTTGCAGGTTCAGGTGATTTAAACGGAAAACAAATATGTGTGGATCAAAAATACACATTTCAAACTTTTTTCTGTGTTTGGATTTTATTTACATGTATATGAAACGGAACACATTTGTGTGTGCATTGAAAAACACAAGTGTGGATCCGGAAATACAAGTGTGAATCCTTTTGCGGATCATGAAATACAAGTGTGAATCCTTCTGTGTGCATGTGTGTATTATGAGACTGTTCTGAGCCCATATTACTATGGCATTTGTCACTTTATTGACATGCAGGTAAGCCAGTCTGAGTTGTATTGTGCCATACGGGTTCATGCAGTTATGAGGGGGCCTCACCTCCTCATCTGAAGTGCAAATGCGGTGCACTATTTTGCGTTTATGCAGCTTATGTGTAAGCGCGCCACAGTTTATCCGCCGTTTAGTCCACTAGCACCCCCCCCCCCCCCCCCCCCCCTCGTGAAACAGATTGGGCTTGGTCATTTTAAAAGTAGCTCCCAAACTGAAAAAGTGTGGGCACCCCTGTATTACAGTATGTAGCTAAAAACACAATCAACCACATGAATCTGGGCTGAATATTGTATTTTATTTTATTGAGAATAACAAAATATCCAATCTTTTATAACACTGTGAGATTAGAACCTCCAACATGGCTGCCATGTGACCCAAAAACCATACAATAGCCTGTATACAGGAATAATATATCTTGATATGCTTTAAGAAAATAAAGTAGAGAGACATATGGTATTCAAAACAATAGAAAATAACAGAAATGTGGGATAAAATTGCTCCACAGTCACTGTGGATGAGCAGAGGGAGCAGCAGTTAATCTGGTAAATATGACAGCTCATCTTTTTAGAGAGAAGCCGTTTCTCATTTTGCTGCATCATCCCAACTGCATTCCTCACTGTTCCCAGGCTCTGTCCCAATGGACCGACGCCAGCACTGTGATTGGTCAATGTCAGCCCAGCGTGGCGTGATTGGTGTCGAGATGACCTCTGTATGGCCCAAATATGGAAACAAATGAGGAACGAAGAGAGATTAAAAGCTCTTGCTCTCTCTCAGATTTGTCAAGGGGTTAGTGGAACATCTGTGTTACTCTACAACGTGTGTGTATGTGTGCAGTAGAGACTACATAGAGAAATTATTTGACAGACGGTTGACAAAAAAAAAGTCGAACTGCTAAAGTGCGTGACAAATTGAAGTGATGATGTAAGTGGAAAATGTTTAATTTACTATGAGAAACAAAATCATGTAACTCTGTCATTAGGCACAGCAAATTGTCAAATTGTCAAAATGTAGTTTAGTTCATTATTATAATATTATAAAAGAAATACAAATAAAAAATCAAGTTTGTGCAGATGAGGAAATGTTTCTTGACTCTGTAGGTTCCTAATCCTTTTCCAGTTTTCAGCCGCCATTGCAAACATTTATATTTGATCATGTTTCTGTCGTGACAAATCTCTCTTTATGGCAGTACGTGAGTGTTTTCTTAAATTCAGTGCGCCTTGAGTAAATTGGTGTTGCAGCCGCAGAGCTCACAGTGCTGCCTGCAGACGGTGATGGAGTGGAGCTTCAGTGTTTGTGTGTATTGGGGGGGGGGGGGGGGGGGGAGTCTGCTTAATTAAACCAGCGCTTCATTAGTTTGAATCTCTCAGACAATATTAGCAGAAGCAGCTGAAAAGGAAAGAGACGTAATTTATGCACATAACTCATCGTCGGTGACTGTATTTTGACTGATAGTTGTGCGTCCTCCCTTGTCTTGCTTTTTTAAGTTTAATTACAATAGAATTCTGTCATTTGTTTTCAACACTAGCCTTTTTGTACACCACACTTATCATTATGGTGTCCTAGTGCATACATTATTTCCAATATGTGTTCATAATTGACATTCAAGCTAGTGAGGTGAAATAAGATGTATTAGGAAGTCAGAACGTTTTTGTGACCGTATTTATCGAGCATATTCACAAAATAAATAAGGGAACCTACATAGAAACTGTTACGAACTCAGACACTTAGAATGTGGACCAAATTGCACGACCCGGGAGACAGAGGTAAAGTATTTGTAAGATACTTTATTTTCCAAATACAGCATTGACAAACAAAAAAGGTAACTATCAAATCTCAAGCCGAGATGACAAAAATAGAGAGCAAAAAATGAAAGTGCTCACGTAGTGAGGAATCAAACTTTTCAAAAGCACAAGGAGCATAGACCTGACCATAGCAAGAGACAATACGAACTGACGAGGAACACTAGGAGACAGGGGAATTTAAACACATGATAATGAGAAACAGGTGGAAACAATCGGGGGCGGGACTGACGCTGATGAGCACAGGAGACACAGAAAGGATGCCAGGTGAAAACAATCAGGAAGCCTGGAATGAGAGATAAATGGTGAGTGAGAAAACAAACATAAAACAACATGAACCTGAGCCTCTCTAATATTTATGTCGGTGCACAACAGAAACAGTCATAATACACATTTAGGAGGATTGAAAACCCTATAAAACCGTCATGGAATGACAGTAAAATAGAACGAATTACGCAAAGCTTAAACAGGTGTGTTGAGCTGCTTTTAAAGGCATCCACACATTATTAAAGGGGCCCAAAAAAGTATTTTTTGGGGGGTTTTCCCTTCCCTGTATTGTCCAGGTTTTTGTACATGTTAACGGTCTGCAAAGTTTAAAATCCCCAAAATCTGTCACCACCACCCCCTTCCGTTGCATAGTGACATCACTTTGTTACACTCGGACTTCTATTGGCTGGCGCTTCAACACATTCTACGTGATAGACTAAGGGACGGGACATCTTTAGGTGGTTGAACAATCACAACAGAGCCAGCCAATCAGAGCGGACTGGGCTCTCATTTCACGGGTTAAAGAGGGACAAACCAACAGTTTTTGAACATTAAAAGGTGCTACCATATCACAATAGATGCAAACATTACAAATATGAACATGAAAATTAATATAATATGTTTTTTTCAAGATTTTCCAAGACTGTCCTCAACATCAGAATTTGTTATCTGTTTAGAAGCTTATATACATTTTTGAGTTTTTCCAGGCAAATAATGACTTTTCCCTCAGGAGAAAAGGCAGAAGTTGCATTACGTTGTAATAGCGTTCCACAACTAATGAGTAAAGGCTTTGTTGTGGGTGTCTTTGAACACTTCCCCACTCCCCCCACAATGTTTCCTTAACTAGTAGTTTTAGTTGGTCAAACCTAATGAAACCTTAATTATACAGATAAAAGTCCTGTATTATTCATTTTTGAATCAGCAACTTATGTCGTCCTTTAGTTACAGTATGAGGAGTTGTTGTTTCGTACGTCTTCATCTCCATTGTCTTCGAGTTTATTCACACATTTCTGACTAAAAACATTAAGTCATCATGTTGTTTTTCAGTCTTTGAACTACTTAACTCCAAGGAAATGCAGTCGGAGACATTTTGCGATGAGAAATACGCAACCACAGAGTCTCATGTGATTGCTCCTTTCAGTCGACTTCAAAGAGCATCACAAACACTGATGTAACTTCCAGTGTTGTTGTCTTTGACAGCAGTGTTTAAACGTATTCTCATAAATTCCTCTTGCCATTGCTTTGAAAAAATCAAGACCCTTTCAGTGTTTCTACAGAAAGTCTGACACAGAAAATGACAATGTTTGTGGACTTTCTTTAAAGAAACCATTCAAACATTCTTCTCATTATCAAAAGCCCAACGACAGGGAGTCATACTAATGATACACTCAGGTAGGTTATTGAAATGAATGCACAGCTATTGTATGTTCTCTCAAATGCAAAAGCTACTGTGAAGCAGGTGACTGTAAAGCAATATGGCATGGAGTAAAAAGACCGTTTATGCTTATGCAGCCCTCCCTGAATAAATAAGGTTGAAAGAAATTGTTGATTGAAATCTTTATCAGATCCCAAGGCCACATAAGAATGTATTAGCCTCGGGAATGAAAGTTCTTCACTGCAGATAGCCTTTCGTCCTTCTGATAAAAGCTTCTTTTAAAAAAAAAGGTTTTCAAGAATTCAGTATCTACTAAGGACATTTCTTCAGCGGGTGGTCTCACTCACACAAAGCACACAACCTTTTTTGAAGCCCACATTTCCAACTGAGAGTGGCAACCTTAAAGTTTGCAAGACCGGTTTAGCATTGCTCTGGTGATATATTTGCTCTCTTTGCTGCAACGTGCTTAGATGTCAGTCTATAGCAAGACACTTTCCACCTTGGGTTTGTTTTTGAAGTTTAGAATGGTGTCTAGAAGTAAATATATGAGTGTACAGAACAAAAAAGCATAACAAAACCTTGATGATTACACTTTAATGAATAAGTTCTGACCATGTCTTCAGGTTAAATCTGGGGAAACAGCTTCAGAAAGTGCTACATTTTAAAAACACCCAAATGTAAAATAAACCCTTTTATGCCCAGTCTCATCTCATAGCGGGCGACGTTGAGGCGCATCTTAAACTGCTGGCTAAAAATAAACGTAAATACAGTAGGATTGTTATTCACGTCGGTGGTAATGATGTTCGTTTACGCCAATCAGAATGCACCAAACTTAATGTGGCGTCGGTGTGTAGTTATGCTAAAACAATGTCGGACACCGTAATCTTCTCTGGTCCCCTCCCCAATCTGATCAATGATGACATGTATAGCCGCATGTCATAATTTCAGCGCTGGTTGTCTTGGTGGTGCCCAGCAAACAATGTGGGCTTCGTAAATAATTGGACAGCCTTCTGGGGAAAACCTGGTCTGATTAAGAGAGACGGCATTCATCCTACTTTGGAAGGTGCAAATCTCATTTCGGCAAACATTTCAGGGCTTTGTGGACTTAATCCATGACAAACTGGAGTTGAGACCAGGAGGCGGAGTCTTACACGCTTCTCTGCGCTCTCTCCTAGGCAGTCATCCATAGGAATCCCGAACCCAATAAAATACCCAATATTAACGTGTGTGTGTCTGCCCAAGGACAATTTAAGGTAAAACCTAATAGAGGTGTCATACATAATAACCTAATAAAAGTAAATGTAACAACTACTACAGTGCCACAAACAGGAAGATTAAATGTGGTCTCATAAACATAAGATCTCTAGCATCTAAAGCAATATTGGTAAATGATTTAATATCAGATTATAATATTGATATATGCTGTCTCACTGAAACTTGGTTGAGACATGAAGAATATGTCAGCATAAATGAGGCCACTCCACCCAGCCATATCAATACTCATATTGCCCGAGGCACGGGCCGAGGAGGTGGAGTTGCAGCAATCTTTGACTCAAGTTTACTTATCAATACTAAACAAAAATTAAATTATACCTCCTTTGAAAGCCTCGTTTTTAGTCTTACGCATCCGACCTGGAAAACTTTGCAGCCAATCTTATTTGTTACAGTGTACCGTGCACCAGGTCCTTATTCAGAATTCTTATCAGAATTCTCTGAGTTTTTATCAGCTTTGGTACTTAAAACAGATAAAGTAATTATCGTAGGTGACTTTAATATTCATGTTGACGATGATAAAAATAGCCTTACTGTTGCATTTAACTCTATATTAGATTCTGTTGGTTTCATTCAGAGTGTAAATAAACCAACCCACTGCTATAATCACACTCTCGACCTTGTTCTGACTTATGGTATTGAAATTGAGCAACTATTAGTCGAACCGCATAATCCTGCTTTATCCGACCATTTCTTAGTAACTTTTGAAGTACTGTTACTAGACTACAAAGCATTAGTCAAAAGCTCCTGCAGCAGAAACCTATCTGTTAGTGCTATAGCCACATTTAAGGAAGAGATTCCACCAATACTTAACTCGATAGCATGTCTGCATGTAAGGAAGGAAACGTATACAAAATGTACACCACCCCAAATTGATCATGTTGTTGATAGTGCTACAGATGCGCTGCGAATACAATTAGACTCTGTTGCTCCTTTGAAAAAGAAGAAAATAAAACAACATAGATTAGCTCCATGGCATAATGCCGAAACCCGCAAAATAAAGCAAAAGTCGAGACAACTTGAAAGGATATGGCGTTCCACTAAACTTGAAGAATCTTGTTTAATTTGGCACATTACTCTCAATGAATATAAGAAAGCACTGCGTAAAGCGAGACCAGTCTACTACTCTTCATTAATAGATGAGAATAAGAATAATGCAAGATTTCTTTTCAGCACTGTAGCCAGGCTGACAGCGAGCCACAGCTCGATTGAGCCTTCTATTCCCATAGAACTCAGTAGTAATGATTTTATGTACTTTTTTAATGATAAAATTGTTACTCTTAGAAACAAAAT
The DNA here is from genome assembly GCF_949606895.1 of Notothenia rossii. Lineage (NCBI taxonomy): Eukaryota > Metazoa > Chordata > Actinopteri > Perciformes > Nototheniidae > Notothenia > Notothenia rossii. The sequence continues at coordinate 33,540,149 of NC_136909.1, forward strand.
CAATGACCTCTTGCCTTTGACCAGTATAGTATTATCAACAGCTCCCGGAAACGTAAGTTCTAATATTACACTAGATAGTAAACTAGAATGCTTTTCAGCCATAAACCTTGAACAATTAAATTCAATGATTCTCTCTTCTAAACCATCAACGTGTATCTTAGACCCGATTCCAACTAAGCTGTTAAAAGAAGTTTTTCCATTAATTAGCACTTATTTATTAAATATTATGAATATGTCTTTATTATCAGGCTATGTTCCACAATCATTCAAAGTAGCAGTGATAAAACCGCTTCTTAAAAAGCACAACCTCGATCCAGAGGTTTTAGCCAACTATAGACCTATTTCTAATCTTCCGTTCCTCTCAAAAATTCTTGAGAAAGCAGTCGCAAAACAGCTGTGTGATTACTTAAAAAACTATGATTTATTTGAAGATTTTCAGTCTGGCTTTAGACCACATCATAGCACAGAGACAGCTCTGGTTAAAGTCACAAATGACATTCTAATAGCCTCAGACAAGGGACTTGCCTCTATTCTTGTTTTGCTCGATCTCAGTGCTGCATTTGATACTATCGACCATGATATCCTATTGCAAAGACTAGAGCACTTAGTTGGCATACAGGGAATTGCTTTAGGCTGGTTTAGGTCCTATCTATCTGAACGCTCTCAGTTTGTACGTGTCAACGGTGAATCTTCCACGCAAAACAAAATTAGCCATGGAGTGCCACAGGGCTCAGTGCTTGGACCTATTTTGTTCACATTATATATGCTTCCGTGAGGCAATATTATAAGGAATCATTCTGTAAACTTTCATTGTTATGCGGATGATACTCAACTATATTTATCAATCAAGCCTGATGAAATTAATCATCTAAATCAAATTCAAGACTGCCTCAAGGACTTAAAAACGTGGATGACCTTACATTTTTTTATGTTAAACACGACCAAAACTGAAGTTATTGTACTTGGCCCAAAGAATCTACGAAACAAAATATCTAAAGATATACTAACCATGGATGGCATTAACTTGGCCTCCACTGAGACTGTAAGGAATCTTGGTGTTATATTTGATCAGGATTTATCCTTTAACGCCCACATAGAATCAATTTCAAGGACCGCCTACTTCCATCTACGTAACATTGCAAAAATCAGGCATATCTTGCCTCAAAACGATGCAGAGAAACTAGTCCATGCATTTGTTACTTCAAGGCTGGATTATTGTAACTCCTTATTATCAGGGTGTACCAAGAAGTCAGTCAAGTCGCTTCAGCTGATTCAAAATGCTGCAGCTCGTGTACTAACCAGAGTTAGGAAAAGGGACCACATTACTCCTGTCCTGGCTGCCTTACACTGGCTCCCTATAGAACACAGGATATCATTTAAAATTCTTCTTCTCGCCTACAAAGCCCTTAATGGGCAGGCGCCATCTTACCTTAAAGAACTCATTATACCCTACTGTCCTACTAGGGCATTGCGTTCAAAGAATGCAGGGTTGTTGGTTGTTCCTAGAGTCTCTAAAAGTACAATGGGAGCCAGAGCCTTTTCTTATCAAGCTCCACTTTTGTGGAATCAGCTTCCAGTTTGTGTTCGGACGGCAGACACCCTATCCGTTTTTAAGAGTGCGCTTAAGACCTTCCTTTTTGATAAAGCTTATAGTTAGGGCTGATTAGATTCAGCCCCTAGTTTTGCTGATATAGGCTTAGTTTGCCGGGGGACATCTTACTTCTTCCTTCTCTCTGTCTATACCTGTGTACTCTCATGTTCCGATTAACCCAGCTTCCCCAAATATCTTTCTTTTTGGTGTCTATATACGCCGGGATCCGGAGTCATGAATGATCCTGTGGTCCTGTGTCATGGATCGCGAGTCCTGGATCTTGAGTCGTGGCTGTGGTCCTGGATCATAAGTCCTGGATGGATATCCTCGTGGATTCATCTTCCTATTATACACACATGCATTTCCAAACATTTGGACTACCTATGTTGCAAATGTATTATCTTTTCAATTTACACACGGCATCTATTGCACGTCTGTCCGTCCTGGGAGAGGGATCCCTCCTCTGTTGCTCTCCCTGAGGTTTCTCCCATTTTTCCCTTTAAACTGTGGGGTTTTCTCCGGAAGTTTTTCCTTGTACGATGTGAGGGTCTAAGGACAGAGGGTGTCGTATTGTCATACTGATATTCTGTACAAACTGTGAAGTGCACTGAGACAGATGTAATATTTGTGATATTGGGCTATATAAATAAACATTGATTGATTGATTGATTGATAGCGCCAAATACCCACACTTTACCAACTTCCACCCAATCTCCCTGGAAGAGAGCAGGAGATTGGAGCAAATTGTGGTGGTGGCCAAACAGTGGTACTACACTTCTGTTGTAGTCCGTAATGTCATTTTAGCCCAAAAATACTTTTTCCCATTGACTTACATTGGTATTGAGAAGTTTTTAAATCTGCGTATACTTTTTTTATTTTAAAGCTAAATAACTAAATAAACATTTTTATTTCTTATTTACATCATCAGGGTTTAAAACCTGAATCCAGAGCTATTTCCCAAACCATTCCTTTAACTGAGCCGAGAGCAGACATCGGAGGCGGGGCTTAAGCAAAACTCAAATGTGCATGCTCTATGGACCCATGGCCTCGGATGATCCGTGTACTTTTTGAATCTTTACGGCCCGTCTACACTACAGGCATGAAAAAATCTTGAAGCTGGGCGTGTCTGAAGCTTGGCAATTTTTTGCGAGCAACCAATCACATGAATCTCCCGCCCCCGACATACAAAGCAATAGCAATGTTAAAACGAAGTAAACTGGATATAAACTCTCCAAACAGGCGAAAAAACTATCAGTTTCACCCACTGTCTCTGCCACCTCCCTCCATGCCTGGTTCCTCCGGTTTGTATCCCGGTAAATAGTTCCGGTCGTAAAGAACCGGGTGATTTGCTACCGTAATATCTCGTTTGGAATATGAGGAAATGAACTGCGGTCTGGCTCTCCCAGCTTGCACGCGGTTTGATTGGCTGCGCTTGCACTGGCGGGATTTGCATAAACGGAATTTGATTGGCTGATGCCAAGCATCGAGCCTCAAAAGTTGAACATTGTTCAACTTTTGATGCCGATAGATGCTCGTGATGCTTGCAAAGCCATGCCATGCTCCCCACAATGCAGTTCGGCGAAGATTACAAATCTTCTACGTCACCCCATTCAAGTGAATGGGCGAAGCGTTGAAAGCATTTTTTGATGCCTCTAGTGTAGACGTACCGTTAGTGGCACCATGTTGGGCTTCATGCGCCACAGAGCAACTCCCATAGGAATGACCAGGGCCTCGTCTCTGACGCTGTATCCAGTTCTCTTTATACATCCATGTCTCCACCCAAGAAGGAAAATCAACCAAATCAACCCAAATCCTTAACCTTACCAATATTTTCGTTTGAATTCACTAAGGTTAACAACTTTTTTAGTTTAGTTTGACAGTAGTGAAGGTCAACTGACCAAGCATCTCAAACTGGTTATTAGAGTCAAGCCCATCCCCTAAAATGCACAGAACTAAGAAGAGACTACAAGATATCTTTAGGGAGAGTAGGGCATTGTTGTCAGCGCTTACCATATTCAACCACCTCATGTCTCATTCACATTTAAGGGGAACAATTTATTTAATAATTATTATTTTTTGTAACAACTTACAGCTGTCATCTTGGCAGGTTGCCTCTAAAATAAACTGCCTATCCTAGCTTTAGCAGTCTGTGTTATGACTGCATGACACAAAAACATGATTTGAGAGCAGCAGATAAAAGGTGTGTTACAAACAAAGGCTTACATGTAGACATGGGGGGATGGAATCGACTCGGGAAACATCTCCGCTCTGCCCGTCATGTCGTTAAATACCATCCGGCAAAACAAACAAAATAAAGAGCGAATGAAAAACAAACCAACCTGGCAGCGGCACAAAAAAACTTGTATCCATCTTCCTAAAGTGCCTCAGAGCCCCATGGGCCCCATTGGTGATGACAGCTTTCTCCCAAACATGAGTCTCACCTCACCTTCACCTGTAGAGTGTGGATAAAAGGTGAGCCCTCCTATGTGAGTAAGCCTCGTCTGTGTTTGTTTTGGTCTGCCTTGGGGGACAGATTTCACTGGTTGCCTACAATGAGCAGGCATGTTTTAGCAGGATTTAAAAGCGACACACACACCCACACCCAGCCCCCGCCAACACATCCAAAACTTTTGTTTACCTCCTCTGAACTGCAGAAGTGACGACACAGGATTTTGGTGGGCGCTCGAGGGCCCAGTTGCATGTCTCTCAGAGATTATTCCTCCGAAGTCTAGAAATGTGTCGCCAGATTTTCCTCAACTGAACCCAAAGGTCAAGGGGCTGAATAAGGACATGCTCCCTCTGTGTTACTTTCAGCCAGTGGTCATTTTGGTTTTACACACGGTGGGAGTGTGTGTGTGTATGACTTTCCTTAAGTCACTTTTCTCTTTGGCGCCAGCCTGTTTTATACGTCCCTTTTTGCTTAAGCTGCTGCTTCAATGGCAAAGATCTGGAGCCTAGCCAGCAGCCGTCGAGGGCAACAAATTGGACCCGGGCCCGCTGAGCGGCTCCGAGCTCCCAGTCTGACAACTGCTTTGATTTAGGGCCATGGCAGAGTATACGCACCGCATGCCTCTCTACCTGGACCTTCATCGCTGCCAAGCTGCCATGCTAACAACTTTGATCAGAGAGTCATATTAAAATGAGCTGCTTCAATGCCCTTTTCTTGGCATCTGTACACTTTTTTTGTCTTTCTTGGTCGTTTTCTGAGTAAGAAATGAAAACACAGACACACAAAAGATGCACCTACACTTTTCCTGTGAGAATTTCTCATTCACTAGTACTAGGCTCAAGAGCTCATGTTCGCACAAATGTGGGCAATTATTTGTTTATTTAAACATCGGAAAACTGTGGAAGATAAAGCATCTTTACTTTTTATACTTTCAGGTGTACAATCATGTATTCTTTATACATGATACAACACATCATCGCTGTTTATTATAAACTTTGAAGTCCTTTTGTCAAATATTATTGTTTTAAATATATTTTCAAGTAACTTACACTGGGTTAAGGGAGAACGGGCCAAAATGAATTTGATTTTGAAACAATAAGAGGCCTACTGCTCTCCTCTTTGCTCCTGAAATGATTTAGTTGGCGACATTAAGCTTTCCTCCTGTCTTGACGAAGAATCAGGTTTGGCTGAGTGCGGCTTAATGAAGCGCCCTGCATAACCTCACCTTTATCTTCTTCATCTCCCTCAGCGGCAGACACTATGGCACTAACGCCCAGACCTTTTTGGAGAATAAAAATTCATCATCTATTTAAATAAATTCTTTTGTCCTCTTGCTATGCTGTCTGACAGCCTTTTAACGGTGAAACTGAAACTCTGCTTTTTACCATAAAAAAGAGCTATCTTAAATTAATCTATCTTTGTCACATCTGTCTGATATTTATCAAAGTATGTTCTTTCTCACAGCCTCTCTTTGTCTTTTCTTTATTCCTTTCCAGCCCCCAGTGGTTGTGACTCTCACTCCTTTACCCGTGGAGAGCCGTGGAGCCATGGCAACCATCACCAAGTCGGTCCTACAGGTCGACGACCCCGACAACCCAGCCGATGTTTTGGTCATGGTCCTTGAACCGCCCCGTCACGGCCGGCTGACACGTCTACACGGCGACCGGACGCTCAGCAGATTCAAGCTGGAGGAATTGTCACGGGAACAGATCCAGTACATCCACGACGGCTCCGAGGGGGCGGAGGACGGGATGGTGCTGCAGGTCAACGATGGACACAGCTACAGGAATATTCTCCTCCAAGTCCACATCAATCAGAAGGTAGGGAGGACAGAGGGGGAGGATGGGAGATTAATGGCTCAGGGGTGATGTTTTACTGTAACACAAGTCTACAGTCTGTTAGCCAAGACAGACTCCTTTAACGTTGTTCTGTTTCTTACATTTTCTCTTGGCCATGGTGGTCGAAAAACTTTTTTTTTAAAGTTCAATTGTTGCCTCCAAAGCTTAAACTCGGCACACAAAGATAATAAAAACACGAAAAAATGTATTTTTTAAGCCTCTGAGATTAATTTAGAGTCATCCCGCTGCTCACTCGCTCCATGCAAGCATCTCTGCAGAGGAACAAGACCTGCATCGATCCTCCTATCAATACTGGATGACATTTCTCTGTGTTTCACAACTCAGCCAAATGATTGTGTTGCAGCTCAAAGATCCAGCATCCCTTATACCAACTATAGTTTTCAGACTGAAACGAAAAGGGCCCAAACAGATCAGCTTGTGGGATGAGCCGAAGTGCAGAAGTTCACAACAGATGTATTAAAAAGTGAGACTTACGGGAAGGGAAACTGCTGACTACACGTGAAAATAGAAACAAATAAGTTGTGCTTTTTATCTGCGGTTCTTTCTACAGATTAAGTGTCTATTTTACATGATTTTAGGGACAGCATAATTGGAATTTATTTTGGCATTTCAACATATTCTGAGCTCTCCCCGGCAGCAGAGAAAACTTGTGCTGAAGTGAACTTCATTTTCAAGCTGTCATTGTATGAATACAGGTTTGACTCATTGAAATAAACTTGAGGACTTACTTCTGTATCTTTCCTCAAATTCAATAGATAGGAAGAGAAAGACGTTTAAAGTTGAGTAGTCACATTCAAGGTAGCTGAATTAGTGTCAAAAGAAAACTGATTTCTAAAAGCGATTCATTCACCTTGCTACAGAGACATCTTTAACATCCACTATATTCCTCTACACTCTTCTAATTGTCTCAACTTGAGCATTTATCACACGGATATGCTTGACAGTTTCCACACAGTGTTCTTTGTTGACTTTATCCGTAAAAGTCGTTTGCTGGAGGCACAGGCTGATCCCCTCATGTTTAAGCACCGTATCAGAAAGAGCAGGTCAGGCCTTTGAAATGGTAGCCGCTATCCCTCTTCTGTCATCGTTCATGTCTTCTGCTGAGGTTTTTCTGACAAGGATGCAATTATCTTGCAACAGGCACTGGCCACCGTGACCGGAGGGGGGGGGGATGTTTGGCATGAGACACATTTGGCAGCATACATTGCACTGGAGACAAGGAAGGACCTGCTTTCAATTTTGAATATGTCTAGACAGACAAGCATCAGAGACATACATGTGTGTAAGTTTGTGACTCAGTCTTTGTGGGCACCTAGGAGTAAGTTAAGTCTGAAAAAGGAAGGACACTTTGTCGAGGTTTTTTAGCTGCGTTTATATTCAAGGTCAGACCAGGTTAACTTTTTAATAAGAAGTTAAATACAAGTCATAATACATATTGTATCTCAGTCAGTCCTCAAAACATGCTGAACCAATAATGTATGTTCTTACAGTACAAGGTCTCACATGTGTGTAAGTGTACAAACAAACACAGATAGTATCCCAAAGAAGTTCTCTCCTGCGTTCCGTCCCAGCAGTTTTCAAGCACATTCGTTTAGATGTTTAAACACTGTTGCCCATAAAGTTGGAATCCATTTTGTTTTCAGACACATTCCTCTTTTTATTCCTATTTGATTTTCACTGTGGTATCTTTGAAAGAGAATGATCAACGAAGTTTTGAGAAGATATACACTTTAACTGTCAAGAATAAATCACATTGTGCCAATCATTTCACGAGAAGAGGTAAAAAAATACTTTATTCCAGCTTTATGGGCAACAGTGTATGTGTGTTTATGCGTTCAAACTCAGTCTTGATGGGGACCTAGGAGAAGGGACGGTTTGAAAAGTGAGGACACTTTATCGAGTCTTTTTAGCCGCGTTTACACACAAGATCAGACCAGTTCCCTGTATTATAATGTCTCAAAATATGCTGAACAAAAAAGGTTCTGTTCTTAGAGTAGGTGTTTCCAAGTAGTCAAATATTTGTTTGTGTTGTGACTTGTGTATTGACAGTTTTAAATCAGGTCTCACGTCTAAAGTGTACAAAGAAATGTGGATATTATTCCAATGTTTTTTTTCTCTGCGTTCCTTGACCAAGATGGTTTAAAGCACATTGGTTTAAATTTCATATAATTGAAATAGAAGCCAAACAACATCCAACCTCGTTGTGTGCCAGTTATACTTTTGCCAGAGAAACTTTTCAGTGATATATTTCCTTTGGTTTTGGAGGGCATCTTTGTTTGTATGGCTGCATACAGATGGTTTGCTTCGGGCTCAACTCCTCTGCTTTACCCTTCTGTAAATCAATAACATCCCACTCACAGACACACCAGTGTCCAGTTACGGAAACATTTCCTGATGCTGCATTCTGTCCTGCTTTGGACAGAGCAGGATGGACAGCATGATGGAACGCCGAAAGAATTATTTTTAATTATGTCGGAAGCTTTTTGGACAAGTCCCAGCAGTGTTCTCAATGCGTCTGGAAGCCACCCGCCTGATTTACGCAGGTAGATGGCTAAAGAATAGAGGTCGTTAAGGAAATAAAGGGGTGGGGAGCAGTTACTGCAGTGATATTGTCTGCTGGCAGCACCATAGAAAACAAAAACCTTTCACTGGTGTGAAGCTGTCCAGTTAAAAATATTGTGCTTTTTGGGGTTTCGCTTTCCTGTAGTGTGTTATTTAGGTATTTGTATATGTATATGGCCTGCAAAGGCTATAATCCCAATATAATTCCCGCTAGAGGGAATTTCTCTCCCTGCCTGAAAAGCCTCAATAAAACCAGTGGACTCTGGATTTATCTGATGTTAAGAGTACTGTTATGGAATTGTCTTCATGTAAGCACATATTTCATAAGATAATGCCTCATGCTAATTTAAACTTGCAATTGCATATATTTTTTTCAATATTACTATTAAACTGGGGAATTTTTATAGTGAAATCCATTGGCTTATCTTTTTTCTTTTTCTTTAGTGACTCCCCCCTTAAAACAAGAAAAGTAGAAAATTCATTCTGCTGTTGGATCATTTGAAAGTCAGTAGCACATCTGCATTTCCTTGCATGTTGTTAGCTTCCATTCATTAACTGCACTGTGTTGTACAAATGAACATACTATGTGCAGCTAAGTAACATCACCTCACAAGATTTTTGATATTCAAGTTCAGATTGAAGTTCCACCCCTAGCTGTTTTGGGTAACTGACAACATGCCAAGTCATCTAAAATAGCTGTAACACTGCCACTGCTCAGGAAGCAGTGTGGCTGCTGAGGAAGCCACTTTTAAAAGTTAATGGGAATAATATGCAAAACCATTCATCACCAAACTGTAGGGAAGTTGCATGGATTCGATTAGAACAATGGAAGAACATAAAAATTGACACAGTACAAACCAAAATTGTACTTAACATTCAAAAAAGACTTTATGAACCTTGGCTTCAACAAAGCGAACATTAATAAAAGCCCCTGTGCCCTCATATTGGCTGTTTCTGAGTACCAGCGTCTTTTAGATTTTTCCAATGAGGAGATAGCTCCTACTGTCGCATGAGAAAAAACACTTCACCAAACGTCTTCTTTTTCTGAGTGCTCTGCCAATTTCTGTATTTTATCTAAACTTTTCGAAAAAAGCACCATTAATGTCACGGTAGAAATTGGAGAAAAAGCCTATTTTTGGCATGTTTTTCAGACTATCATAACAAAGACCAAAAAGCCAATTTGTTTGAGCAGATCGACCGGGCAAACACTGGATGCTGCTGCCGGTGTGTGTTCAACTTTTATTGTCCTCCCTTTTCATCGGCTGTCAAACTGAGTGTTGAAGCTCATCCATACAAAGTAGAGAGGAAGTATCTTCTGGTTTAGGGAACTTAGTGAAAAAACATTGTTGTACAAATATTGAATAGCACAAATAAACCATAAAAGGCAAGGGGGCATGTATGTCATATAAAAGAGGTGGTCAAGATATCTTTGTAAGGAACGCTGAGTGTTGGCTGTAGCTTTCGGAGCTTGGCACTCATTGTCCTTCCAAGCCCACCATCGAGGCTGTAGCAGCGGCTCTTAGTGCGAGGCTGTTTCTGGGACAATAGGCCTTGTGAAAGTGGGATTACTAAGCTCTAAAGCAGGAGGCTAATCAGACCCTTAATGACCCTCTGATGGATGGACTCGCTCTCTCCTGAGCCCTGAGCCCTGAGCGGAGCTGCTGCTCGCCGGAATAGGAAGCAGGACCCTTGGCTTTCAATTACTGTCACAGGGAGAACACTTTGAGCCTCTGAAAGACCCTCGGGCTCTTCTGTTTCTCTGCAGCAATGGAAGGGAATTAGATATTTTTTTCTGATCATTCATCCAGCTTTGGTGGGCTAATGGCTCAGCTTTATTGTCAAAGATCGTTTAGGTCTTCTCCTGCTGAGCGCTTGGAGAATATGAAAATTCTTTTTGGAAGATTCCTCTTTTTGGCGATACTCCACATCCAAAGCCTGTGATTACATTTTTCGATTGCTGTGATTTGTTTCTGTCAAGCTGGCGGTCACAGAGCCCTGATGTTTACTTTTGCTGCGTGGTCTGATTTCAAGACACCACAGCGGCATGTTTCATTTAGATTAAATTATAATATGTTATAAAGGTTAAATCTCCATTCTGTGACTTTCAACGGTTTGACGTGTCCATCACCCCTCGCCTCCTGGAATTATGGACTATGAGAGATGACAATGCCACTGTCATTACAAAAGCATGACCATCCTGGCCGGCTGCGAGCCAATGTTCTATGGATGGCGCCGACTCTTTATCTCGACAGTCATTTATTTCTGTTTTCGTGGACTGCAGCCAAAACCTCTCCATCCAGTACAACTCTATTTACAGTCCATCTCAGGCCTGCTGGCTCAAAGCCCTTCAAAGGTCTCTGATGATGCACTTTAAATTCATTTGTTCCCAAATTTGCTGCGGCTAAGGAGAGACTAATGTTGTTTAGGTGGTTTTTCCATGAAATACTTTTGGCCAACATAAGGGTGTGAACTTTTTGCATGCTGCATGGGCTAATGGCCTTCACTTATCCCAACCCCCTCACCTCCTGCCTATATTTAACACTAATAGATCATCAATTGATATCATTTTTATATATGTTATTGATTCTCTAAAAGTTGACTGCAATCTGATACATTTGCCATAGGGGCCGTATTTAACTTGTTGGGGGTTTCCTTTTCCTGTAGTGTGCTATATAAGGTTTGGTGCATGTAAAATTTGTTTATGGAGTTTAAAAAATATATCCTTAGGAACGTGATATTGCATTTTTCTTTTTGCATGTATTGTTTATAACCCCCACATTAATTTGACAGCTTTTTAATTACCACATTTTTCTATTTTCTTAACTGAGTAAGCACCTTATCTGCGCTTATCTCTCAACAATCTGAAATTAAATCCTCCAAATTCCCTTTCAGAGGGAAAAATTACCAAGTGGAGTTGCAGCTGCAGGACAAAGAGCCAGAGGTCTGGGGAAATCAGGAGTATTGGCACATTTGTAAATCCTAAATGCTGTTTCTGGGTTTCTGAGAGTCCTTTAGAGACTTTGGTGTTCATCGGGAGAGGCTGATAATCTCCTTGATGATGTGGTCCTCTGAGTTAAAAGCCTGCCTTGCTGACTTGTGTGTTTCCTCTGCTTCTCGTCTGGAATGATTTTCCTGCTGCTACACTGAAATAGTGTGATATCGGATGAGCCACACGGCAGGCAGAAGAGCCACAGATGGCCGGCAGGTTGTTATCTGCAAACACAGACAGCCACACACGCACACACTCAAACTCTCACACACCTGGGCACACTCTTGTAATCTATTATCACCCACTGCCACAGTGTTTCTGGCATTGCACTGATCTCCTGCAGAAAATAGCAAATGAACACGTTTTGGGTTAGTAGCCCATTTTCTGCTTCTTAATGCAAAAACAATCATTAATTTAATATCCACTTAGTTTCTAATAAGCCAACAAGTCTGCATTGATTCAAGTTATTGTTAATTTAATTATTTTGGTCTTACAATATGACAACCCAAAATGTGTTATTATTTAAGTTATAAACGAGCACTTTGCTCTGCAACGGCCAATTGGTTTGCCTTCGGACCCAGGTACCCCTAAACTAAAAACTGTTTGCTATCCTTGCCCCAAAATGGCTGAACGAGCTCCCAGTTGATATCAGGACAGCAGAGAGTCTATACATCCTCCGTCGCAGGCTGGAAACTCACCTGTTTGGACTTAACCTTGGCCAAACAGGTTTGTAAGTGCTCTTGTGTACGTAGCACTTACAAACGTTTGGCATTAAGGGAAGCTAATACTTTGGCACTTAATCTAGTTGGGCTGATAGATAGAAAATGTACCTACAGGATTCTTGCTTTTCAGCAAAAAGCGTCAGCTAAGTTAAATGTAATATAATGTAATGTACTCATCTACATATATAATGTAAATCCTATTAGAAAGTGGTACCAAAGTGTTTTTCAATAGGCAAACGTTGCCTTAAACATGTCAGCTCTAATGGTAGTTGTATAGAAGTCTATGAGAAAATGACACCACTTCTCACTTGATTAATTACCTCAGTGATAGTTTTCGTAATTACTTAATGGTCTTAACTGCTTGTTTTAAGTCTTGTTCAATACAGCATGTACATTTTAATGTTGGTCCTATTCTGTTTAAAATGTAGGATTTTGTGTGCAGTGTATGCATTAAGGTGGGGCTACCCTCTGATTGACTGTTTGTTGGTCCATGATTTTTCGTAGATGTTGAACCCATTCATAGTGTGTTTTCAGTTCTGGAGGGTTAATTGGAATATTTTTATCATGTTTAGTTGTACTTAGCTCCACCCTGTGATGTTGATTTTGATCCCTGAAAAACAAAGCTGCGTCTGTAAATGTACCAAATTCTGTAGCTACAGTAGCAGTAGTCCCAAACCAATGAGGGACACCATGGTGGCCACTTCCACTTTTTATATTTGGAGTGTACAGTATATAATGAATTTAAATGCTTTTGTTGTATACATGTGTACAGGGACCTTTAATTTAGTCCACATGTATCCTGTTGAGTAAGGGAAAGTCACATTACCTGTCAGCTAATGATGATTTTGTTTTGCATATCCAGAATGTTGGTAAAATAGGATCATTGTTTTCCAGTGTTTTCTTACTGTATAAGATTTTCCCAGGCAGTATCCAGTAAACTATTTTTGACACTGAGATGTAAGTGGGGAGCTAATGTTTACAGAATAAATAGCTGGTTGTGTTTTTCCATGCCCCAGAAGTGTGTCCTACCTGTTTGTATTCAAGCAGCAGGGTGACACAGTGAGGAAGAGAGTAGGAGGTCTAGTATCAAACCTTCCCTGACGGCAGGCATCTTCCCTGCTGATCAGTCCTCCAGCGACACTGAATCATCCACAGCTCCGTGAGCTTGCTGGGGAGGATCCTGCTCTTTGTTCTCTGCTTCGGTGGAGGGCGAGCAAAACGATGAGTTACTCTGTCTCAGGTCAATACAGCATCACCAAAACAAGTAAGATTCCAAAGTTGTGGTCTCAGACAGAGAAAGCACAGATTGATATATTACTTCCGATTGGTGGAGCTGACTCCAGGCTTAGCGCTCAGGTACGCTGCCTCTGATTGACAGGGCTTTACGACAGGCTCCTGGGACTCACAATCCTGAGGTTACAACAGATGTGGAATCAAACAAGCTGCACAAACTGTGACAAAACAAAGTGAAAGTGGCATCCGCCTGCACCCGAGGAACAAGGAGTCTGCTTTGATTTCTCTATATACCACATGGGGTTTCTCAGTATGAGTAATACTCAAACATATTGTTCAGTTCACTATGTTTGAGACTAAATTTAGATGAATAACCCTTGATTGTGTTACTGCACCTGCGGCTAATTCATGCTAACGTCATTTGCATCTGTTAAGCTCTTTGCTAGGGAAAAAAATTGCAAACTGGAGAGGATATGTTTTAATTTCAAATGCTAACAAATCATCCTGTCAAAGTTTTCTTGTGGACTTTGTAGAACTGGCTGTATCAAAATGGAGGCCGACCACAATGTTAAACGTTTTCAAATTCATATTTGTGTGTTTCAGGCTGCTGACGCTCCACAAGTGATGTCCGTGCCAATGACCTGGGTAAAGGAAGGAGGCATGGTGCGCCTGGATAAAAAATACCTGCAGACTGACTACAAGGGAGTCAGCAGCGAAGACATCATGTACACCATCGTCGTCTCAGACGGACAGCCTAAATATGGTACACCCTTTTTCACAAACATGTTATGCTTTCTCAAAAGATTCACATATTTAGAGATCTGCAAGATTGCATAATCTTCATCTTGGCTTCAGTTTGGTTGCAGTTTTTTTTCCTGCTTTTAAAAAACAATATTGTTGGGTTATCTTTTAACTGATATCAGGACATTTAAAAACATCCTCTTGGACTTTGAGAAACTGCGATGTTCGCTATTTTCTGTCATTTCATAGACCATACACCTAATCTAGAAAAATTATCAAAATATTTATCATTTATGATAATATTTGTTAGAGGCAGCCCTAGTTATTAGCCAATATAGAAGCCCAAAAAAACACAGCCATGTTTAATTTTTTTTTTAAAGCACTCCTGTCCTTGATCCTGGTTTGTTATCATCTGGACATTTGTTGACATTAAGTGAGAGAAACAGCTCAACCTTCCCCCTTTCTCTATCTCAGGTGAGGTGGTGTTGGTATCCATGCCAGCTGATGGCCCCTCAGAAGGCTGGCGCCCGTTGCTAAGCGATGACCGAGGCTTCACGGCCACCACCTCCTTCACTCAGCAGGATGTAAACGATGGCACAGTCTGGTACCGCCACTTCGGCAGTGATTCAAATAGCGACTCCTTCCAGTTCCAGGTCAGTGCTGACTCGCATGATTTAATAAGTTCATTTTTTCTGAATTGTTTTTTGTGCTGTAATTGTAAGTTATTCAGGCTCACAAGAATACAGAGTGTTCAATAGCATATTTTATTATTTTCTTGTGATTTAGAAATGTAGTTGTGATCTCAGTTAAGTGCAACAGCAACGATCATGGACTATCAAAAGAAAACAACATTCAAAAGCACATGCGGTTAGATGTTCACTACTCATTTAATCTATTTATTTAAGATGGTTTTTTTGGGCCACCACTGCTTTTTTATTGAAGAGACAGAGTTGAAGGGTGGAGGTAAATGGTCCTGAGCCGGATTCTAAACCAGGTTCTCCAAGCAAAATAATTACCAAGTCTTGAAGCGGCCCTACTATGCTCTTTGGGTTTTCCCTTTCCTTATCGTTATATAGATTTGTGTGCATGTAAATGGTCTGCAAAGGCTTGAATCTCAAAGTTTCTCCAGAGGGAGTTTCTCTCCCACACTCGCTCCCCTGCCTAAAACGCCTGAACTGCCTGAAATTGGACTCATTTGTTTATCTTCGTAACATGGTGACATCACTATGTTATACTTTCGCTTGTATAGGCTAGTGCTCCAACACATTGTATGTGATAGGCTAAGGGGCGGGACATCTCTAAGCGGTTGAGCAATCATAACAGAGCTGGCCAGCTAACCAATCTGAGCAGACTGGGCTCTGGTTTCAGACAGAGGGTGAAAAGAGGTGCTGCAGCACAGGCAGTATGAGAAAAATAAAGACCTTTGCAAAGTGTCCTTTAGTGTGATGGCAATAATAAATACTACCCGCTTTGTTGTATTATAATTCATAATTCAAAATTCTCAGAATGAATCTCTCGTAAATCTTCTAAAATTCAACCATATTGATCTTTTTGGGCTGAGATGATTTCAAAAGAAAGACAAATGTTAAAGAGAAAGTTACAAATTGCTAATTGAAATATTAGCTTCATTTGTTTGACTTTTAAACTAATGGATAAAGGCACCAGCTGAATCTTGAGTTCACCTGCAGTACAGTAGGCCATTATATAAAGTAGTTTGTACACTATCGGGATAAACACATGACAAGGTTGTTTTTTATCCTTCATTTGGGTGCGTAGTACTGTACGTATACAGGTTGGGATAAATCCTCCGTGGGACGAGGAAACCTCAGGAGACCATTAAAAGAACATCTCACTCTGAAAGAAAAGGGGGGAGATGGTGACAGAGATGCGTTTCGTCGCTCCTGCTGTTTTCTCTCTCTCCGCAGTGTTATTTGAAGTTCACGCTGTTACCCGTGTTCCCATGTTCCCCTTTGTTTACCTCTCCTCCATCTCCAGCACGTCTCCTCCTGGCTTGATTTATTTCTTCCTCCCTTCTCCTCCTCTTGTCTCTCCTTTTCACCTCTATCTGCCTCCACTTTTATTTGTATTATTATCATGAAATTGTATCTATGCGGTTTATAGGAACCCTCTAAAATGTGTTCTCTGTTTTGTAATACACAACTAGTCGCTGCTCGTCGCTGAGAAGTTATTTTATTAGGGACCACATTGTGTGTTTCCTTTGCATCCTTACTTCTTTTCTTTTCTGCAGTGGATTTGTTCTTCCTTAGTTCAGGCTTGGCTACAAACTTAATGTCTGACTCTTAGGCACTTCAAAGCGACTTATCTTGATTAGCACTAATGACCCCAAATTACTCGCAAATTGGCTCCCGATCCGATACAATCCCAGTTAAACCGATGCAGCATTCATCACGGCGCAGTTAGAGCGTTTTCATTCCACTCTTCACCTCCGCCGCATTAGAAAAACAAAAGAGGCAGCCAAGAGCTTGCAGCGACATCTAATCATCTCTCTCCCTCCGTCCAGCCACCCACATTTTGGCTCCATCCATCAGGGCAAATGTGTTTCAATTACACAGTGCTGGATTCGGATAAAATCCTCAAGTGTCTCATCATTTTGACAGGAAGTAAGAATGCAGAGGGGGGAGAGAAGAGGCTGAAGGCCCGGCCACAAACTGGAAGCGTTTGTGCTGTTGTCAGACGTGGTGATTATACTTGACAGTTTGTCAGGGTGGTATTATTGTGCTCCTAAGTTTTTGGTCAAAGTGCTTGTCGCCTTGAAATGATTGATTTAAAAAAAAATCTACTCCTGCAACTTGGAGCTAAACAAAAGTGGGCCGGACAGCACTCCTTATGTTTTCGCACACATCGCATACATCTTTATTTGAAGCAGTGAGATGGTCATTTGATCTTAGAGTGAAAATATGTTCCTTTTATTGAAAATGTATTTTCTTTGGGAACCAGTGCCTTTGTTGAAAGGAGTAGACGGATGGGATGACATGCGGCAAATACGGAAACCTGTGAGTTCTAGTATCGTCCAATGTGAAAGCCCGGTATACCCTAACACCTTAGCAGCAGCAGAAACAAAAACAGGAACATTCCTGTTGTGCCACTATGAGGTTGAGAAAAGTTTACAAAAAATGCAGCTTACTTTGCAGCTATCAGAAAATAGGATCCGTACACTGTATTAAGAGCTTGTAGATATTTTAATCCTGCAATTTTTCCAAAAAGATCTTCAGCTAGCAATGTCAACACCCTGTCCTATTATTAGTATATATTGACTAGTGACTAGCGGCCCATTCATTTTAATGTTTTTTCCTCACACTTGACCTGTTTCTATCATCTGCCTCATGGAATATCTTACTGAAAATATGCAAGACAGAAAAAAGGGACTTCTATATTAAAGAGCCTCATGGTATATACACTAATTAACAAAGGATTTCTTCCCTGTCCCCTCGTAAAAAGGGGCATTTTTCACTCAGTTTCAAACGTATTGGGGTGTTTGCAGTGTCAAATCTTTAGTGTTTTGTGAATCCGACCTTGATGCACGAATCAGAGCGCTGTCTGTGGCCACAATCCGTTATTATTCAATTTAGTATTTAAAGCTGCAGGTCTCCAGATGGAAACAAAAGGAAACTGTTGCAAAATGAAGTCAACTGCACTCATTTGACCTGATGACAGTAAACTACAAACAACAGCCACATCTTTATTTGGTAAACAGAGCCTCATAATCCCTGGAAATGAATGCTATTTTAACTGTTGTGATTTCAAAGAGATCCATGTATACTCCCATTTGCCGTGTACCTTTATTCATACATTTTCTTTTATTATTATAAGTTATTAATTTGGATTTCGGACAGCTTTACCCCGCACAGTTACCTGTACTTTCCATAAAGTGGCAGTCCAAAGGGGGAACATGCACCTGTTTTAAGAAAAAACAAAACATCCTGAGATAAATTGAAAGAAAAATACCCACAATTCCCTGATTTAAGATGTGACACATTTCATTTGTGTTGGTCAGGGTGATTTGTTGCATTAGGGTGTATATAACGTATTATACATACGTGATTTTATGTTGAATTGAATCAACCAAATAATCCATAATGTATCTGCCATGCCACCTCCTATAAATCCAGCTGACTCAGTACTGACTTTGATGGTAACACCATTACTCGTGATCGATGGCGCTGACTCCAGGCTTCACGCGCTCGTTACATTACTTCTGAGTGACAGAGCTGACTCCAAGTTCTCGAACTCAAATGCCAACAAATGCCACTGATGTGACAGGAACAAGCAGCCGCAGCGGAATTAGGAAATGAGGACAGAAATGGTCTTTAAGAAGGAACAAGCAAGGCTGCACTGTTGCTCATGTACAGCAAATCAGTTCGAAAGAGCAGTTATATATTGTGGACAGCTTGAGTAAGAGAAATATAGCACCAGTTTAAGATAAAAGTTACATTAAAACGGACTACTTTAAGAAGCGTGAGCAGAAAGCAGCAGAGCCAAATATCAAAGTGTAGTTTGAATCTAGTCATTTAGGCGGAGGGGATTACACAAATCCAAAAGATTCTGCCTCACTAATCAGTTATTCAATTAACATAATCTTACATTCTAATTTAAATCATCAGCTGCATTATAAGCAAGGAAAAGAGCAAAGGTCATGACCTCAGCACAGTGCTGGAAAGGAAACACTGTTGAAGAGCAGGAAGACGAAAAAGAGATAGAGAAAAGGGGCTCTATACAGTATACTGTATATTAGGGCTGCTCGATTATGACAAAAATCATAATCTCGATTATTTGGGTCAATAATTGAAATGACTATTATCCATTATCCAAGGATTATCCATTTACTTTGAAAACATCCATTTATTGAAAAACAGTTGATTATCCTGAACTTTAAGTATAATTCAACTGAAAAACCAATAAAAAACCAATAAAAAAGATAATCGTTTTATTTCGATTATGTTGTTTTCATAATCGTTGCAAGCCAAAATCCTAATTGCGATTGAAATATGATTAATTGAGCAGCCCTACTGTATATACCTTAATAATTAAGTGAAAATGTTAATGTTACACCTGACAACAAAAAGGGAGAATCAAACATTTACTTACCACTTAACTTGGATTTTTTCCCCTCTGTCGACGTGTTGAAAACCTCTTATATTAAATATAAAGGGGCCCTATTATGCTCATTTGCAGGTTCATTTGTGTATGTTGTGCTTCCAATGTGACATGTCTCCATGCTTTAATGTTCAAAAAGCTCTTTATTTTTCTCATACAGCCTGTGCTGCAGCACCTCTTTTCACCCTCTGTCTGAAAACAGAGCCCAGTCTGCTCTGATTGGTTAGCTGGCCAACTCTGTTGTGATTGGTCAACCGCTTAGAGTTGTCCGGCCCCTTTGCCTATCATTTACAATGTGTTGGAGCGCTAGCCAATAGAAGCGCACATTTTACATAGTGATGTCACTATGTTCCAGAAGTAAATCAAGGAGTCCAATGGAGGCGTTTCAGGAAGTGTGTGGGACTTTAAATAAAAAAGTCCCACTGAATGCTGGGTATTCTTTTAAATTTACTGAAAGATCAGAATGGTTCAAGATGGTTAAATAACACCTTTATGCACCCTGTTGTATACTTTACGTTTTCAAACAGATACTGAAAAGTAATCAGGGGCTAAGTAGTTGAGGTACGAGAGAATCTGCCTGGATACAGATAGCTACATATGCACGACAATTACATCATTATATCTCCTTTATTCATAAGTTTCTTTGTTTGTCCCTGCAGTGCAGCCTGATGAGTCCCATTTACACACTGTCACATGTTTTCATCACATCTGCTGTATCTCACTTTCTCGAGAACCTGTCATCAGCTGTCACTTTTAAATTGTTTATAATACCTGAGCCAGTTAACAGCCAAGAAAAACTTTCATTGAGATAATGTGCTTGCTAAAATACATCAAACTTCAACATAGGAGAAGTTCAGGAGAGTAGAGGTGAGTCTAAAGTGTTTTCTATAACATAAGGTGTGTGTTTGTGTGTGTGCAGGTTTCCACAGAGGCATCCCAGGTTATTCAGAGCGATGCTCAGACCTTTACCATAGGAGTCCTGCCTCAGAGCCCAGGATTCCCCCAGCTGGCCCCTGACTGCGATCTACAGGTCACGGTAAGGGACAAAAGTTTACCAAAAATCAGATAGGAGTTTGAAACAGTGTAATGTAACAGTACCATTACAGTGGGAGTGCATTGAGTCATAACTCAGCTATGAAAGCAGAGGTCTAGGGGAAAATATTGCAAGCACAAATTCAAGAGAACAACTTTTGGAGGGCCTTAATTTAATAAAAAGAGTTTGGGGACAAAAATGCATGATTGTGCATATGAACAAATACTGTATGTGGACACCACACTCACTTTTTCCTGTATTATATTAGCATAAATCCCATAAAGTTATGAAAAAAGAAACCATCATCATTACCTATCCATCAAAAGTCCAAATTTCTATTTTACTGTCAAATATAATGAATACAATCTTAGCTGTCAGCTGCATACAGATCAAAAAGCTCTTAAGAATAATCAAGTATTAAGAATAATCCCCTTTTTTATCAAATAAAGACAATAGAAAATATCCCTATTGCCCCGTCAATGAGCTGCTGATATTGAGATGGTCAAGTGCGCATATAACCAAGTCAAGGTGCATTGTGGGACATGTTTATCGAGTGTATAGGGTCATGGAACTGTATGCATTATATTATTTGCAAGCTCTCGCGGGCCCAAACAAACATTGGGGCGGCCGGATTTGGCCTGCGGGCCTTGAGTTTGACATATCTGATGTCAAGTGTCTTTAACCCAGAAATAATGTCAGTATCCTGGGGGATACAGTCATATGACAGGCTGTGTCCATGTGTAAAATGGGTGTAATAACAGTGTTATTAGGTTATTATTGTGTGTAACACGGGTCTAATATGGGTTTATTTAGAGTGTACTATAGGTAAAATAACAGTGTAACATGGTTATAATAAGGGTGAAATATTGGGGTAACCTGGGTGTATGAATGCGTGATATGGGTGAAATTTAGAAATTAGCAATCAATGTGTTTTCCAAGATATTTATATGTGACCTTAAAACGCCCTATACTGTATAAATGTATCATTACTTAAAAGCAATACATGGGCATCAGTTTAACATACATATTCTTTGTGAATTCTTAAAGACATTAGAATTATCTTCCTTGTATATTATTATATTATTGTAATCTTGCATTTGCACTAGAGGCCAACCACTGCTTTAGAAATACTGTCCAATACAAAAACACATACTATGAGTACCTCAACAGAGCACACCTGTCAGTAATCATTTATGATGTGCAATAACTTTCTAGATATTTATTTTTAAAAGTTTGTATTACTAGTTCTCAAACCTGGGAATCCCAATATGCTCAATCTGGCTCATTGAAGTCAGACTGACCTTAGCTCACTTTATTTTAGACTCCCCTGGTTTCACTGTTCAGTAAGTCTGTTTCTATTTGGAACTGCACATGGATCCCTCAGCTATCACAATAATTATATGGGGTGTATCGCTGCAGGAAGATATAGTTGCCATCTCATCTCAGAGTGTGTGTGTGTGTGTGTGTGTGTGTGTGTGTGTGTGTGTGTGTGTGTGTGTGTGTGTGTGTGTGTGTGTGTGTGTGTGTGTGTGTGTGTGTGTGTGTGTGTGTGTGTGTGTGTGTGTGTGTGTGTGTGTGTGTGTGTGTGTGTGTGTGTGTGTGTGTGTGCAGGCGCTGGAGGATCGGGTAACAGAGATAACGCCTTCAGCTCTGTCCTTCGTGGACTCTGAGACTCCCAGCGAGAAGCTCATCTACAACATCACCAAACCCTTGCCACAAGGACAAGGTACACACACACACACACACACACACACACACACACACACACACACACACACACACACACACACACACACACACACACCTCGACTCTTATAATGTGTACAGCTCTAAAAGGATTAAAATCTAAGTTCTGTCAAGGGGCAGGCTCATTATAATTAACATTTAAGGGCTTCTGACTATAATTCCTTGAGTTAATGTTTTATTCTCTACCTTTTGTAACCCTTAAAATATGTTTTGTATCCTTAGGGATACAGTCATTTGACAGACTGTGTCCTTTTAAATGTGGTTGTGATAACAGTGTAATTAGGATTTAATATGGGTTTAATTGGGGTATATCAGTGTAATATGGGTGAAATATTGATGTTACATGGGTGTAATATGGGTTTAATAACAGTGTCATATGGATGTCATGTAGACATAAAAGTTGATGATTTCAAATGATTGTATAAGTAATTAAGTAGAAGTTTATTGCCTTGCTCACATGTTTACACAGACTTGGTGTATCATTTCCAGCTCTCCGTCTAATGAAAGGAAAAAACGATTTACAATAGGTCGTATTCATCAACTAATGGGCTGATACATCTGGGAAGAATTTTTTTTTTAACAGAGCCATTGAGGGGGAGTAAAGAGTCAGATTAAGCAGCAGCCGTTTGTCATGAACGTTTTATTTTCTGAAATCAGATTGGAGACATTTGTTCTGAGTTAAAATCCCTCTCTAAAGCCTCTTTCAACTTTCCATCTACAGTTTTGTGTTATCCATCCAAAACAACGTTGGCTTTTTGGACTTTTCTCTGTCTGTTGAGCAAAAATAGATTATTTCTGCCCCTCAGAACACACTGTATTTGTCTTTAAGATGCCTGTTTCCTGCTGTGTCTGCAGGTGCGATCGAGCATGTGGACAGGCCGAACAAACCGGTGACACATTTCACTCAGGCGGACGTCAACAATGGCAAGATCCTCTACAGACCCCCTCCGGCCCCTTCACACCTGCAGGAGCTCTACCAGTACTCCTTCATTGGTGAGACACACACGCACAGTTAGAGTGAGGAGTGTGTGGGAGGGAAAGAACCCAAAAAAGCATAATAGGGCCCCTTTAGGAAAATAGATCAAATAAGTTGTTATGAAACTAAATAAGTTTTAAAAAAAGTCAATGTTAACTATGGATTCACGCGTTAAACTGCTTCTTTGTTCGACAGAATAATCCTCTATTGGATGTAATGGTGAGGAAAATTCCCCAACAGGCTTTATACAAGAAAATATTTTTCATGATGACACTCAACACACCTAGTTTGATCCTTCTCATTAAATGGATGTGAGGTAGTCTTCTTTGATAGAGCTTTTGCTGCAGGGTCACAGGTTTCACCCTTTGCCAAAACAGATTCTAACAGTTTACCTTATGGCAATGGCTTCATTCCTTTACATATTTCCTTTATTAGGATCTCTACTCGGATATTCTTACAAACAAACTTCTCTGCCTCGGTCTTGTTGATCAACTACTCTTAATCTTAAAGTAATGTCCATTATCCTGCTCGTATTGTTACATAACACACTTATGAATATGAATAAATATATTTCTATCCGCTGAATGTGGATAGTGATAGCCTATGTGAAAATGAACTAAATTAGTTCAGAAAGTCTCATATTGCCCAAAATAAAAACACCTTGGTTCACCGTAGGATCTAGTGCATAAAAATAAAGCATCACACAGTCTGTCAAATGAAAATCTGCATGTAGTCACATGTTTTTGTTCTGATTTATTAAACCACTCTGGATTTTTACATCCAATCAAACGTAATTAATCTGAACAGGCAGCAGTGGCAGGGTTTATTTTTAAACAGTTTTTAGCTGAGCAGCCACGTATTGGTCTGAGCAGTCTGCCGTTATCCACCACAAACACTTTCTGTGGAAACCAAATAAGAACTCCAGCTTAAAATACTGAATAGCTTTTCTAAATTCACCGCTTAAAACCTTCAGACCTCAGAGCATGTTATTTTCAAGTGATTAAGTATTCAAAGAGAGGCTGCAAGCTCTCAATTCCTCATGATGGAATACTTCACCTACTCATGTCCTGCGTAATGGTACATCTCAAATTACTTAAGTGATTATTAGAGTCACTTTTGGCTCTAGAGCAGCGGTTTTCAAAGTTTGAGGCACGCCTCCCCGGGGGAGCACCAGAGAGCTTCAGGGGAGGCGCAGCGTGAGAAAAAAATAAAGAGAAACAGTGAAATCTAGCTAGTTAACTTCAGCTGACTTTATGCGAGCGGCAACATGGATCGATTTTTTGTGAAGTTACCTAAAGTGAGAGAGGAGACAGCGTCTGGCAGAAAACAGAGGGAGTATGACCACGATTATTTGAAGCTAGGATTTTCATGGACCGGTCCTGGCAGAGGCGGACTGGCCATCTGTGTGTTCTGGAGAATCACAGAACGGCCGGTCGTCAGTCGGTCGTCAGCGGGCCGTTGACGGCCGGCACCGCTCTTTATTTTAATTGTAATAATACTTACTTTGATCAAAAGCAAGTACGGGGCAAGGCTGCAGCCAGAGGATGATCTGCGTTTATTCCTGTCCACATTGCATCCCCGCATCATCCGCCTGTGCGCATCAAAGACTGTCACGGTTTGTGAAACAAGCAGGACCCAAATGCAGATTTAAACTGAAACTTCCTTTATTTCAAGACTATGAGATATATGTACAATGACAAACAGAACACTCACCACAGAACTAGTCAGGGAACAAGACGAACCGACCAAGACAGACAGACAACCCAGAACTTAAATAAACACAAGGCTCAATCACACAACAAGACACAGGTGAGGAGGGAGGAGAAAACACAGGGGCCACAGGTGAACATAATCAGACAATTAGACACACCAGGAAAACTAATGACAAGAGGAAAACACAGGGAAAAGGACAAGACAATAACCCAAAGGAAAACATGACATGGAAAACAACAAAAACACCCAACCCTACAAAACTATAAACGTGACATAACATGAGAATCATGACATAACCCCCCCCTCAAGGGACGGATTCCAGACGTCCCAAAAAAACAAAAATCCAGCAGGGTGGGTGGGTGGGGTCTGGAGGGCGGGTCTCGGGCGGACGGCCCGGGGGCAAGGCAGAGTTCAAAAAGGGGAATTCGGGCGGACGGCCAGGGAGCAAGGCAGAGTCCGAGGAGGGGTGAAGACCAGACAGCTCCGAAGGCCGGTCAGGAGCCGGTGTCGGCAAGATCCCCCATGGAAGAGGACACAGGACCGGCAGGACCCCCGGCAGGAGAGCAGTCGGCGGAATCCCCAACGCGACAGGACATGGAGTTGGCAGGCCCCCCGGCAGAAGAGTAGTCTGCGGGACCTCCAACGGCTCAGGACATGGGGTTGGCAGGACCCCCGGCAGAAGAGTAGTCTGCGGGACCTCCAACGGGACCAGACATGGAGTTGGCAGGACCCCCGGCAGAAGAGTAGTCTGCGGGACCTCCAACGTGACAAGACATGGAGTTGGCAGGACCCCCGACAGAAGAGTAGTCTGCGGGGCCTGCAACGGCACAGGACATGGGGTTGGCAGGACCCTCGGCAGAAGAGCCGTCTGCGGGACCTCCAACAGGACAAGACATGGAGTTGGCAGGACCCCCGGCAGAAAGGCAGTCTGCGGGACCTCCAACGACACTTGAGTGGGTTGGTTCGCCAACAGAACACGGGGAGCTGGCGTCGGACGGACAGCCAACCGGAGACGAGGCGCTGGAGTCGGCCGGTACGCCGACAGGACTCGGGGAGCTGGCGTCGGACAGACAGCCAACCGGAGACGAGGTGCTGGAGTCGGCCAGTATGCTGACAGGACACGGGGAGCTGGCGTCGGACGGACAGCCATCAGGACACGGGGAGCTGGCGTCGGACGGACAGCCAACCGGGGACGAGGTGCTGGAGTCGGCAGGTATGCTGACGGGACATGGGGAGCTGGCGTCGGACGGACAGCCAACAGGAGACGAGGTGCCGGAGTCGGGACCATGGTTACTGGAGCCAGCACTGAAGCCGGGACGATGGCTGTAAGGTCCGGTTCTGGAGCCGGAAACATGGCTGTAAGGTCCCGTTCTGGAGCCTGGACCCTGGCTGTGTAAGCCAGGTAATGGAGTATGGAAGCAAAGCTGCGTGGGCCGGCACTGGAGCACGGAGCCACGGCTGCTGGGTCTGGTGCTGGAGCCGGAACCATGGCTGTTGGGCGCGGAACCCTGGCCTTGCGTCTCTTAGGAGTTTTTTGGAGGCTTCGTGGACCCCCAAACTCCAGACCAGACCCCAAGAATGGGTCAGAAAATGAGGACTGGCTCTCAGGGCTACGTGAAAAAATCCTAAGCCACTCGGGCAACAAGCTCCAGAGCCAGGGCTTGCGAGCAACCTCCTGACGTGCCTCCTTCAACGCAGCCTCTCTACCCCGTCTAGATGAGGCGCCTTTCCACGTATAAAAAATATACTCCAGAGAATATCCAAGACGTTCCGCCTGTAGCTTCAAAAGGTCTGCTGGGTCCATTTTAAGGTCGGTTCGTACTGTCACGGTTTGTGAAACAAGCAGGACCCAAATGCAGATTTAAACTGAAACTTCCTTTATTTCAAGGCTATGAGATATATGTACAATGACAAACAGAACACTCACCGCAGAACTAGTCAGGGAACAAGACGAACCGACCAAGACAGACAGAAAAACCCAGAACTTAAATACACACAAGACTCAATCACACAACAAGACACAGGTGAGGAGGGAGGAGAAAACACAGGGGCCACAGGTGAACATAATCAGACCATTAGACACACCAGGGAAACTAATGACAAGAGGAAAACACAGGGAAAACGACCCGACAATAACCCAAAGGAAAACATGACATGGAAAACAGCAAAAATACCCAACCCTACAAAACTATAAACGTGACATAACATGAGAATCGTGACAAAGACGCAGATTCATTGTTCCCACTAAAGTAGGGGATGAGTGTAATAAGGAGGCAAAGTGTGTGTTGCCGGGAGCATATAAGGATATATCCACGATGTTGAAAATGTTAAAAATGTTTTTAAAAACATAAAGATAAAAAGGGTTTTAAAAAGTTATTGTTTAATGTTTTAAGGAGGTGACGCTACTCAGCCAATCCAATCGGTGCAGTCAGTGAGTTAGCACGATATCCAAACACACAGAGACGAGACGAGAGGAGAGAAACAGTCGGAGTCATTTCAAATGGCGTGCTCAAAAAAGAGAAAGGTAGACAGCGAAAACAGACATTTAATGACATGTTCTCTTACTGGACCTCTTTGAAATGCAATTGAATACCCCTACATTATAGCAACAACAACAACAACAACAACAACAACAACAACAACAACAATAATAATAATAGCAATGATAATTGGGAGGGGGTGGCGCGGCTGTTCTTATGTTCTCACCTTCCCACACTTTGAAAACCCCTGCTCTAGAGGATTGTTGCCCACAACTTCGACCCACTGTATCAGCTCGTACTGCCCTCGCTGAGCACAGGCCTGTGACCTTGGGCTGCTGTGCTCTGTGTTTTCTCTCCTTATTCCTGCCTGTTGGCGTCAGCTGATAGAGGTGTTACAGTGCTCTGCCTGTTTTATCTTGTTCTGCACAATGTCGAATACTCTCTCTGAATCAGCTAAATGCATTGGACTTGGTGAGAGATCTTACGAGTTGGTTTGGGCCAGCCCTGTGTCACCTCCTGGCTCCAGCACATGTCTTTGTCAATCCTCTGGCCGTAACTTTCATTCTTCAGTGTTTGCCATCAAGTTCCAGCTCTCCCGTGACTCATTGTGTTTCGACTCCATGCTCCAGAAGTTTCCATTGCAAGGACAGCTTTTTAACGTATTGCCTGCAATACAAACAACCAGAGACAATTTATCTTCGGTGTGTTTGTTATCAGAGGCTATCATGTGAGATATGGGAACATTTCAAGCGTAATGCACTTGCAACTTCAGTCCATACCATTTTTATTTCGCCCCCCAGTGTCGATCTCTCCGAAGGTCACTTGACTTTTAGAGAATTGTTTTTGTTAGTTGTTTACCTTTTTTTAATGGATGTTTGTCCGAACTGCACAGTATGAACATGTTCGTGAATTTAAAACACAAAGTTGTTTTTTTACATAAATAAAACACCTTCAATCTAACGGCAGTTCTTTTTAAATCAAAGGAAATTAAAAAACACAATTAAAAATATGTGTGGCAGCACAGCTTCTCTGGGACACAGAAAACTGCCCTTTTTACATCAAATAAAATAATTATAAAAAATAACGATTTGAAATACATTTGGCTCAATTTATTTGATTCAATTCATATGAACTTAAACCGGCTTTGATCAGACGTTTAACAACAAACTTGTGTGATGAGTATGTTTTACTGTTAGAGGGTTCAAAATCATATCTTAGTTATTTTTATATTTCATATGCTTTTTAAAGATAACTCATAATCCAAGATCAAAGATGACTTTATTTTCTCTTCTCCAGAGGAAGGCTTTAGAGCAGTAAATCACCCACATTGCCTCCTGACTTTTATGCATTATAGCAACATCGTTCAGTTTTTATGTTCACTGCAACGCCCTGTCAGCTCTGCCTCCATTCACTGTTTTTTGCTTTTATCACCTCACAGCTTTAAAATGTTATATTTCTTTTAACCCCAACAGGTCTGCCCGAGTCGCTGAGTGTCTATTTCACAGGTAAACACTTCATTCTCCTCTATTTAGTGAGAAGAAGAGGAGGAAACTCTTCTTCATCCTTCCATCCTTAGTCTCATTTTCCCTCCTCAGCGCCTTCTCTGACCTCAATCATCTCCCTTATATTTCTACCTGAAATATTGATCCTCTCGTTCCTCAATCTTCTCCTCTTTGTTCTCCTCGTTCCATCTTCACTTCCGTTGCGTTTTCTTTTTTCTTGTTTTGACGTTTTTTTCTCACTTAATTATCTCTTGTTGCTCCTCGTCCCTGACCTCAATGTATCCTGCTTTTTTCTCACTGTCGTCCTGCACTTCCTACCTTTGATTTCTTTCATTTCTCTCCTCTCTTGATCTCTCCTTCTCTGTTTCCCCTTCCTTTCCTTTTAATCTTCACCATAAGGGTCCTTTTCCCTTTCCTCCCATTGGGCTTTTGTCTCATCTTCAGCCTCCCATCATTTTTTATCCTTGCGACGATGCTATTGCTCTCATCTTCTCCCATTCCCATTTTTCTCTTTTCAATTTTTCTTTACCTCTTCTTCTGTATTTCACCTCGGTCACTGTTGCACTGATCTCTCCAGCTTGTGATCTTCAGATCCTCTTAGATTTTTGGTTTGAAGTTCTTGACCTTTAACCTGAGAAGAAAACGTCTCCTCTGTTAACTGGACGTTTGATAAAAGTGCCTCTAAACTCTGCACTCAATCCTCAACAGAAGTCATTCGGGAAATGAGTCTTTCCCAAATGACAACACCAAAGTGCTTTTAGCTTTAGTATATGACCTGAGGCGTACACACACACACACACACACACACACACACACACACACACACACACACACACACACACACACACACACACACACACACACACACACACACACACACACACACACACACACACACACACACACACACACTCTATCCATCCTCCTTCACTTCTGACTAAGTAAAAGGTTTGTTTTGTTGGCAGCAAGTAAGAAGTGCAAGAACAGTTATCAACAGTGTGCTCTGTGGTGGCACTAAAGATACAAGTAGTCCCTCTGTGGTGCTTAACTTGAGTATTTAAAATGTCTGCAAGGTTATGTTTCTACAAATCTTAGAGGGAAAAATGGCGTCAAATAATTAGTTGATCAACAAGTACCTTTTAATTATTTTAAGTATATAAATTATCTGTATCTTTTTTTTTTATTAAATACTGTTGGTTCACTATGGGCTCAGGGAAAATAGGATGACGCATTTAAAAAATGTCTTGAATTTGAATCAGAGGTTACGCAATGCCTAGCCTATTGATAAGGCATTAATTTATTTCATATTTCATAAGAGCATTGTTTAAAGCACATGCATAGGCCTAACGCTTCAATACGTTTAGTATTTGATTCAAGTTTTATATCAAAGTTAGTTCCACTAATTAAATGAATTAAACACAAACAAAAATAGATATGGTCTAACCCTTACTTGTTGATAAAGTTCAGTGACTTACCTTCTGGACAAAGATACCACTGAGTTTGCTAGCTAACGTGGAGGGAAAGCAATCGTCAGTTACATATTCTCTGACCCCCCCCCCCCCCCCCCCCTCACTCAGTGAGGCAGATGTGTTCGCTACCTCCCCAGGTGCTTTTTCATTACTGTTTTATGACGAGACTGGCAAGACTATATATGTGTTATAGGTTACCTGGAATATAGAAGAGACGTCATGTCCTGACTGGTTAAAATACAGAGATTGTAACAGGCAGCAGGTTATTGCCAGCGCTCCATACAGTTTCAATCAGGCATGATAATTGCAGTGGCTCTACGCTAATTTGGCTAATTTATTATAGAAAATGATTGGAGTCACGCAGAAATGGCATGTATGAAACAGATCAATGGAGAAATCTTGCATGAAAATTATTTTACTTTTTGTTACAGCCATATGTCACAGGTGACGCTCCCTATGCCCCCCCGATCACATTTGCACAAAAATACTACTTATTTACTGTTTAGATCAGGAATGTGTATATAGATCTTTTGATATACTTATTTTGCAACAAAATAAGGAAGGAAAATGCTGTTTGCGTGTTTAAGTAGCAGTCGCTCTGTAAAAGGGCCCATTCATTGCAATGAGTAGTTTAAAACTCAATTGGAAGAGTATTGGAAGTATGTCGACACATCAAATTCTTAATTTCCCTTTTCAGACTAAACTATTTAATTGTTCACCAGGAAAACTTGCACAAACATTTGAAAAAATAGTTAATAAATAAAATCAGTTATACCAATTATCCACTATGTAAATCTCGAAGTAATACAGTACATTTTTATATCCGAATGTGATAATTGGTTTCAGTTAGCTGATGTTTGTTCTTGTTGAAGTGCCAAGTGGAGCCAATGGAGCAGAAAAAAAAGCATTTAACAAGCTTCCACCGGAATCCCTGATCAATTGTTTCCGCAGTTTGGTTAATTGATTCGTCTAAATGTTTAGTTGAAGCCCCTGTTATCGTCTGTGTTTTCCTTTCTTTCCCAAATGAATAAACCTGTGTTAAGTTATTCAACTGGAACAAACTGATTAGTTTTTACCTCCCAGTTTTACTCATTCAGAATAATCCTCAGTAAAGCAGCTGTGGAGACCATTAATATCATATGTGTGTGTGTGTCTGTGTTTCTCTCAGAAAGTCTTTGTTTATATGATTACTGATTTCCCTGTGTGTGTTTTCTCTGCCCCTGTTTACTGACTGTGTGTCGCAGTGTCTGACGGTGAACACACCACTCCTGAGTTGGACTTTGCCGTCCTGCTGCTGTCCAACCATCAGCAGCCGCCGGTGTTCCAGATCCTGGACCCGCTGCTGGAGGTCAGCCTGGGAGGAGAGGCCAACATAGGTAAGAGAAGAACACACACACAAACATAATCACACACTCACACACAGCCCGTGGGAAGTGAGCCGGGCGTTAAAGCACATTTTTGTTGTGGCACGACAACTTCTTTGTCATTTAATCAACCCAACAATACTTTTTTTCCCCACATTGACTTACATTAGGAAAGAGGCTTCTGTAAATCAGGTATTTGTATGAAAGATTTCTAGCTTGGCCAAAATGTGGTTTTTAAACATTGCATACAGCTGACCATTAATGCTAACTCAGCATTGAAATTCCCCTCTAAATACTAGCGTGATTAGCATTGCCATTGTTTTAAAGTTTTTACACATAATGATCAGCTTTTTTCAACAAGTTTTGCAGGTAAATACAAAAAAGAAGCTAGCTGACTACTTGAAGACATGTACGTCCTCAGGGTTCAGTAGGGAAAAATGGAGCAACAGAAGAAAAACAACGGTTGTTTTCCATAGACTTTATATAGACAAACAGAGCCAAACAGGCAACCCTCTGCCAACCCTCTTAAAGTCGCAGCACATCAGGGTTTCATTTTTACGGAAAATGTACTTCACAGCACGAACACTTGCATAGCCCTTATTTAAATCATAAGGCAGATTTATTTCCCCTCTCCATTCATTTGACTGAGCCAAGATCCGATGTGATTATGCACTGACGGAGCGGATTGAAGGCGGGGGTTAAGGAACACAATTGTGCGTGCATCTATGGGCCCCGTTCTTGTGGAAAATAGCCGGAAGACCCAACGCTGTATTCGGTTCTCTTTATACATCCATGACACACACACACACACACACACACACAAAATACACATTTCCGAGAAGACCTCCTTTGTTGAAGAGGTCCAGTAAGTGATGAAGTGGTCTCAGTGATGTAATGAGATCTGAAGTACGACCCTGATGAGCAACAATCCTGAATAAAGATCTGTGTTTGTGTTTACATATGGTACAGACACTTCATCTTGTCCTTGTCGTGCTTCATCTCTCTTAATGCTCCTTTCTTCGTGTGTGTGTGTGTGTGTGTGTGTGTGTGTGTGTGTGTGTGTGTGTGTGTGTGTGTGTGTGTGTGTGTGTGTGTGTGTGTGTGTGTGTGTGTGTGTGTGTGTGTGTGTGTGTGTGTGTGTGTGTGTGTGTGTGTGTGTGTGTGTGTGTGTGTGCGTAGGCGGTCGGCAGCTGGAAGTGAGCGACGCCGACACGGCTCCTGATGAGCTGGAGTTTGAGCTGGTGGAGGCTCCCGTCAACGGAGAGCTGATTAAGACCGATGGCGGCCCACACACAAGCATGGCGAACGGTGAGATGATGAACACACATGCTGTAACACACAGAAGAAAGTAGACATCATGCAGGGAAAGAATCTGCTGTGAGTATTTCCTTCAGCTGTTCAGAAAGACTCCTAAAACTGGAGGGCGTTAATGATTTTTTATTCCAAACACCAACGTTTTAATACCTACAACATCCAAGTGATGCAGGGTTAGACATAGATGTGTTTCTATGTATCGTCTTAACTTTATTTCAACAATATCCAACAGTGATGAACATGTACGTTTTTTTCTTTCTTCCTACATTATATATTGTTCTTGATATCTCAAGAAGGATGCTGGAGGCAGGAGCATATGATTGTTGGCGTTTGCATCAGATATCCAATACAATCTCTTTATACAGTGAAACATATTACCTTACATCATTCACTTATTGACTCTGAATCTGTTCTTTGGAGAGTTGGGTCATCATGGTCTGGTGTCCTCTCATTCAGACCCAGATTCACATGTTTACTAAACACCACTCAATACAAGATATAGACATGCATTAATGTTCTAACTATATAATCAATATATCCTCAAAAGTGTATTTGTTTAACTACATGTTAATGATTAGATCTCTCAGTCAAGGTTTACAGAACCTTCAACATATATTATGGCAACTTCTCTACTTTCAACAGCATAAGCCCACACCTTGTTCTAATCATATCCTGGTTGTTTTGAGTTTAATTACCATGGATGCAAAATGAAGTGAAGACTCAAATATAGAAAAAAAATGTGCCTTTAAAATGGCGTCCCTCTTAGGAGTTTAAAACTTGTACTTGTTATTGTATTATGAAGTTGTCCGTGAACTCTCTGAAATCTTGACTGGCAGATTGTTTAACACACTGTAGCTACGCATTAAACTCAGGAGTTATACATAAAAGTCCATCAAACAAAGTAAACCCTGCGATGTACAGTACACTCAGTAGTAACACATCTGTTGAAACACACAGTCACACACCTTCTCTGTCCCTTCAGGCGACATCTTCACCTTCAGCGACATCACACTCAACGTTCTGCTCTATCGACACACCAACCTCGCCACCCGGGATGACGCCATCACCTTCTCCGTAAGCGATGGCATCTCCATGGCGCTCATCGTGGTGCAGGTGGCGGTGCTGGACGTCGGGGGGGAGGGGCCGCAGCGGGACCCAGCAGCCACGCTGTCTTTGGAAGTGGGCCAGAAGAGCAGCACCGTGATCAGGCGCTCACACCTGGCTTACACTGTGAGTTAACAGGAGACCGATGCTAGCTTTAGCTGTTAGCCTCTTCTAGTTAGTACAGTATACATTTATTTGCATTTATTTGATGGGGTTAGGGTTAGGGTTATCCTGTTTCCATTCCTCTCTATATCAATGAGTTTGTTAAGATGCTATTTCATGCTGTTTTGGGAGAAGCAGCTAGTGAAGCCCAGTCGAAGCATGTAAAGCATGAGTCAGCAATATTTATCTTTGATGATTAAAGATGTCTTTACTGTAGATACAGGAAATCATGTGTCATTTTAAATGTGTGAATATATATAGATCTGTGCTAAACTTTCTTTTAGCAGGATTCACATGTTCATCTCCTGGGTCAAGCTTAGCAAACAAGCACTCTTTTTCTTTCTTCACTATTTGTATTGAAACTAAAACTTAACTAGAACTAGAACACCTATCTGTTTGTTTTGCTGTTGAAATGAGTTGAGGATAACACTAATATATGTTAAGAAAAGCGACTTGTTTTGCCCTTAATGCAGGGCAGAGACAGAAATGAACAGTTCTTCAAACTTGTAGCTTTGACGTGGTTTTTTCTCTCATAGGACAACACGTCCCCAGATAACCAGATTCAGATCCAGTTGGTGTCGGTGCCGATGTACGGCCTGCTGACCAGGAGCCATTCCCAGCAGGAGCACCAGGAGCTCAGGGAGTACTCCTCCTTCACCATGGAGGACATCAGCAAGCACCAGATCAGGTAGAGTCAACAGGCAGCCATGTTAGAGGGTCAGAGTGCTTCAAATCAAACTCAAATTTTAAGTCAGGAAGAGTTTTACGATCTGTCAGTGTGTTGGCCTTGTTGGTAATACTTGGAGTGTGTTTCATCTCTATTTTGTTTATCAAAAAGCTGTGACCAGGTATAGTCCAATGGGATTTGAAAGTATTTTGTTAGCTTTAAAGGGTCTCTAAAACTTGCAATAAAAAAACGCCCAAAGGAAATCCTTGGTTTCAGTGGAGGGATTTAGTTTCCCATGATGGTTTAAATGCCACTTCAGTCGCTTATAAAACAGGATATCAGCATAAAAACCCTGCAGCTATTTACCGGAAAATAACTTTCAAAAACTCATATTGAGAAGCACTTCTTGTATCAGCAATAAAGGTTCATAAGGGTCCATGGGAGGGAAGAGAGCGATTGAACACTTTTAGTTAGTCAAAATGAATTCTATCATCAGCTCCCTCTTTGACACGTTTTTTAAACACAATGATCGTGGATCAAAGACATGTTAAATAATTCATAGCTTTGTATTTAGTAAAATGTATATACTAATTTTAAGGGATTAAAATGGAGGTAACACTTAATAATAACCATTGTTCATAAATGCTAAACACGTGTTCTTACTTTAACTGTTAACAATGAATGAAAACGAATGAAAAAGGATAATGTGTAATGCTATAGCTTGTTATTTTAACCGTTTTTTGTTGCACACTTAATAACATTTTATTCTGCAAATCTACAACAATATT
Source organism: Notothenia rossii (assembly GCF_949606895.1). Taxonomy (NCBI): domain Eukaryota; kingdom Metazoa; phylum Chordata; class Actinopteri; order Perciformes; family Nototheniidae; genus Notothenia; species Notothenia rossii. The sequence goes on from NC_136909.1 coordinate 33,575,728, forward strand.
TACATGACAATTATAAATTTGCAACTGAAAAGTTAAATGATTAAAAAAGTACTTGTACTTGAAAAGCTCTACAAAAAATATTTTAATGATTATGTCGATGGTTAAGAACAATGTCTGGTCCCTCTACTCATCCAATGTTTATTCTAAACGGCTTACAAATCATTTTATATCATTAACAAATACTCAATATAGTAAATAAAATGTTATAATATGTGCAACAATATAATGTTTATGAATAGTCACATTGAGCTCAGAATGTCATTTTGTCAGCTTTTATACATACTATCAAAACGATTTCTTATCATACTAAAGAATGTTAAAATGACATTAATCATGGCAGGACTAATAATGGGTTAACTTTATTAGATATAATGTTATTGTTTTTTATCTATTAACTACAGTTTAAATAAATGAATGAAACTTAATTTCCGATTTAGGAATGATGGCTATTATATCATGTCTAAAAAGGAGAGTGTTAGCCAAAATAATTATAACCCCCTCCGCCCTCCAAATTTCTCAGAATCGTATTTTAATCTTAAATGTATCCAAGATCTTTACAAATATTCAGAAGTAGGCTTGCACAATTAAAATATTTTGAAATGGCAATATGGCCAGTTGCAATATTTAAATCTCAGTATGCGCAATATTTGGTTAAGGTAAAATATGAGAAAAGTATTTGTGATACTGCAGACTCCCACTTCCATTGGTTAACACAGTGGTTCCCAAAGTGGGGGGCGCAGAGGCATGACAGGGGGGGGGCGTGAGAGACCAGGAGGAAAAATGGTTATTACAAAAAAAAACATAATTTGAAAAATTATTGATTCGAAAATAATATGATACAGTACTATTACGTCTGGGTCTCTGTGTTTCATTAAAGCTCGGCTTTGTGTGTGTGGAACGAGCCATTTTGTGTGTGAGCGCGAGAGAGCGCACCGGTACCAGAGATCGTTGTTGTTAGCTTCTGGTGCTAGCGAGCTACGCTAACGGATATAAGGAGTTTTTTCAACAACAAAGTGGAGGAGTCCTCTCCTGTCAGACTGAGAGACTCAGTGAGCTAAAGGACTCTCTCAGTGTTATCTCAGTGGGTCTCAAATGTTTTGGTCACCATTAATGTAAACAATTATTTCCGAGGCACACGTTTATATGATCATTAAAGTTATAACAAAATAAGAGAATAAATGAAAAACAGGTATGAAATACTACAGTATATGACAGTAAAACAAGAATAAAGTTTAAAAGGGTGATTTATAAAATATCCATAAAGAAAAAGTAAATCTGTTTACAGTTCTGTTTCAAATGGGTGTTGAGAGAGGTATTCATAGATCTCTTCATTTTGCTCTCAAAGTGCACCAGATTGATGCTTTTAACTTCAATATTTAAAAATAAATCTTCCCGGGGGAGCTTGCCCCCGGACCCCCCTACACTGTATGTGAGGTCCACACACCATCTATAAAAATAGCACTTTACCCCTGCTTACACCTATATGCCTCGAGCCTTCATTGTAACTGTCACACTGTGTATTTGCGTGGGGTTTGTTGCAGTAGAAAATTCCACTGTAGTGACCGGTACATTAATGGGAAACCCCAAATGTTTGAGCACCCTCTATGAAACATCAAGCTACCCCACAGCACCCCAAAATAAATGTCTGGCGCCGCCACTGAGCCTGACTATTTGTGTTGGGGGGGCCCGACTTTTTTTTTCTCCAAAGGGGGGGCCTGAAAGAAAAAGTTTGAGAACCACTGGGTTAACACTCCAAAACATTGTACGTGATAGGCTAAGGGGCGGGACATTTCTAAGCGTTTGACCATTCACAACAGAGTCGACCAGCTAACCAATCAGAGCAGACTGGGCTCTGGTTTCAGACAGAGGGTGAAAAGAGGTGCTGCAGGACAGGCAGTATGAACTAAAAATGAGCAAAATATGCCCTTTTTAATAAAAAGAAACGTACAGAACCTCCTAAAAAGATAATTATCTCTAGTATCTCAAATCATCACGCAGTTGCAATATCAGCCAAAGTAATTGCAACTTGTTATTTTTTCCAAATCCTGCAGCCCTCTTCAAAAGGGCTTTCACTGGAGTCCTACAACAAAAGTAACAACCTGAAAACTGCTTATATGGAAGTCAAGAGCATAACGAGTGATATTTTGTGTTGTGTGAACCTTTAATAAAGAGGCTGCTTTAATGGAAAGGTCTGCTGTTCATTCCACTCTGCGAGAGATATAGGGTTCTTCAGGCTGCAGTTGCTATCAAGATCAATTGATCTGATTGAAGCTCTCTTCCACTCGGCATCACCGCAGCGGAGGCACGGTTATAGTTTATTGAGACATTTAGTTTTCCTTTAATCTAATGTTCCTCCTCACAAGACGAGAGTTATGCAAAAGTTACAAAAGCCAATAAGATAACACGTAAACAAGCAGGAGTATTGTTTCCTTTGCCCCGTTACTTCTCAGCCTGTTGGAACAAGCAATGCCAATTAGCAACATTCTGAAATTACCTGCAAGAGGTACCCATAAGAGAGTAGATTAAATATAAATATTCAGCTTCTTCATTTCCATAATGATTAGCTTTAGCATGGGAAGCTCTCCGGGGGCTAACTTTAAATCACCCTTATTAGTGTATGTCTCTGTGGTGTTGTCTCGTACAAACAAGAGCCGGGAATTGTTTTAGAAGATTTAAAAGTGATTCAAGAAGAGTACACCGGTATAGTTTTCAATTTGATTAGCGCTTTGCAAAGATTAGCAGCTGTATCGTCCTGGGAGGGCTAATGCAAAGCTCTCCTATCAGTCCAGGATTAGACACATAAACTGATATTTATGTATTCATTAAAAGATAATTATCGTCTCAAATAAATAAGTCTATGTAAATCTTTTTTAGATAACTAATCAAACCATTAACTCTATCTACAGGTACATTACTTCCATAGAGACGGGCAGCCAGCCGATCACCGACATCTTCCACTTTGTTGTTTACGATGGGGACAATAATCACCTCGACAACCAGATGTGCACCATCACCGTTACCTCCACGCCAAGAAAGCCACCCGTGGTTACAGTCAACAGCGGCATCAAGGTACTCACACACTCACATACACACACTGAACACTGAACAAAGCACAGAGGCACACGCTCTCACATTGGCACCCTTTAAAAGTTATCCTAATAAAAGATTACAATTATATGGCTGGTGTACAGTGAATTAACGGTTTTAAACACACATACTGCACACTTTTATTTCCTCTCGATTACCCTGCCAGCTCATAAGAGACTGAAACCCTCAAATACGTTTTTAGTTATTTTCACAGCAGCCGCCACATTCAGAAAGAGTCATTAACGGGACAAATGAAGCAAAGGAAACCGTCGCACACTGTCCTGTTTGGTCCCTCAGATAACAACCTCTAGTGACAGTGGTGGAATGTAATTAAGAACATGTACTTAATTCACTTTTTAGCAACTTACAGGCTTTTATGCTTCACTACAATTATCTGATAGCTTTAGTCACTTCACACTTCAAGATGTTGTCATCCAAAACAAATGCAGAGCTTTTAAAATGTGTTCTGTTGTAGTTGACTCATCAATAGCCGATGGACAGAAAAAGTGGTACTGGTTCCAGCTTCAAAGCTTTGCTTTTAAAGGTGCTTTTGGGGGTTTTCCCTGACCTGTGGTTTGTTATATCGTTTCTGTGCATGTAAATGGCCTGCAAAGGCTAAAATCCCAAAGTTCCATCCAGAGGGAGTTAGTCTCCCACACTCTCCCCCCCCTGCAACGCCTCCATTGGAATCCTTTGTTTTCTTCCATGACAAAATGACATCACTATTTAAAACCAGCGCTTTTATTGGCTAGCGCTCCAAAACATTATACGTGATGTGCAAAGGGGCAAGATATTATGACACATCTCTTATCGGTTGACCAAATACAACAGAGCTGGCCAGTTAACCAATCAGAGCAGACTGGGCTCTGGTTTCAGACAGAGGGTGAGAAGAGGTGCTGCAGCACAGGCAGTATGAGAAAGATAAAGAGCTTTTTGAGCATTAAAGCATGGAAACATGTCACAGACTAAGCACAACATTCTGTGCAAATATGAACCTGAAATTGGCATTATATGTCCTCTTTAATAATGTCAAATAGTAATAACGTTAAAGTGTTGACTTTTTGTTGTAAAAACAACTTGATGGTGTAACTTTTGACTGAATTGTTCAATATTTGTACAAATTGCACCAACTATAATAAGAAAATAATCAGCAGATTCATTCTAAATGAAAATAAACGTTAGTTGGCAGTTCTGTGCCTTTTATTATCAATAAAGGCGTTATTGTGTTTGCATTTTCTTCCTAGTCCTAGTTAACTATTCCCAGGAAGTATATGTCCTTCAACATTCCATTCTTTTCCTTTGGCAGTTAAAAAATGTGAAATATTTCTTGAAGAATGCACAACAGCACAGCGAGCCTGGCTCTAGCTGTGTGGGGGAACGTGGTGGAGGAGAAGGAGAATAAATGTCAGACCTAATGAGGGTCACACTGGTGCTCCCTCTGAGATGAGTCCTAAATAAGCACCGTAGAGCTGCCCGTCTTGAAAGATATGAAGTAAAATCTCAAAGGTCTTTACTTTAAAACCTCTTATTGGGTTAGCTGGAAGGTGTTCTTTTGTGGTTGTACACAGAGAAAAACACAAAAACATCTCGCTCTGGGAGAAAACTGCCTCAAAATACAGCACTAAGTGGAACTACTGCAGTGGAGTAATTTTGGCAAACTTAAAAAACAACATTGTGAAGGAGGAAGCAAGTTTCAAGCAGCATTTAATAATGTGCCCTGCTTTACCCGGTTCACATTTGTATGTTGTGCCTCTATTGTGACATGTTTACATGCTTCATAAAGCTCTTTATTTTTCTCATACTGCTTGTGCTGCAGCACCTCTTTCCGCCCTCTGTCTGAAACCAGACCCTGGATATGTTTGTGTTGTCTGCCATAATTAAACCTGACAACCGCAATCCTGCCAAGCGCTGCTACGAGGCAAATGTAATGACAGTCATATTGTTTTGTAGATAGGCAGTGATATTCTTTTAGTTTACAGATTCACACAGTCCAGGATTTATTGCCAGCGGTTGTTCTGCATTCAAGCTGTGTTTCCTTTTGCCTGGTATACTTTATAGCCTTAGAATTAGAATTTGTATGATGTTATTTTAAAAATCAGTGTGTCCGTCTTTTGACTTTGGTTGGTTTTCTGCACAAGTTACCATGGAGATCTACCCTTGTAAGAAGTGAACCACCATCGTAGGACTGAAAAATAACCCTGGACTTTCCTCCCTTTCCAAAGATCCTGCCTCATGGTACAGGCCACAGGAACAACTTATTTTTTGAGTTTTTTGTTGTCTAGGTCCAGGAAGGCGGCCGAGTGGCGCTGTCTACCAATAACATCCTAGTGTCAGACCTGGACACACCCAGGAAGGACCTGCTGGTTTGGATCATCAGTCCTCCAAAATACGGCTTCATTGAAAACACCAACAGAGGTGAGGCCTTCCTGTATGTATGTGTGTTTTTGTTTAGTAGCATTGTGAGGAGCTATGACGTTGTTTCTTTCCTCCCCCATGTGCTCCATGTAAAGTTACAAACCAGAACATGAGCAGACGTACAGTATGTGCATGCATGAGCACAGGTGACACAGTGCTACTCCTGTGTGCATGTACACGGTCTCACCTGCACCCCCCTCGGAATTATTTTCACATTTCTATTTACGTCACACTCGTACGCACACAATCCCGGGATGAATTCCGTGCGGTGACGCTGCCATCTATCGCAGTGTGATGATGTTGTGGATTAGGACACAGCTGCAGATGGAGCCATTGTTGAAGCCCCAATTCTTTGACTCCTCTGAATTGCTGCTGTACTTTACTATGTCCCCCGGAGAGACTGTTGGAAAAGGTGAGATGATTTGAAAAGGAGCTTATCCCACCTGGCTAACTGTAAGAGCAGAATAAAGTCATAAACCAAATCAAACTCAAGAATATGCTCAGATTTAGAAAAAGTCTTGCTTTCAAGGGGCACACTAATAATAAATGTGTTTGAGTTGCATCATGGGAAATGTAGGATCCTGTTAAGCAATGATTTGGACTCCAATGCATGACTCAACACAAAAGTACAGAAACAAACATCTTTACTTAATTAGGGAAACAAATAAACAATAAAAATGACTCTTTTGGATTCTTGGCAAAGGCAGAAAAGGTGACTGTAACTTAACACGTGAACAAAACATCTACACACGTACTATTCAATAAACATACAACATAAACCTGATAACTAACCAACTTATCAAGAGCAGACAATAACTATACATGGCAAAAATTTGAAACCGTGATGTTACAGATCCAATGTCTTAGGGCAGGGTTCTTTTAAATAAATAAATCAACACAGCACTTGGGGAGTCCTCTGCACATTTGAAGAAAATTAATATAATTAAAAACGGCCCACTTTGAAATAAATAAAACATGTAGCTGCACCCTAAAAAGAGTTAGGTGATTAAATTATGACTGAAGATCATCAGCTGTCTTCCTCTTCCTTGTTTTCCCTCCAATATGTAAAGACTGCTGTACCTTTGAAATCTTCTCCACACATCAAACATCCCGGTAAGCCAGTATCGTTTGCTGTGAAAGCATATAACTCTGTCCACGTAGAATTAAACCCTCTGTGTTCCTCCGATACTTTTCTTTTCTTTGATTTATTCATAGTTCGCTCATCGAGCCGGGGGTCAGGTTATTCGCCTGCAAGAAAAGACGCTGGCGCGGGACCGTAGCAGGATATGATGCATATTTTACCTAATTAAAACCGTTTTTTTTTTTTTATCTGTCACAGTATCACCTCAAAATACGAGATACGAAACATTTTCAACTAAGCAACAAAATGTAAATATTCCTACAAATATTTTTATTTAATTTCCCTCTCATTTTTGTCTAAGCTCAAGGGAGCCAGAGCAGAGGACTTAAAGAGCCGCAGGTTGCAGACCCCTGTCTTAGGGCTTGACCTTTACTCGAACATCAAAGTTATATCACAAACTTTGCTGGTATATTTTTTTAATCTAAGTTCTACAACTTTATGGAAGCCTCATAGTAAACTGTAGTGCCTAAACAAAATGACAAACAATATAAAACTTTTACTGAAAAAAATATTGACTCAAGCTTCACTTGGTTCTCCCAATCATTCAATCACATTCTCTCATTGGTTGTTTTATCATCACATGACATAAAGAATACATTGTTGGATGATTTATCCAACTAAATGGCAACTGGCAAAACTGGTTTAAGATGGTAAATGAACATTAAGTTTAACCGCAACAAACACTCTGTTTTAAGTAGAAGACAGCCCACTCCAGCAGCCGCTTCTTTGAATTTTTTAATAACAGATGTGAAGCCATAATATTACAAATTAGGCTCGGCCATATTACATGCAAGAAGGAGTGATCAGCAGACCTAATGAAGGATAAATGCACAGAGGCAGATATTTATATTGTCTGCTGCAGCTGGCTCCAGTCTTGTGTTTCCATGTCCTTGAAGGCTTCTGGAGCAGATGGGCCGTCGTTAGTATTCAACGGAGGGGGTCCACAGTGTGAGGGGACTGGGTTGTCACTGTCATCGGGGGCAGAGGGGACGCAAGCCCATCAATGTGTCCCCTGTTCGCCTCAGCAAATCCAACATGCATAGGTTATATGTTGATGTGCAGATGCAGGGAAGCGGCAGAAAAGCATTCACCCACATGTTGATGTTCTTCATTTGCATGATTGCATTACAGTTATTCACACACACAAACAGACGTACAGAATAGAATACACACCTATATACATTTGGTGTATTTATATGCAAACCGCTTCTAGCAATACATTAGCATTCAAATAAAGGTACACGTTTTTCTGAATGTTTACATGATGTAAGACATATTACACCCTCCATCGTTTTTGACCAACAAATTAAATGTCACACAAACACACACACACACACACACTGTTTTGAGCCTATTCAATGTTGGACATTTGCAAGATTTCCTAAAGCACCACACTGAGACTGAGGCCCATTCCCAAACCGCCCCCTACACCTTACCCCTACACAGTGCTTGAATTGGAATAAAAAAGGTGCCAGTACTCTAAATCAGCAACAAGTATTTGGCACAAAGTCATAGTATATCCTATAATGCTGGTGGGTTTGTCTCTTTACTGTATATTTTAGAAAGGCTCACTGTACTTAAACAAAATGACTCAGGGTGCATCTGAGATTAGAGGGGGTGCAGTGGTAAAGTGCTATTTTTATAAGTGGGGAGTGGACCTGACACCCTCTAGTCTAGGGGGGTCCGGGGGCATGCTCCCTCGGGAAAATTTTTTTTTAAATATTGAAGTCAGATGCATCAATCTGGTGCATTTTGAGAGAAAAATGAAGAGATATATGGATACCTCTCAACATCCATAATGAAACAACTGTAAACAGATTTACTTTTTCTTTATGGATATAAAAGAAAGTAAAGCTTGACTCCTACTGGCTGGTTAAATGACTCCTCGTCCCTGAGGCCACTACCAGTTTTTTGTGCCATTTTGCTGTATTTATTTGTCAACAGCGTTGCTGCACAAAGTGATAGCCCTCTAGTTTAAATCTACTACCCAAAAAGAAACATATGGAGATGGGTTACTATTTTAAAAAAATTGCAAATCTATTTGGGAACAGTGGACCCGGGCCTCAAATCCTATAGGGGGGTCCGGGGGCATGCTCCCCCGGTAAGATTTTTTTTTAAATGTTGGACTTAAATGCATCAATCTGGTGCATTTTGAGGGGGAAATAAAGAGACTACACCCATATGAAACAAAAATGTATACATTTAAATAATCATAAAATCATAAGTACATGGCCATAACCAATAACATACAATATCCAATATGAAAAAACATTGAAACTTGTTTATTTATTTGTTTTTGGTTCATTTATAGTTGTGAGTGTGTCTGGGCTCCTGAATCGGCCTCTCCTGTCTCCCTCCTCTCCCCCTGCTCCTCTTTGAGGCAACAGCAAAGACTAGTTTTAGCTCTCAACAAGTTTATCTTCCTTTTTTTCACCTAGTTAACATTTTGTTTGTATTATTCATGCATATTTTACTAATCACTACCCCCTCAAATGGAAATATGTGTTTACATAAATGGTGACCGAACCGTTTGAGACCCACTGAGATAACTTAAACTAAGTTAACTATCTAAAGACTCAGAGAGTAATTTACCTCACCAGAGCTATAGTTATCAGCCTCTCAGTCTGACAGCAAAGGACTCTCCCTCCACCTTGTTGTTGAAAAAGCTCCTTATATCCGTTAGCGCAGCTAGCTAGCACCAGATGCTAACAACAATACACGTAACCGGTGCGCGCGCTTTCTCGCTCGCTCGCGCCACACATACACCAACACACACCCTCCCGAGATTGAATGACACACAGAGACCAATCGAGGGCATTAGTATGATCTGTATGAAAGTGGCAATGTCGGCAGGCCACGTCATGTAGACAGCCAGTCACCCTCTGTGAGGCAGAGTCAGACCCACATTTGCGCTGCGTTGCGTTTACAATATATACGTATATTGTCGGCGGCTGAGTACCGGCATTTTACTGAGTACCGGCAAGGTGCCGGTACTCAGTAAGAAGTGCCGGTACCACATGGGTAAAAATCAGAAGTGCCGGTACTGCGTACCGGTGAGGACCGGCCCAATTCAAGCACTGCCCCTACACCCAACCCCTCCGTTTGCGCGTTCACGCGGAGGGTCCGCCATATTGAGGGCTGTTCCAAACCAACGAGTGTGGAGTGGGCTATCAAGCCCTCAAACAGCGAGTCTGCAGCGGTGCTGACTTGAGACCGGTCTCTACCTGACCGGAGTCACACATGTGTGTCCTTCAGGAAACACGCTGTTTACAAGTAGTTCCAGCAAACATCCACTGATAAACTGCGATTTTAACAACCTCATGATAACCTCATATGTTTTTAACTTAGGATCATATCTGTGTTTAGTCTAGAAAAAGGTAAATGTGTGCAGGGCCGTGGGAAGTAGGGGTGCTGAGGGTGCTGCAGCACCCCCTGGTGGATGACAGGGGATCTGCACTTCTATAAGATATAATACTAATATAATATTAAAAAAAATCATTTTCAGCCTTGATGTAACAACATTCATAATTAAGTAAAGGTAACACCCTTTTTACCCCGGCTACATTTTCCATTTGCCCTGTACGATGGGCGCTGTAGTGATGAAATTGGGGGATGTCGGCTTCAGGCGCCCGCAGCTCACAGCGAAAGTGAGAGAGATAGAGAGAGGGGGTGCACCGGTACCGGCAGGGATTGTTGTTAGCTTCTGCTGCGCTAACGGATATAAGAAGCTGTTTCTACAATAATGTGGAGGGAGAGTTCTGTCAGACTGAGAGGCTCAGTGAGGTAAAGGACTCTGAGGGCTTAGATAGTTCACTTTAGTCTAAGTTATCTCAGTGAGTCTCAAACGTATTGATCCCAATTATGTAAACAAATATTTCCAAGGCACTCCTTTATAATTATTAAGATAAATAAAAACAGTTTTGAAATCATTCCAGTGCCTACTATAGGACAGTAAACCAAAAATATCGTTTAAAACTGGAGAGATTTAAAAATATGCATAAATAAATAAATGTTAACTGGTAAAATAAGATATGAATGAACAACAAAAATAAAATAAGTTACATTTATTTGTTATTGGCTATGGTAGGTTATTGGTTATGTCCACATACTTATTTGATTAATAAAATGTAAACCGATCTTTTTCATATGGGTGTTTAGAGTTGTACCCCCTAGATCAGTCTCTAGTAATTGGGCGCTCAAAGTGCACCAGATTGAAGCATTTTACTTTGAAATGTTAAAAATATCTTCCCGGGGGGGCACCCCCGGACCCCCCTAGAGGATGTGAAGTCCACCCCCCAACTAAAACACGTTATAATACTAAATACATTTGAAGCCTTTTTATATAAGCTGTCGACCATATCAATATGTTTCTCTTTTTGTAGTGTATTGGTCTTTTGTAGAGGTTTTTCATTGCCAGCTAAAATCTTGCCTATAGGGCAGCAAATTGGTCAGAACCAGCCCTGGTGTCATCCCCACAGCACCCCCCATTTGAAACATGTTCCCACGGCTATGAATGTGTGCATTTTATTATAAAGTTGTGTATATTTATAGACTGTTGCAAAAACTAAGAAGCTTATAGACATCAGGTTTAAAACTAAAAGAGCTTTACAAAAAAGTAACACAATGAAATATGTTTGGAGTTTTATTTGAGTTAGTAATTCACATTTTTTGTCTAAGAGAGATGCTGATTTGAAACCGTTGTTACATACAGTTACGGCATATCCTGTTTCTGCCGGAGAGAGGGGAGGCCGTCCCAAAGCTTGCCGCTGTATTTACTCCCTCCATCTGACAGGAGGGAGCCTCGTTGAGCTGCGAGTGTGGCTACAAACGGAGTTCACTCCGTCACGGAGGGGTAGGGTCGAGGGAGTGGTTTGGGATTGGGCCTGAAATATCAAAGTTAATTAACCAAGGCCAAATCCAGATATCGCATAATTGTATTTGCAATTAGCTCAGTCAATTCATGTTCGTCAGAGGATAAATGTACATCTACAAGGGTTCGAAAATGAAACATTTGTATACACCGGTATAGTGTTCATTTGTATTTTTGTTGTCTTTAAAACATTTTTCAAAACACCCATTTTCCAGTTGCTTCCTTTAAAGCTACTGAAAACATTCAAAGTCTCAGAAATATTTAAAGGTACAAAAATCAGTTTTTGGGATTTCACTCACACCCCTTTTCTTCACATTTCTGAGATATCCTGTTGTTTATATTTCAAATCAAGATAATTATCCCATCCTGATAAGAGGCTCTCTTCCCTCACCTTATAACAGCCAGATGATGGAGATGCGATGTGATTTACCCTTCTGCCTGAATTACACAAAAGAGTACACGTACTCACATCAGCTATTCCCTGCAGAGCCCTGACTCAGCTCACTGCGGAGTCATCTGTCTCCTTTGACAAAGACACTCACACTTTGTCTCCAACTTCAGATATCTCAAGGTTGATTTTGCACTTTCACTGCGACTCTCCTCTGCTGCCACGAAGTCGCAGAATAGACGGTAACTGTAAAATGGCCTCAGCGCATCTATCCCGTAGCCAAACTGCCAGACAAATGTGACTTAAGGGAAATAAAAAGGCTGTTTGGGGACACGCGACAAGGTTTGCTGTCATCCCCGCTGTCAGAAGCAATAAGTGATGGCTCTGTAACTGGACGCCTGAGAGGCTGGAGAGGTCTGTGTTTCTGTTCAAAGCACTACTGTCATGTGACGCTATACCTGAAGATACAAGACGAAGGGAGAGTTTCATAATAAGCAGTGACAAAGTCTTAGACTTTTTTTTTAAAGAAATTGTTCCCTAGAATGTAATTGTCTGGAGATAAGTTAAGAGAGTCACTTGTTCTTCAGGCTGTAGGTCAGTCCCTAGGGGTTAGGAATCTGATGGTCATTGGTTCAAGTCTCCACAAGGACGAAAATGGTATGTTAAACCTTTTTTAGAAAAATCCCTAAAATGGAATGGACTGGAGATAAGTTATGAGAGTCACTTGTTCTACAGGTTGTAGCTCAGTCTTTAGTGCCTTGGAAACCTGAGGGTCACTGGTTGAACAGAAAAAATATATATAATATATATGTTAACCTTTTTTTTAGTTCACAGCCTACCCTCACACTGCTCACGGGCTCTGAACTATGGCAGCCCTTTCGTTTTGACACCTCTCCCTTAATGCGTACGCATGTACTTCAGGTCTAATATCGTTTGTGCATTCATGTACTTTAATTGTGACTAATTTGTACTTCCCCTGTGGGTTTAATAAAGTATTCTTCTTCTTCTGTCTCTGTTCTTCCGTCCACCAGGAGGCTCAATTGGCGGCTCGAGGGCCATCACCCCCGATGTCCCCTTCTCTGTGGAGGACCTGACGGCTGACCACATCTTCTACGTCCAGGACAGCCAGAAAAAAGCTCCGGCTAAACAGGACGTGTTCAGCTTCTACATTAGCGATGGACATAGCCAGACGGAGGCTTTCAACGTCGAAATTGACATCCAGGTAACTGTGTTCCATAACTCTTGAAATATTGGAGCAAGTATGCTTTTTGAGCCACATCTTATTGACATTTTAGTAGTTTATGTAAGTTATATTTACATTTTCAGTTTGACATCACCTGGTTACAGACTTGGTCTTCAACACCATCCATCATACCAAACTTTTTTTCTTTACATTTCACATCTTCACCCATCAAATCATACACATTGTCTGTACACATCTAACAGGACGAAAGCACATTGTATTGAGCTGCTGACATTTTCTTCAGCAGCTCCATCAGTCCCAAATATCTCGAAATACTCCATACACTGGAATACCATTATCATGTTGACTGTGAAAGTAAAATATATAAAATGAGATTTTATTAGACGAAGTTCTGCCATATGGAGTTTTTAGTAAAAGTGAAAGTTAGAAAAGCAAAAGATTCTTCTTAATTTATTACCTTTAAAAATGTAAACCCTAAGGACCAAAACACCATGGATACGATAGCTGCTCTGTGTCATCAGGAACACTTTGAGCTGTGTTAAGCTGGGACTTTTCAGCTTTACGGACCAGTAACTTCAAAATGGACCACTACCCTTGACCTGCACCTAAACACACTCAGCATCCATATCAATCACTGAAGGCTGCTTAACGTCTTGAGTTGAATTGATGAGGCTGTCAGTGAGCTTTTTGTGTGTGTGTGTGTGTGTGTGTGTGTGTGTGTGTGTGTGTGTGTGTGTGTGTGTGTGTGTGTGTGTGTGTGTGTGTGTGTGTGTGTGTGTGTGTGTGTGTGTGTGTGTGTGTGTGTGTGTGTGTGTGTGTGTGTGTGTGTGTGTGTGTGTGTGTGTGTGTGTGTGTGTGTGTGTGTGTGTGATCTGTATGCATACTGTAAGTCTTTGAGCATGTGTAAAGGTGAAAATAAAAACTATAGGTTACTTACGTAACCCCAGTTCTCAGAGTAACATGAAGTGAGATGTCTCACTATGGGATGCGCCTCAACGCATATGCACCAGAAGCATCAATCTCATTACGCCAATCCTGATTGGCTGGTGATCTTGACGCCAACGTCAGGGAATCCACCAACCCTATAAGTAGCTTGCGCCACGACGCAGGCGTCATTCAAAATAAGCACCTCTTCTCGCTTCGCCTCAGCAAGAAGGGCCGTCATGTGAGACATCTCACTTCATGTTACTCTGAGAACTGGGGTTACGTAAGTAACCTATAGTTCTCATTCATAACACTCCGTTCGATGTCTCACTATGGGATATTGAGACTCCCGCATTGCCAGACATGCTTATCTCGAAAATCACCAACACAAAAACAGAACTTAACAGGTAGAACCCTGTCCCAATACGGGGCCCAGCACTGCGCGGGCCACACTTGGAGCAGAAACATCTAGCCTGTAAAAGCGGACAAAAGTGAGCGGCGAGGACCAGCTCGCTGCTGCACAAATGTCTTGAATGGAAACACCCTTGAACAAAGCCCAGGATGTAGCCAATCCACGAGTAGAATGAGCGCGCAGGCCCGTTGGTGCCTGCAAACCCTGACTCGTATAAGCCAGAGCAATCGTCTCCACAATCCAGTGGGAGAGCCGTTGCCTGGTAACGGGCTTGCCCTTATGAGGGTTAGCCCAAGATACAAAGAGTTGGTCATTGCACCGAAACTCTTTCGACCTGTCCATATAAGTGCGCAAAGCACGAACCGGGCAAAGCAAATTCGGCCGCTGTTCCCCAGAGGAACCTAGCGGTGAAGGAAATGCCTCAAGGTCAATGGGAGTGCATGAGCCAACCACCTTAGGCACAAAGGCCGGGTTGGGCTTCAGCAATACTCTCGTTTGCCCCGGGGCAAACTGAGTACACGAAGGATGCACAGAGAGCGCGTGAATATCACTGACTCGTTTGGCAGATGCCAGAGCCAGTAACAACACTGTCTTCAGTGACAAGTGCTTCATGTCAGCGTCTTCCAGGGGTTCAAATGGAGCTCGAGCGAGCCCATCTAAAACCACCGTCAAGTCCCACAGGGGCACCAATGACCTGGAAACGGGGAGGAGCCGGCGAGCCCCTTTCATAAAACGGCAGACCAAGGGATGTTGACTAGCCGTCTTTCCCCCAAAGCCCACATGGCATGCGGCAATAGCAGCCAGGTACACTTTGATCGTGGAGAAAGCTCTGTGTTTATCAATCAGATCCTGTAGAAATGATAGAATCACACCGACAGGGCATTGAAAAGAGATGTGTTTCTTTTGAAGACACCACTCCTCAAACACCCTCCACTTACAGTCATAGAGAGACCTGGTGGAGGAAGCCCTTGCACTCTGAATAGTGTTTATCACTTTCTGAGGGAGCCCCACTGTACTCAGGTTATACCACTCACGGGCCAGGCCCATAGCGCCAGGTGCTCTGGGTGTGGGTGAAAAATCATTCCCCCCGCCTGAGATAGTATGTCCCTGTGTAGCGGGAGCTGCCACGGCTGTCCGCACAGCAGCTGATATATCTCCGCCAGCCAGTACATTGCAGGCCAGTGTGGAGCTATCAGGATCAGTGTGTGGCGTTGTTCTCTCACTCTGGCCAGAGTTGGAGGAATTAGAGCCAGGGGTGGGAACGCGTATAGAAGGACCGGGGGCCAAACGTGCGCGAGCGCGTCCACGCCTAACGGTGCATTTAGATCGCGCATTGAAAAGAACAGCTGACATTGAGCATTTTCTTTTGATGCGAACAGATCTACCGCGGCCCGGCCGTAACGCACCCACAGCTGACTCACAATCGTTGGATGTAGAGTCCAGTCTGCGTACAGTGGTGCACCTCTGGACAGCAGATCTGCCCCGAGGTTCATCACTCCCGGTACGTGTGTCGCTCTCAGAGAGAGGAGACGTCCGCAGCTCCATAAGATCAGTTTGCGTGCCAGCCTGTGTAACTGTAGAGAACGCAAACCCCCTTGGCGGTTTATATACGATATCGTGGTCGTGTTGTCTGTCCTCACGAGGACATGATGTCCCCTGAGAGAAGGCAGAAAGCGTCTTAGGGTGAGAAACACCGCTAAGAGCTCCAGATAATTTATGTGTGACCGTTGGAGGTCTCTGCTCCAGAGACCCCTCACAGGTCGACCTTCGTATATGCCCCCCCAGCCCGTCAGACATGCGTCCGTGGTGACCACCTTCCGCGATAAGACAGCACCCATAGGCACGCCTCGCACCAGGAAAGTCGGGTGCAGCCAGTGGCGTAGCGCCGTTACGCAGTGCACAGTGACCATCACTCTCCGCGCCATGACGCGTGGGGTTTAGTCTGAGGGCAGCTACCCAGCGCTGAAATTCCCTCATGTGTAAGCGGCCCAGACGTACTACTAGGATGGCTGACGCCATGAGCCCCAGTAACCGCAGACACGATCTGAAGAGAACATATTTGCGTGGC
The DNA here is from genome assembly GCF_949606895.1 of Notothenia rossii. Lineage (NCBI taxonomy): Eukaryota > Metazoa > Chordata > Actinopteri > Perciformes > Nototheniidae > Notothenia > Notothenia rossii. The sequence continues at coordinate 33,592,237 of NC_136909.1, forward strand.
TGGAAACGAGCGAGGCAAGCCCTGAAGGCTCTCACTCTCTCCGCTGACAGGCGGGCTGTGAAGGGCACCGAGCTCAGGCGTAAGCCCAGGAAGAGCACCGACTGGGCTGGGGACAACATGCTCTTTTCTGTGTTTATTACAAAACCCAGGTCGAGCAGGTGTTTCATGAGGATATTCGTCTGCATAATAGCCTCCTGCTCCGACTGTGCCAGAAGGAGCCAGTCGTCTAAATAGGTTGCCAGGCGAATCCCCTGTTGTCTTAACGGGGCTATCGCTGCCTCCGTACATCGCACAAACACCCGTGGGCTGAGAGACAGACCGAAGGGAAGCACTCTGTACTCGTAACAGACACCCTGAAAAGCGAACCTCAGATATTTCCTGTGTGGATAATATACTGGGATGTGAAAATACGCGTCTTTCAGGTCGATTGATGTGAACCAATCGTCCTGACGCACGAGACGCAGTAGGGATGTGTGAGTGAGCATCCGGAATTTGTATTTTCTGAGATACCCGTTCAGAGCCCTTAAATCTAGGATGGGGCGAATTCCATTCCCTCCCCGTTTGGGAACGAGGAAATATTTGGAATAGAAGCCGCTCTGACTCCGTTTGGAGGGTACGATGGATATGGCTTTCTTTTCTAGTAGCGAGAGAATCTCCTGCTCTAGAATGTGAGCCGACGCTCCCCGGGCATGTGATTGCACAATGCCCGAGAAGCGAGGGGGGGTGACAGCGAATTGGAGTCTGTAGCCCCGTGATATCGTTTTGAAAACCCAAGCAGAGCATGTGAGCATTTTCCACCTTTCGCTCCTCAGAGCGAGCGGGGATGTCACCATATCTCTGTTGTCTGCACCCTGTGACCGCATTGGTTGTGTTATGGCGCCCTCTAGTGTCTGAACACGGTGGCGCTCTAGGGTAACAACCTCGGTTGACACTGCGCATGCGCGCGGTGATGGTGCGTTCACAGGCCCGGCCACCGTCCACATTCCGAGAGAGGCGTTCATAGCCACTCTCAGAAGCGGGGCAGTCGCCTGACTGTTTATTGACATTATTATTTGTCTTTTTAATATTTTCGACTGTGCCCTTGGCTTTAAGCCTGGAAGCAACAGTGGCAAACATTTTATTTTTAGACCCTTGTGTGTGTTTGTGTGACTTGAACGACTGGCAGGAACTGTTGCCAGTGCTGTGAAGTCTGCTTCCCTCATGGCGCGAACTGGAGGATGACGTGCAGTCATCACCCGAGGCGGCGGGAAGGCGGGAGCGTGGTTGTCCCCCGGAAACACATGGGTGCTGGATACGTGTGGAACACGATCCAGGGCTGAAAGAGAACAGGAAACCTCCAGCCCTTTCCCCGAGGGGGGGAGGGAAGGCTGTCAGGCTGCCCTCTTCTTCTTCCTCGCCTGGTGACTGAAAGTCTGGGTCGGCGGTGCCTGTGTGGCTGCTGCCGGGACCGGGGACTTTCTTGGCCAATTCGTCCGCGCCTCGCGTCTCGGTGGGAGACCGGGGGCGGGCTGTGGCTTCTGCCATCTCGGGACCTTGAACAGGGCCGAGTGCGGGGTAGCCTGGGGGAAGGTCCGTCGCAGGACCGTTGGGGGCGGCGGCTGGGCTTTCCGAGGGAGGCAAAGCTGGAGAGCTTCATCCTCCTTCTTCTTGGCCTCACACCGCTGTTGCATGGAGGCAAGAGCTGAGCCGAATATGCCCTCAGGGACGATTGGCATGTCCAACACGTCCTCCTTTTCCCGGTCGGGGAGGTTTGTCAGGTTCAGCCATCTGGCTCTCTCCTGCACCACCATCATCCCTAGCGATTTTCCTGTGGCCTGTACTGCACAGCGCTGCACGCGGAGGCAAATATCCGTGATCGCCATGATCTCCTCCCACACGGCCGGTTCAGGCTTCACCGTCATGTCCGCGCACAGCTCCGCTTGGTACGCGGTTAGCATGGAGGAGACATTTAGCGCCCTGGCGGACAAAGCAGCCGCTTTGTAGGCCCGTTCAGTCATTGCGGACTGGAACCGGTCCGCCTTTGTCGGCAGTGTGGGGTTCCTGCTCGGGGCCGCCGACACCCGCGGTTGGAGGTGGGCTGCCACAAGCGGCTCCATAGGAGGCATGCGGAGTAACCCGAGCTTCTCCATGCCCTCACAGTCCAGAGAGGAGGCTCCCTGGATTGGGGCCTTGCTGCTGAAGGGGCGGTCTCTCCAGGAGACCGACACCTCGTCCAGCAGCTCCGGAAATACGGGGAGAAGTTGCCTGGTCAGCCTTGCGGCTTGGGGCAAGTTCTTTCCCTCGTATCTAGACCTGGAGGGCTCTCTGGCCGCTTCAGGCCAGGGGATGTCCAGCTTAGATGCAGCGCGTTGACACACGGCCTGCAGGTCCATGCTGAGGCGGGGGAGCGGTGGCTCGTCCTCGCCCGGGGAGGCAGACATGGCCCCAGGCTTGGCAGCCTGGGCAGACGAGACGAAGATGTCATCTTCGCCTTCGTCTGAGTCGGAAAGAAGAAACTCCGAGGCGTATTCTTCTTCCTCCTCCTCATAGTCCAGCTCCAGGACATCCTCCGCGGGTGAGGCCATGGTGAGGTCCAGTTGGGAGCCCCAGCTTGACACAGCACGGGGCCCCCTTCCCGCGGCTGTCGCCGCCACCGAGTCCCAGCTTGACACAGCGCGGGACCCGGCACCCGTGGCGGTCGCCACCATGCCCTGCTCGCCGGCCGGCGAGTTTACAGGCATGGGGAGGTCTCGGACCGGCATGCTAGCTTGGCGCGCTAGCCGCCGGCGGCGGCTTTTGGCGGTAAAACGGGAAAAATGCCCGCACGCGCCGGGGGTGTCGATAGCCTCCTGGGCATGTTGCAGCCCGAGGCAAGACGAGCAGACCTGGTGTGAGTCAGTACTCGATATCTTTAGCCCGCAGCCGCAGAGCCGAGCCTCCGACACTCCGTCTCCTCTGGTGTGAGGGAGGGAAGAGTCCATCTTAGCTAGCCTTGGTGCGGCGTAGAAAGGACAAACGAGCAACAGGCGTGTTACCGTTTGCGGGAAAAAATCCAAAAACCTTACCGTTATCCGTTGGAAAAAAACGGCAGGGTAGATTCTGATATTAACTGGAGTGTTAATAAAGTAAATTCCCGTGCGAAGCAAAAGTAGCTGGCGAGCGCCCGTCGACCGAAGGTTAGCTTCGTATATCAGTCTGTGGACCGTTAAGCTAGCTAGCTACTGATCTTTCTCGAGATGTGCTCCGAAGCGAGAAGAGGTGTTTGAATGACGCCTGCGTCGTGGCGCAAGCTACTTATAGGGTTGGTGGATTCCCTGACGTTGGCGTCAAGATCACCAGCCAATCAGGATTGGCGTAATGAGATTGATGCTTCTGGTGCATATGCGTTGAGGCGCATCCCATAGTGAGACATCGAACGGAGTGTTATGAATGAGAACTGTGTTTATATAACAGAGTGTCCGCGGGGTCTTAAAAAGTATTAGAAGTTAATAAATCAATTTAGCGAAAATGAAGGCTATTAAAAAGTATTAAATGGCATTTTCCAAGGTATTACATTTTGTAGCTTGTTTTCAATAAGTATATAAATTGTCCAAAGAGGTTGTATTCTACAGTGTGCCTGAATGTAATCATTGTGTAGGTGTGTAGTGTGATTCTGTGTAGTTTATTTATGGCATCCCGTTGGATTTGACGTCATCTGAACAGGACATTGTGCGCTCACTGCTTGATAGCGCGCGAAGGTCCGTTTACGCCGGTTATTAAACAACATTGTTATGGGGAAATGCAAGTCTGCGTCCAAATGGTTGGAAGATCAGGAGGAAGGACAATCAATACTGTGTATAGTAAATGTGAGGTAAAGTGTGTTGCCAATATAACCGGTTAAAACTTGAAGTTGCGATGAGGTCTTAAAATGTATGGAAAAGGTCTTAAAGGGTATTACATTTGACTTCAGGATTCCTGCATATACCCTGTTTAAGTGGTGTCAATTGATGAAAACATTTAATTGTGTAATCACAATATTAATCTGTGACCAATCATGATCACAATTACAGTAACAAACATTTACTTTCAGGGGAGATACAACACATGCAGTTGAAATGAGTTGCATTTTTATAGTTGTTCTGATAAATGTGCTGTTAATTTATAGATCTGTACTTTGATCTGTTATATAATTGTTAGTGTAACAACCCTTAAGAAATGTTTGAGTGTTTGTTGATTGTTATGTGTGTACCTGCCAAAGGACTGCAGATGGAAATTAGCTATTAGCTTAAATCTGGCATCATCATCTTTTTGTGATAAATGTATTTTATGGATGATCCTTGTTAAAAAAAAAAGACATAGTAATAATAATAATAATAATAATCATAATAATAAAGAGACTTCAGTGATTTTTTAAATGTATGATAACATCACAGCTTAGTTTGAATGATTTCTGAATTATTGGCATAAAGTCAGACCATTTTCCAAAACGTTGCCAAAGCATGGATGGATTTAAAGCTGCTCTCACCGAGTGCCGCTATGATTGCCCTCCGTATAATGTATTCTACATATGTAATACACTCCTTGTAAAACTGTTGCTGGGTCTATCATGCTGCAAGCACTATATTTTCCTACAGTGGCAACCTTGCCCACTATTTCCTACTCCAGTTACACCGTGGTTCCTCAGCTGTCTTTGCCTTTTCACTGTTCACTGGTAAAAGAAATCCATGCTAGAGTTACGGGTGGAAGTTGGGGTCTTAGTAGTGTGATTAAATGTTTCCAGCCTAGTTCATATAAAAACTAACAGACATGTCAGTTAACAAGTAGTAATGTAAGACACATGAGGAATTAGAGCATATCATTATGCATTGTTTTATTTGTTTCTTCAGGAGAGTAAAGAGGACCGAGAGCCTGTGGTGGCAGTCAGTAGCATCCACGTGGAGGAAAACTCTGGAGTGGTCATCACCAACTCGTCTCTCAGCGTCCTGGACCAGGACACACCGGACAACGAGATCCTGTTCACCATCGTCAGGAAGCCTTCCTACGGTAAGCACTTTTAATAACACACACACACACACACACACACACACACACACACACACACACACACACACACACACACACACACACACACACACACACACACACACACACACACACACACACACACACACACACACACACACGATACTGTATAAAGGCTACAGCCCAAAGCAGCAGCCCTGCAATGCTGACAGGTTCCCTTTCCTGTAGTGTGCAGTATACGTTTTTGTAAATGGTCTGCCAAGGCAAAGATTGGTCAACCATTTAGAGATGGGGGAGTGTGTGGGAGTTTCTCTCTGTGGGAGGGTGAAAAGAGGCCGTATACACAGGCCGTATAAGAACAATAAAGACCTTTTTGAACATTAAAGCATGGAAACATGTCACAGTAGACACTACAAGCAAATATGAACCCTCATTTCACTCTAAGACAAGAAGAAAGCCTTGACGTAGTTCAGGAATCTGAGTGAGTTTCAGCATAGAAGAAAATCAGTCACGAAACTGTAATAGCTGTCAAAAAGCAGCTGACATAACATAAGGATGTTGTTGCTCTGAAATAAATAGAGAGACAAAGAAATGTCTTGATTTGAATTCACAGTTGCTCAGAAGGCACAATCATTCAAGCATTTCAGTTTTTCATTGAAGTATTAACAGTGTGTGTTATCATTTTAACCAGCCATTAGGCAGTTATTATGACATCATTATAACTGCCTTTAAAATATAATGGAGATGTCAGCTACAGCGGTGCTTCAAAACAGATCCTCATGTTTATTAACATACATACAAATCATTTACTGCAGGTAAACATTGTAAAATTATGCAAACAGATGTGCGGTAGATATATTAGCATATACACACATGCATACCCCTATACACATCATGTATCCTAACAGACACACACACACACACACACACACACACACACACACACACACACACACACACACACACACACACACACACACACACACACACACACACACACACACATAACAAACAGTTTAAAAGAAGACAAACACTGCAGCGGGGTGCTGACTGCACCCATTCCTCACATACTCGGAGCTCACGACACACACTCAAATCAACTGACCTCCAAACACTCTGTTTTCCCTGACGCACCCTCTCCATCTCAAATTGAGTTTTCTCTGCTGTCCACCAAAGCTTGGTTGGCTCAAAGATTTTGCTGCACAATAAAATGCAGGATTAGAATCATGTCGAAAGAGAGACAAAAAACACTGTTTTTCTAAAAGAGAAAAAAAACATAAAGACCTAATTAGAAAATGTTTCTTGTGAATTGTAGGAGCCTTAATGGATTCAATTACGTTTCAGCTAATGTTAGCACAGACACGTAAGCTTTAATGGATTTACTTTGTGTAAAAGTAATCCCATTTACTTATTAGTGTAATAAAAAGTAAGTGCTTTATTATAAAGAGAGAGAAAAAAAAGATCTCGTATTTTACTATGCTGGACTTATTCGAAGCAACATATTCTCAGTTGGGTCCAATTTAGTTTTAAGGGGAAATTCCAGTTCCTGGAATCAGTTCTAAATCACACAGGCCCTCTAATGGCCTGGGTAATACTCCTAACCGATTACCCCCCATGCGTTAGCTGCCTTATACAATGTGGGGTCGACGCATGCAGTTGGATAGGCTCATCCCGATTGGCCTGCTACATTAATTCAATGCGAATTCAGTGGGTGATTGCATTCATGTTATTGGTGAAGTTACCCAAAAAAGTCCAACAGAGGTCTAGAACTAGGGTTACAATAAGTAACCATGTTTTTTTTAACCAGTGGGAATGTGATCATGTTTTAGATGTTTGGCCATGTGGTGTAAAGAACCTCTGTCTATTTAATTCCTAACCAATCTGCATACGTTTATCATCTTGTGAATATTAGGAGGAATTCCAGCTTGCGAAATACCTCATTTTTGAACATAATACACTTTTTCACCAAAACGAATGTAAAAACAACATTTTTGGTCTTGATGAAAGACCCAAAAAGCCACTTAAAAAATGATTCCAAACCAAAAATATCCAATTTGCTACTTGCTTGGTGGTCTTTTCAAGCCTTTGCCCCCTGCAAGACTCCTGCTAGGGGACATAGCTCATACCAGCCCCCCCTTTCCTCCATTGCCCAGTAAAAGTACTATAAAGCTGCCATTGAAACTGAGTGCACCAGCGCCATAAAACCAGCAGGGTGTACGGCTGATGGCACTGAGAGCAGGAGAGGAGTGATTTCATATAGGACGATGAGTCCCAGACAGATCATCTTTTAATAGGCTGCCTCTCCACTGCCCTCACCCACACACACACACACACCCACACACACACACACACACACACACACACACACACACACACACACACACACACACACACACACACACACACACACACCCACACGGAAATGTGCACAGATTTATCTGAGACAGTGTGATAGAGACCGTTTCCAATAAAGACATCAGGAAGCTACAACTCTCTTGCACACTTTGGCACACAGATGCCTCATGCTATCAAATTTGTGTCATGTCAGCATGAGGTGTCAACGGAAAATAATGGGTGGTACTAGTATTAAGTCCTGGAGTTTTCAACACATCATTATTAATAAAACTATTACATAATGTTCAAGTATTTTCATACATGAACAGTACAGTAGATGGTACATTCAATGTATTTATCAACAGAAAGCATATCCAAACTGAATGACTTACAATTGGAAGCACTACTGTAAATACTGCACAAAAAGGTGCTAATGCTTAAAGCCCCTGTCACACTGTCCCGAAATTGACACCCGATGGACACAAGAATATGGAATTGTGAATTTCGCACGAAGATGGTCCCGAACCACACACGAAAGCAACATTTACATTACATTTAAGACATACAACTAAAACGAAAGTAACTCAAACAATTATGTTAAAGTATTATGATACTGTACTGATATTTTCCGACTTTGTTCTTTACTTTCTCCGTCTTTATATGTAGAAGATATTAAGTTTTCTCCGTCATGTTGTTTCCATAGCAACAACAACTTCCTCGCCTTCAAAATAATATATTATATCCTTTTTAGTTTCACAGAACACAAATTGGGTTATTTACATAATATGTTTACATGATTTTGTTGTGCAATAAAACAACCAGATGGACACACGATAAAGGAAATGTTCAAATTCAGCTCTGATCGTAGCAACATCGGGCCATTCTTGAGGGCATCTTAAGCCATCTTTGGCATGCCAAAGATTTTGCCACCGCTCCCGAAGTTGCTGCCGGAGCCTGATAAATTCCACCGGCGGTCATACGATGGCTTAAGATGCCCTCACGAATGCCTTACGAAGGGCAAAATGGACACACGAAGTCAACACGAAAATGAACCTTCACAAGGTCCTTCGGCAATGCTATGTGATGCCAAAGATGTTGCCACCGCTCCCGAAGTTGCTGCCGGAGTCTGAGAAACTCCACCGGCTGTCATACGATGGCTTAAGATGCCCTCACGAATGGCCCGATGTTGTTACGATCAGAGCCGAATTTGAACATTTCCTTAATCGTGTGTCCATCGGGTGTCAATTTTGGGACAGTGTGACAGGGGCTTAAAGGGGACCTATCATGAAAAACGCACTTTGTGATGTCTTCACTCACGCAGCGTCAGAAAATAAAACCCTCTCTTTTCCTTCGTACCCAAATCTTAAAAAAACGACTGTACAACGAACGGATACAGATTTGCTGCCGATATGACGTCAAGTCGGCAGCGGACCCACAGAAAGTTGCTATCAGAAACAATGCCTGATGTGTTTTGGATGTAATCTCGTCTTTGTTTGCATTAGCAAGCCTCGCTAACATTCAGAGCTAACCTGTACTGTGTAGAGCACATGTGTTTAAAAAGCAGGAAATAAAAAAAGAACTCACCTTGTGATAAACCTGCAAGAGAAACATAATTTGAGCTCCGTACTATTTCAGAAATAATCCTTGACGTGGTTTAAACAGGATGGCGTTTTATCACAACCAAATTTAACTTTGTCTCCGGTAGAATTCTGATCAGGCATTAGCTCCGCCTCCTTTCTTTTCTTTTTTTTCAAGCTAAGGACCCAAAATCTGCGTTTCTCTAACAGGGCAGCAAAAGAGGGGTCTGAGCAGTATGAGGGATGGCTACAATGGGTGATCTGTTTGGTATTTTGAAAAAAAAACTTCACAGACATGTTTTGTATAGGTATGGCCCTACAATATATGTTTCAAGTATAGCATGATAGGTCCACTTTAAATGCTAAATATATGTTTGAGGTTAATTAGGGACATCACCTCTATTACACACTGAAATTGTTACACTATGGACAAGTCCAGATCAGTTCATATCTAAGTAAGGGTTTCATTTTTCTGTGATTCCCTTAGGAAAACTCCGCAGACGGCAGTTTTACTCTCAGCCTCTGGAGAATGGCCGGGTCCTCTTGCAGGGCTCCACCTTCACCTACCAGGACATCCTGGACCAGTTGCTGGTCTACACACCTGAAACAGTCAGCGGGGGTGCAGATGAAATGGGTTTCACCCTCACCGATGGTATCTATAAACAAACGGGCCGCCTGGAGTTCACCATGGACGTCAGGAGGAGCGAAGGACCCCACATGACCGTCAACAGAGGCCTGCAGCTCCCGGCAGGTGAGAGTGGATGGGAGGACTTAATGTTGATAAAAAGGTCTCAGAGAGTCTTAGGGTTTAAAGAGACTTAATACTGTGAATGGTTTCAGGATCCTCGATTAAGATCACAGAGCAGAATCTGAAAGGTACTGACATCGACTCAGACAGCCTGAAGCTCCGCTACGTCCTGACAAAAGACCCTCCGGCCGGCAAACTGCAGCTCAGCCAGAGCGGAGATGTGGAGAAGATTTCTGTCAAAGGTGCCGTACAGAGCTTCACTCAGGAGGACGTCAACAAAGGTGCCAGTGTGCTTTTATGATGTTAAAACTTGTGATGTAACTTTTATGAAAGCTAAAGCTATTTATATTATCCGTAATTCTGCTGAAGTCTTTGCTCTTTCCTCAAGAAACATTTTTGAGAAGCAAAGTGTATTTGTTGTATAAATGTTATTGTTTTATACATGAAAAACACCTGTTTTTTTTAGGTTTACATCTCAAACCAGTGGTAATGTCAGTGCTAGTATTCCTCTCAATTTAAAAACACTTGCCCATAAACCCAAATACTTCCAGAAGATATAGAGTGGTGCAGGAATGAGTCTTAAAACCCGGAAATGAGTCATCATTTGACCACTTCCAGTGGCCTTGACTGCACCACTCTTGCACTGTAATACAAAAAATATACTTTTGAACATATTCCAGTATATGTTGCATGTGCATGGAGCTGACATTGGGTTAACACTGTCCCTCCCTTGCAGGCCTGCTGCAGTACAGCCATGAGAAAGGGGAGAAGGGGGGCAGCCTGTCGTTCAAGTTCAACCTGGTTGATCCCGAGGGCAACAAGCTGATCGACCAGTCCTTCTTCATCAGCGTGCTCGGTAAGGCTTCCTCATTCCTCTGTTAGCCGCTGTGCTCAAGCAACATGAAGTGTTGCATCATTTGGTGGAAAGAAGAGGCGATTACTACAGATTCATCCCTTCGCACCTTGGACAAATCCCGAATGTGAATTGCGCATAGACACTGTTGTTGCATCTCAAATAGATTTAGGTCAGAGATGATCTGAAATGGGCGTAAGAAAACACTTATCAAGCGTATTTTAAGGAAGAATTTCATTCAGATGTAGCCCATTTTAGGAACAGATGTCAGTGTCTCAGTTGGATTGTTTCTTGTCGATTGTGACGGTGAAACCTCCACCAATACATCTCCTTTCCACTCACTCCCTTCTTGGGACTCAGCAGATACAATCCACACTAATACAGCTGCTGCGGACTGAAGGAGTGTCCCTCTCGGTTAAACATGATGTGCTCATATCTTTCCCAGTTAACGTTTTATCTTGTTCTTTATCTTTCACCTCCGTTTTTCTCTCTTATGCTCTCTCGTGGCCGTTCATATCCCTTTCAACCACACTGTCCTCTGATTACTTCCCTGTTCTTCCTCTCAATCTCTCCCAACCATTTGTCCATACTTCTCAAACCTGTATCACTCCTTCACACCGATGTTGTACCTCGTCCCCCTTTGCTGTCACTGAACCTTATCAGTTTCTGGTTTTCCACTTGTTGTTGTCATTTCTCTATTCCCTAACACTGCTCCTGTTATCTTCTCTCTTCTCCCACTCTGAATCAGTCTCAGCTCCTCCGCTGTTTCAGCCCGAGGACGAGAAATTGACTCTCAATATTTGTATCTGCTTTTGGATGAATTGTTTTCACAAATTTCGCAAGAGCCTCTATGCTTTCCCTAGATTTATTTTTGCTCCGAAGGGTTTCTTTTCCTTCCTTCCGGTCTTCTTTTTACGTGAATAACCTTCTTCTTTTTCTCTCCTCCAGAGGACCGCCTTCCTCCGTCTGTGGTGGTAAACAAAGGCCTGATTCTGGATGAAAACACGATGAAGAAGCTGACCACGCTGCAGCTGTCTGCCAGCGATCAGGACAGTGAGCCGGGGGAGCTCATCTATCGCATCACCAAACAGACGAGCCTGGGTCACCTGGAGCATGCCAACAGCCCAGGTACCAACACAAACACTAACAACCAAACTCACTCTTCCTATCTCCATTTAGCAATTGAAACAATTATTTTGCACTACGTCATCTTAAGCTGTTTTTATGCAAAGTAAACAAATTAAATGCACAAAGAAGTGGTTATTCGCTTCCCGCTATTAAACAATCCTGCCCCGGTTGAATGGATTCCCCACATCGCCCAGCGCTCTCGCAGCATGCTAATTAGCTGGATGTTAACACCACTCTCTGCTCTCTGAGCATCAGCTCACCTCCGGAGCCACAGAGCAGCTCTGGATAATTACCGCTAGCCAGCCTGTCATTCCACGCTAACACGCACAGCTAGCTGCTCCTGTGGGATATCCTGACAGCCTACAAGGAATGTCAAAGTAACAGCACAGAGAGCTACGTTCCCACTTTTAAGCCAAATATTCCCAAGTAACTCAAGGCCGTTGTTCACCAATCAGGAGCAATGTAACATTAATTTAAAAAAGGAATTTGAAGAGAGAGACCACTAGAATGAAACCTAAGTCACGTGGCCGGACACAGTATGTAAGATTGTTAGCTGGTCTACTAATCTTCTAATATCATATTGATTGTGGTAATTTCTGAAGGACAATATAGATCAGAATACCCATAATGCTAATCACATCTTCAAGTCTGCTGACTAGAGTACTATCGAAACGTCACTTGGCTCCACTCGTGTTAATTATTGTCAAGGTGTCACACTTAACAAGCTCTGCTCTGTGGCATTTGTTCTGTACCAATGTTATCCTACATTCTGAAAATGTACTGTGTGTACCACATGGTTATCTTTATAATATTATGTATTACAGTTTATAAACAGAAATCCACTTCATTTAAAGTCAGAGTATGTAACTTTTGGCCCCCTTCTTTTACCAAGGCTTAAAAAGAACCAATGATTATTTATATGTCCTGCACTTAATTTAAATAGTGACAGGAAAAGATACGATACATGATATATCAATCCAAGAACATCATGTACTGTAGGATCATAACCCAAATAGAAAGCAAAAAAGATAGTTTAAATATTTAATATTTCATAATGTTAAATGTTTAGTGCAGCTGAGGGTCCATCGGAATACTTTGTGCATTTCTGTGGGCCAATATATCAACACACTCAAAAGATACTTATAGTTGGACTTCATCATCATCTGTCAGTGAGGTCAAAGTCAATTATCTATCCCTCTGTAATATTTTTGGGTTGTTTCACTGAATTTCTATCCTCATATCAATGCAGAATTACAGATTAGGTTGACAGCACATCAAAAGTGATGTAGATACTGTGAAACTGTTGAGACATTATTTTGATTTGAAGAAGGCAATAATGCCTAACAGAGCAGTAAGTGCAGCTAGGAAGCCTTAGATAAACACAAGTCAAGCTTCTTAAAAAAATATTTTAATCTTTTGACTCACTGTGGGAGAAAAATATATAATTACATTTGGCCAAAATTGGTATTTTGTGTCAAGAAAATACATTTCAATTTAATATGATGGGGAAAATAAGCAGGTATTTTCATCCCTGACTGAGACAGCTGCCTGTGCCTGTCCCGATCATGATGATGCATAAACATCCAGCTGGGAAATAGATGACACAAGGGAAAAGGGCCGTCGACTTCAACGCGTCTTGCTGTGTCAAAAGTTGACGTGAAGAAGATTGATGTTACAAAGCTTCCATTTCCATTTCCTTAATACCCTCCATGACGTGTTGAAAAAGACGTTTCATCCATCCTGCCTGCTTGAGGAAATAATTTTGATCCTATCCTGGGGACGTAAAGATTTTACTTTCCCATCAAAGTCATCAATGGAACAGAATGTCCATTTATACATGATTTACTTCATACAATGACAGGCCTGTTAAAAATGGTACCTGCCTATTTAAAATGATAGGAATCGCATGCCGTGCACCCATCTGGTATTAATATAGCAATTTATATGATGATTTTTTATTTGTTCAACGTCCGTTATGAAATGAAATGAGAGAAATTTCAGTTTGGATACATTCTCTCCTTTGCATTCATCAAACCTACATTTTCAACCATAAATATGTTAAAGGTATCACACAAAGAACTCAATTGGCTCTTTCTGAAAGGGTGACGCACGTGTCTTTAAGCAGCCAGCCTTAACAAATCAGCAGAAATTGAACTCCTGTGATGAAACATTTCTTTTTTTAGACAATTGCCTTTAGATTCATGCAGAGTTTTGTTTGATCGCTGCAATCAAACCTGATTACGTTTCCTACTGAGTTTTAAGAGTGAGGAGGAGCTGGAGCCTCCTAAAAAGCCTTTACTTTAACTCCACTTTACAAAAAGTAAAGCCAACAAAGAAAAGAGAAAAGACACAGTGTGTGATCTGAAACTAAATGGCAAGGGGGGGGGGGGGGGGTACTGTCTGCAAAGACAAAAACTAATTGTAATCATAAATATAACCAGAATAATTGGTCCGAAGACAGTTGACACTAGAATCCAGTACCGGAAGGATTGTGAGGAAAACCACCAAATGTATAAATAACTAACGCAAACAGACTGTGGCAGCATGTGTTTAAATAGAAAGATGGATAGAACAGATGTCCTATTGATGTTTGTAGTGTTTTTGTCTGCATACTGTGAGTGTGTGTACGGTGATTGTACAACTATTCTTCTTCCCTGTCCAGGCACCAGAATCAGCACATTTACCCAGGCCGATCTTGCATCGCGCAGCATCCAGTACGTCCACACCAGTGAAGAAGAGAAGCATGCTGACCAGTTCTCATTCACTGTGTCGGACGGGACAAATGAGGTAAATAAGAGGGTCAACTCTGGGAAAAGTAAAAAGGTATTTTAAGACTGATTAAAGATGGTTAAGTTCAGTTTGGTCACATAATGAAGTAGCTCAAGAGGGTACCTTGAAGAACGCGTTGATGTTAAATTTGAACTTATGTTACATCTCATATGAGTTCCACAAAGTGAGGCACTGGTAGAGTTGACATTATTCTTATGAGGAGAGAACAAGTTGTATTGTTGCATCTCTCAGTAGGAGTTTGTCCACAATGGAAAACAAAGTGGACCAAGTGAGGTTCCCTGGGGTACACCTTAACAAGACTTTATTAGCACCTATGGCCCCTCCAAGGCTAGGATGTATTAAATATAGAGGTGTTTTTTGTAGATTGCATTATTTAGAAACGTTGTCCCGTCCCCCTTCCCCAGCGCACACACAAAAACAAGCTATGTTCTCTTTCATTACTGTGTGGTTGATGTAAAAAATGGTATGTATTGCCTCACCATGACCTTTTTTTATATAGCCTGTAGCCAGGTGCAAAGTAAGTTCCCACAAAATTGCCCGCTCAGTGTAGACATTCCAATCACATTCAAGTTTAGGAAAAAAACACTCTGTTCTAAGAGGTGAGTCTGGCATGTACGCAATTTGTGCTTGAGCACCTTCTAACAATAACATTCCCCACTTGGCACGTCTGCGTTTTTCAGTTCTCATGCAGTGCTCGTTCTCCACATAAAAGCCCCTTCAGACTTCTTTGTCATTGGCCTTTTGGTTGCGAGACTAAGCTTTTTGGCATAAATATATTGCAATCCTTTTTATAAATGGATTAGTAAAATTATTTTGACCCCTAGTAAAGCAATTACATTTTAATATATAATCTAAAAATAAATATATATTTAATCTTAGGAACCCCAAGCTTTCAGAGCGGTGAGGAAGCGGTACTCAAGCCCTTCCAGCTCCCCCCACCCCAGTATGCCTCATGCATAAATCTGCCTTGCTAATCCAGACTAATGAGGACCACAAGGACTTGAGTAAACATGTGAAAAAGGTCATTTGGCCTTCACGCCTGGCTGGCTACAGTGTGTGGGGGCTTTTGTGGCCACTGTAGTGGTAAGTGCTTGTGAAGTGGTTTAGTGTTTTTACTTTTGTTAAAGCTCCTCTATCTAGTTGGGAGGCTTTTTCAGTTTTTTGTTAGAAAAGAACGGCATATTAATAACCAAGTGTTCTGCATTAAAGTTCAGTTATATTTAATTTTAAATGTGAACTGCTACCCCCGCGACCCGACCACGGATAAACGGGAGAAGATGGATGGATGGATGGATGGATGGATGGATGGATGGATGGATGGATGGATGTAATGTGTAACTAAAGCAGCATTTTTTACTCATATGTGGTGGAATGAGATACCTCAAGGGCATGGCGGTTCATAGTATCTGTTAAAACTGAATTCTTTGCTATTTCAGTAATGTGTTAACTTTTCAACCGAATGTAATTTTCTGGCTTGACTAAAACGTTCATAGGTAGGGAAAGATTTTTGATATATTCAGCACCATTACAATCATCATTCGTCTCAGTGCAAAATCGTAAATAAATGTAAAAGCCAAGTATCTCCACCACCTTTTCATTAGTTACAAAAAAAATCAACAAACACAATCAGTTTTTTACTAAAAGCATACCAATTATTTATTGGTTCTTATCCATTGGAAACATTGTTCAAACACTCACATTGTAGGTTGGAAAATGTGTGAACCCCTATACTTTAACAAAAGCTCGCTGATTTGGCAAACCTTGTTTTAATCATTGAAACAAGATTATAGTGAAGTGTTGTTTGAGCTGTTTTTACTTATGATAATCACTCAAATATTGAAAATAAATATGTAATTACACAAGAAGCATCTGTTGATGTAAAACCATGCCTCTCAAAAAAGATCCCAGAAGACCTACGATCAATAGTTGTTGATTTGCGTAAAGTTGGAAAAGATAACAAAATAGTGAAGTTATTTATCGGCCCATATTTACACATATTTTCTATAAAAATAGCTAATTTATTACTGTGGCTTTACTATAAGCCTACACAGATGGCCCCCAGAAAAGATGTCTCAAAAGGCACAACGCAGAATAATCAATGAAGTAAAAAAGAACCCGAGAGTAACATCTGAAGACTTGTAGGTATCATTGGATCTAGTTATCAAATTTCATGAGGTTATCATACGCAAAACCTTGTACAGCCAGGCACCATGGCAGCAGACCACAGAGGAAGCCACCAAAATAACAACACTACTCGGAAATCCTCGTTGTGATAACTGTTTGGAAAGGGTTCAACGTTTTCATTTATTAAACCTTAAACACGGCTTCATATTGTCCTGTGTTTGTCTCCAGGTTGCCCAGACGTTCTACATCACCATCAAGCCAGTGGACGACTCCCTGCCTCTGCTCCAGGTTCCTGGCATGAGAGTCCAGGAAGGAGTGAGGAAGACCATTACTGAATTTGAGCTAAAAGTCACTGACGCAGACACTGAGGTAACACACAAATCCCTGAAAATCTAGCAACTTTCACCATCAGTTTATTTATTTATTTCACCAGTTCAGCAAAGAGCGGGACCCCCATATGATAGATGGTGATCATCCACTAAGCCGGCCAAACTAAGCTGTGTAAGCTTCTGTATATAAAACCAGCTTTTCTCTACAGCTTCACCTTCTCTGGCAACAACATCATAAAGGCTATTTCCTTCTCCAGCCCCAGACACTCATACACTGTAAATCCCATAAATCTTAAACGCAAGTTATTTCCTGTTTATTTTTGTTTTTGTTTACCATCTGTGAACAACCATGCCTACATCTAGGGCAATTAGAAATATCCCTACTTTCAGAGGAGGACATTTAGAAGCAACTAAGGACCTTAAGTAAGCTGAGGGTTATTATTTTCTTCTCTAGTAAACATTTCCCACAGTTTGGTTGTTAAAGTTGCAAGAAAATAACAATGACTTTTATTTATAAAGCATTAAACAGAAGTTTTTTAAAGAATATTCAACGAACATGTACTTTCACCTGAAGATCCTCACCGCTCATTCAAAACACTTTTCCTCTCCCTCCGTTGTTGCTGTTAACTACCTCCAGGCGGAGTCCATCGTCTTCACCGTTGTCCAGGCTCCTCGTCACGGCACCGTTGAGCGCACGAGCAACGGCCAACACTACCGTCAGACCAGCAGCTTCACCATGGACGACGTCTACCAGAACCGCATCAGCTACAACCACGACAGCTCCAACTCGCTCAAGGACCGCTTCACCTTCAGCGTGGCAGATGGCACCAACCTGCTCTTCATGGTGGAGGAGGGTGGAAAGGAGGTGTGTGTGTGTGTGTGTGTGTGTGTGTGTGTGTGTGTGTGTGTGTGTGTGTGTGTGTGTGTGTGTGTGTGTGTGTGTGTGTGTGTGTGTGTGTGTGTGTGTGTGTGTGTGTGTGTGTGTGTGTGTGTGTGTGTGTGTGTGTGTGTGTGTGTGTGTGTGTGTGTGTGTGTGTGTGGACATATTTAGCACATCAAGAACGCTACATTTGCAGATTGTGTTCTGGTGTGTGTGTGAAAGAGGCAGCATCTTGACGTATTTATTACAGCTAAATGATTGAATGAGCAGTGTTACTGTAGATGTGTGTTTGTGTGTGCACGCTCTGACCTTTTTATGACAAGAGGGGTGAATCAGCAGTTTGTGTATATGCTCTTATGCTACCATTTGTGCAAGGACCAAGAAAGTGACACGTTTGAAAATAAATGTTTTGCAGTGAGGCCAAGTATGGTCATTAAGGAAAAGTAAGGAAATATTTTGGAAAGTGTCGACACATTATGAAAAAAGGGCCTTTTGGGAAAAGAAAAGACGTACTGTAAGGGGAAATGTGAAGACGTTGGGGAAAAACATATGTATATGTACAGTGGGGCCAAAAAGTATTTAGTCAGCCACCAATTGTGCAAGTTCTCCCAAAGATGAGAGAGGCCTGTAATTTTCATCCTAGGTATACCTCAACTATGAGAGACAAAATGAGAAGAAAAAAAATCCAGAAAATCACATTGTAGGATTTTTAATTAATTAATTGGTAAATTCCTCGGTAAAATAAGTATTTGGTCACCTACAAACAAACAAGATTTCTGGCTCTCACAGACCTGTAACTTCTTCTTTAAGAGCATCCTCTGTCCTCCACTTGTTAACTGTATTAATGGCACCTGTTTGAACTTGTTATCAGTATAAAAGACACCTGCCAACAACCTCAAACAGTACATGTCCAGGCCCGTCTGAAGTTTGCTAGAGAGCATTTAGATGATCCAGAAGAGGATTGGGAGAATGTCATATGGTCAGATGAAACCAAAATAGAACTTTTTGGTAAAAACTCAACTAGAAGTGTTTGGAGGAGAAAGAATGCTGAGTTGCATCCAAAGAACACCATACCTACTGTGAAACATGGGGGTGGAAACATCATGCTTTGGGGCTGTTTTTCTGCAAAGGGACCAGGACGACTGATCCGTGTAAAGGAAAGAATGAATGGGGCCATGTATCGTGAGATTTTGAGTGACAACCTCCTTCCATCAGCAAGGGCATTGAAGATGAAACGTGGCTGGGTCTTTCAGCATGACGATGATCCCAAACACACTGCCTGGGCAACGAAGGAGTGGCTTCGTAAGAAGCATTTCAAGGTCCTGGAGTGGCCTAGCCAGTCTCCAGACCTCAACCCCATAGAAAATCTTTGGAAGGAGTTGAAAGTCTGTGTATTTCCCAGCGACAGCCCCAAAACATCACTGCTCTAGAGGAGATCTGCATGGAGGAATGGGCCAAAATACCAGCAACATTGTGTGAAAACCTTGTGAAGACTTACAGAAAACATTTGACCTCTGTCATTGCCAACAAAGGGTATATAACAAAGTATTGAGATCAACTTTTGTAATTGACCAAATACTTATTTTCCACCATAATTTGCAAGTAAATTATTTAAAAATCAGACAATGTGATTTTCTGGATTTTTTTTTCTCATTTTGTCTCTCATAGTTGAGGTATACCTAGGATGGAAATTACAGGCCTCTCTCATCTTTTTAAGTGGGAGAAACAATTGGTGGCTGACTAAATACTTTTTTGCCCCACTGTATATAGAAAACAAAAAACTATTTTTACATCATTTTTGTTATTTCTTATTTCCTTCCTGATAATCATCTAAAATCCCCTTAAATCAATCTTCCTAACTATTCAGTGGCTCATTTAGTTGACTATAAAATCATTGGTCTGGAATGCATTGCATGGGTCCTCACAAGTGTAGAAATATAAATGTGTGTGTGTGTGTGTGCATGTGTTTGGTTAATGTCAGCTTTATGGAGGTAGTTATAAGCAAGCCTCAGGGTGAACAGGCTGCAACGCTTGTCAATGAAGTCTTCAGTCTACCTACTGTCACTACAAATAGTCCATGTGATTAAACTGAATGACAGCAGGCAGGTATTGATATCCCTGATCACACACACACACACACACACACACAAACATTGAGGGTCAATTATTTCCCATTGGAGCTGCCTTGTGATTTGATAATGTACACACTCCTGTAATGCCTTTTGGATGAATGCATCCTTCAAATGGCATTCGTCGAAGTTGGTCTGAGCAGAATCTGTATGATGACTGGCTGATCCCATAGGGGGCAAATCAATAAAGTAATAAGCTGCAGGGCTCGTGTGTTTGCCATTTGTCATCTTACGTAAATATAACTCATGATGACTCTTCCACTTCCTGTATACACAAAACATTCTGAACAAAGTTGGTTTAACTTTAATAGGAAAGTAGTCGTTTTTCTTTTCATGACTTATAGGCCATTGGGAGTTATTTAGAAACTATTTTTTGATTTTACGATAAACACGTAATGTTGGGAATAAAATGACTTTTTGTGACTGTCCATTGAAATCTTAAAAATGTGTTTTTAATTTCAACTACTTTGGCTTTCCAGGTTGTAACAGCTGCTCCACAGAAGTTTAAGATTGATATTCTGCCGGTTGATGATGGCACGCCGCGTATCGTCACCAACCTGGGGCTGCAGTGGCTGGAGTACATGGACAACAAGGTACACAACGTCCTCTACATGAACGTCTGCAGACAGACTCTGTAGTCTTTGATTAGTTTCATAGTGATGTTTAATGGCTCTAGGGGGAGTAATGAACCCTGTCATTGAGATCAGCTTTCTAATTAACCTCTCAAATTGCTGTTGTTTTTGGTTCCAATTGAAGACTGATTTCACTGGATTCTTTAGAGATAAAAAGGTGTCAATGAGCAGGAGTATTGCAGTGGTCTGTGTGCTAAGCAGGCTCAAGTCAAAAGGAGAATGATTTGACTGTGCAAACACAGATCTGTCTTCTACAACCAATCACAGTTACATATAAAACATGTCCTTGTGACTGACAGAAGTGCAAAGAGAAGCTCTATCACTGTTTGCTCACTATCTGTAATTTACTTGCCCCCCCCTGCTGGTTCAAACACCACAACACAATGCGACCATCAGTTTCAGTAGCAGTGTTGTCACTTTGGTTATTCATCCTGAGGCTGCTCTGTCTTTACTATGCAGGTAATTAAGTATTGGATGTTTAATTATAGAAGGATATTAGCAAACAACACCAAAGTATTGTTGGTTGCTGGCTCAGATACCTTAAATAAAGGTAAGTGTATAATTTTTAGGATACCATCGTACTTTACATTAGTACCATCGTACTTTACATTAGAGGACAATTTTCATTTTTACTTTTGGAAAATGATGTGAACATATGACACCCCAACAAATGTAAAAGTGAAATAGTAAGTAAGGAATAATGTGCAGCGAGGACTTAATTAAACGAAAAATGCACACCGACATGGTGAAATATAAAAAGATAAACCAAGTACTTTACTCACAATATTGATTAAAAATGTTTGTATTGGGTCTTCTAAGAAAAAAATGGTCTGATCCACGTTGACTAACAGCTGGATCTGCGGTGACAGCAATATTACTTAAATAGGCGGCAGGACTGATTGAGGTTTACTGTAACTGTCCCAGTCTCTTCACATATTCTTGTCTATTAACCAGTTTTTACACAATGCCAGAGCCCATACTTATTGGGGAAAGATAGCCATCATATATCCAAAGTGTTGTGTTCTCCGCAAATATAAGAAAGAATATTCAAAAAGTATTCTATGGTGTTTTCTGATGGAGAAAACTAATGTTTGTTGTCCACAGCTGACGATAAAATGGCCAGACTTCTTTCTGCGGATTGATATGACCATACATACTGTAGTCATCTTCTGCTCAGCAGCAGTCTGTTGGCAGAAATTAACAGGCCAATCAGGATCGAGTATTCGACTGAGCTGTGTAATAAGGTCTCATAAATCTGCCTTTATAAAACAAATACTTGCAGGTAGCACATACAAATGCTTAAAAGCTACATTACCAGCAGGACAGGCATTATCAGTGAGTGAGCCATGTATTTTTATTTGGTTTAATGAAATAAAAAAATGAAATAAAAAGGTCAAGGTGAGAGTGATAAATCCACCTCCCATTTCAACTGCACATTTGTCTACTTAAAAAACGCATCCAAAGTTCACGAGGCAAATATGGAAGTCAATTATCAAAATCATTATGCCGACATAGAACCGTCATCAACAGAAATACATCAGGGCAAAAATACTTTGCAAATAATGTCTTTGGTGTAACGGCTACAGTCAAATGGTTCATCTAGATGTGGTCGTGGAGCAGGTCATTTCAGCTGTTTCTGTTTATCGTCCATCAGGCCACCAACCTGATCACTAAGAAGGAGCTGCTGACCATGGATCCGGACACTGATGACGGACAGCTGGTTTATGAAGTCACCACGGAGCCAAAGCACGGCTTCCTGGAGAGCAAGCTGAAACCTGGTACCTCCATCAGCACCTTCACACAAGGTACAAGGCTTTGACTGTAAAACACTGTATGACGGACCTTTGATTTCATACTGTTTGACTGTTTGCTGCCCCCTTAGCCTATCAAATAAAAATGTGTTGGAGCGCTAGCCAATAGAATGGGGTGTTACATAGAGATGTCACTATGTCACAGAGGTAAACAAAGGAGTCCAATGAAGGTGCTTCAGGCAGGGGGGAACTTCAGGATTTCAGCCTTTGCAGACCATTTACATGCACCAAAACCTATATAACACTACAGGAAAGGGAAACCCAAAAAGCATACTGGGCCTCTTTAAAATGTAGTAATGTCTGTGATCCTAAATTATGAATATATAAATATTTTAAGCATCGGCAAAAACGTGTCCATACCTACGCTCTCCGTCTTTTCCTCAGTGGAAGTTCTGTTAAAAGGCACCTCAGCATCTGCGGAAATATTTTTTATCATCCAGTTTCACCTTGCCCACATTTTCATCGACAATTTGCAGTTGAATTCAGCTGTGTTCCCATCATGAGCCTGTTATCCTCACCTCTAGGCTGCAGCCGGGATCACTGTCAGCGTGCTTTTGTGAAGTGTTGATCCCCTCGGGCTGGAGTGTGGCTTGCAAACAGTCACATTGATGGGTTGCATTCTTTATTCTGAGCTTGTAAACATAATTCCCTTAATGATTACAAATGTTAGGCAGCCAAAATAACTCCCTTCCCTGAGAATGTGAATATAAATGGCAGGATTTACTAGTACAAACCGTCAACATTTACTCTCCTTAGTCTGAGAATGTTTTAAGATATCACAGCACATAGTTTTGAGCCTGCGCGGCTCCATTAAGTTTCATATCTATTCATCACTGCATGTGTTTATTCTAAACTTCCTGAAGGTCATCTGCTCATCTTTCTAGCACAGGGACTCTCATCCTTTCTTCTGGCTTACAGCTCTCAATTACAAAGTAATACTTTTTCTTCAACATCCTCTGGAAGGTTTAAATGGGCAGAAATTGTGATCCAATGATGATTTTCATCTTCATTTTCAAATTTGATCTCAAGTAATGGAAAGAGGCCAGAGGGTGCATATTATATAGGATGATTATTTCACAGGAAATACATTATTTGCAAATATTTGGACTATTGAGATTCAGTCCCTGTAGAGACAGTCTGTGATTTGTTGACCCCTTCACACAGCCAGGTCAGAGCGGCATGCTGGGTAAAGATCACTGCTTCAGTCTCATAGATACAGCTTCAATTCTGGTTTTCACTGCTAAGTACCTGCTGTAGTGTTTTTTGTTTGAATTTAAGAAATGGTATCTTTACAGGGCATTCACAAGAAAAATAAAACACAATCTGAACTATTTTTAAATGTAATAAATCCAACAAAAAAGGGATAAAGAAAAATATGAAAACGTATTAATAATATATAGTTAACAAAAATATAACAGACACATCATTAATCTTCATATGTACATGTATTAGCTATTAATTCATTATGGATACTCTAGTTTCTAGGAATTAGTAAGAATATTTATTCTTGATATCTTCTGCTCTTTTTCGAGTAGTAAGATATTTTAGAGAAATACAAAAATAGTGGACAGTTCTCTAATAGATTTTCCCAGAAGCCACTTTCACAAAGGTATTCAATGTTTGATCTTTAATAAGCTGATCTTGATCCCCTGCAGCTGATATCAACCTGGGTCTGATCCGCTACGTGCTGCATCAGGACAATGTCCAGGAAACCATGGACACCTTCAAGTTCACGGTGAAAGACAGCAAACCAAATGTTGTCAGCGACAACGTCTTCCACATCCAGTGGTCCCTCATCAGCTTCAAGCACAAAAGGTCCGTATTTTACAGCATGCGAGACGTACTTCAGATGTTCACAAGATAACTTGGCATACCAGTCAGTTCCTTCCGAGCATCCATCAGTCAAATAACTTCCTGTGATGGTTCCACAGCTACAATGTCAGTGAAAAGGCCGGCACAGTGGCGGTAACGGTGAAGCGAACAGGAAACCTCAACCAGTACGCCATCGTGCTCTGCCGCACCGAGCAGGCCAGCGCCACCTCCACCAGCAGCGAGGGGTCCCGTCCAGGCCAGCAGGACTACGTGGAGTACGCTGGACAGGTAACCAGGCCCCCCCAATGTCAACATGCTTTAAAAAAATTACATTGTTGATATTGTTTCAAACTTTAAAAAAATAAAGGAAATCATAGCTTCAGCCTTCCTTTATCTCTGGCTTGGACCTGGTATGTATTTGTATACTTATTACAAGTTCAAATTAAATAAGTATCAATGGTTTAGATTTGTTTTTAAAGTCTTCAAAGTAGATTTTTTGGAATTCATGTCCAATCATTTGTCTTGACAACAAACTATCCAAGAGTATTGGCACACATGAAATAGTTTCTTATTGCTGTCAGACCCACTTTAAACCACAACCAGAAAGATGTATTAGTTAAGGTTCTTTACCAACATATTTTCCATCTAGCAAATAGATTGAAACTTGTTTTTAGTCACGTTTTTTCTCTCCACTTTACCAATTATATTTGTTCCTAAAGCCAGGGGGAAGCAGCGTTTTTTTTACACACACAGTCCAGTATGTTAAGTTGATACCCAAAGGAGTCCAATGGAGGCGTTTCATGCAGGGGGGAGGGCTGTGGAATACTCTCTCTGGAGGGAACTTTGGGATTTGAGCCTTTGCAGACCATTTACATGCACTACAACCTATATAACACACTACAGGAAAGGGAAAACCCCCCAAAAAGGGCTTTATATTTACTGTCCTATGTTCTCGGCTTTATACACTTTTGATATTACCGGTACTCTATGTCCAATTGTAAGTCTACTCTAAACCCATACCGCTCTGCTGTTCATTCACAGGTCCAGTTTGATGAGCGTGAGGACACCAAGGTGTGCACCATTGTGATAAACGACGACAAGGTGTTCGAGGGAACTGAGAGCTTCCACGTGGAGCTGAGCATGCCCGCGTACGCACTGCTGGGCGGGAACACGCGCGCCATCGTCAACATCAACGACACAGAGGACGAGCCCACCATGCAGTTTGATAAGAAGACGTACCACATTAACGAGAGCACCGGCTTCATCCACGCGCCCATCGAGAGAAAAGGTAGGGAGCACTGCCACATCCCTGTTATGCTCTCTATGTGTCAACCACCTCATTTAACATGATATACAGAACATTCCAGAAAAATACAAGGAAGTAAAAAGGCATCATAATAAATAGGGATGCTCCGATAGCCAATTTTGGGGCCCATCGCCGGAATCAGTATCGGCCGATACCGATCCTCGATCCGATCGAGTGGGCGGGGCCTATGGGGATCTCCCATTTAAAGTGATGTTTAAAACTCAGTTAATGGGGCTCATTAACTGGAGCTTCTGTAAACAACAACTTAATTTTTACATTCAAATGAAGTACATTATTCAAGTTTACATTCACTTTGGATAATAACACGGGAGAAACGAGCGGAAGCGCTCTCTTTTCCTCTCTCTCTCTCTCTCTCTCTCTCCCCCCCTCTCTCTCTCCTGACAGCCTGTCAGTATCTCATGCAGCTCACTGATCCAGTAATGAGTGGCCCGAAGAATAAATATATGTATAACTAGTTTAGCTTGTTCCAGAGGTAGATAAAATAGTGAAGTGTGTTAGGTCTAACTCTTAGTGTGTGTTTCGCTCCGCTCACCGGTCCGTCACAGCGGGCGGAGCTGCAGGATTTCTGCTTCACACACGTTGAATACCGCTCGCTATTTGACTGTCTTTTTCGGACACCTTAAAATAATGCCAGACCGTGAAGCCATTTTGGCGAGCTTGTTTTGCCGCGCACAGAGAAAAGTGTCATGTATTTTACGTCATGCGATCGGCTCTGTTTAGAGAGCACCGATCGATCAGTGGAGAGTGAGTATCGGCCGATCTTGATCAGTGACCGATCGATCGGAGCATCCCTAATAATAAATGAAATAATAATAATATAATAATAATAATAATAATTCACAACAGATTACACACACAGTATAATAATGAAAAACTTAAGACCAAATCAGTAAAATATTAAACTATAAAATAAATAAAATAAACATTATAAAAAAAAGATTGAAAGACCAATTCAAGGGCGATGTCGCTAAAGCTTATCTAAAGAAATATGGTTTCAGCTGTCCCTAAAAAATATCGACCAAGTTTTCCTATATAATATTTCCTGGTAGGCTCAGCTGACAAAAGTTGCTTTAGGGGCGAGTTTAGGAATAATTAAAAGGCCTGCTGCTGAGGACCTTAGTGCTTGTCACATCAAGAGAAAGATCTTTTTAAACCAGAAAAGGGATTTTCAAATCAATTCTAAAAGACACTGAGAGCCAATGCAATGTAGCTAAAACAAGAGGTACTGTCTGAGCTTTCTTTTTCTGGATTTTGTTAAACACGTGGCAG
This sequence comes from Notothenia rossii, assembly GCF_949606895.1. Classification (NCBI taxonomy): domain Eukaryota; kingdom Metazoa; phylum Chordata; class Actinopteri; order Perciformes; family Nototheniidae; genus Notothenia; species Notothenia rossii. Next base: position 33,618,960 of record NC_136909.1, read on the forward strand.
CGGAGTTCTGAATTAACTGTAGTTTTTCTCGTAAAAAGAGCATTCCAGAGTTGACGTTATGAGCAGTTGTGACCCCCTCCTGCCTAATTTCCCCTCCAGGTGACACCTCCAGCACGGTGTCGGCCCTCTGCTACACCGTGGCACAGTCGGCGCAGGGCAGCAGCCTCCACGCTCTGGAGTCTGGCTCCGACTACAAGAGCCGCGGCATGACCAACGACAACCGCGTCATCTTCGGCCCCGGAGTCAGCATGTCCACCTGCGACGTGAAGCTCATTGACGACAGCGAGTACGAGCTGTCGGAGGAGTTCCAGCTGGTGCTGTCGGACGCCTCGGATAACGCCCGAGTGGGGGAGGTGATGACGGCCAAGGTTGTCATCGACGGACCCAACGACGCCTCCACCGTTTCTCTCGGGAACGCCACCTTTACTTTCACCGAAGATGCTGGTATAAGCAATTACATTTTTACGGTCTATGGATTTATTTATTTTTTTCTCTAACCCCAAGAGGAATTCTGTGAAGTTACACATCTTTTCGTTTGTCATTTCAAAGCTTTATTAATTAGGATAAATGTGAAAATCTAACAATCTCCATGGGGAAATTAGGAAAGTGCGAAGAGTTACAAATTGGCTTTGGAAAGGGTAGTGTCATAATTGCTAGATCCAAGATCCAAGGGTGATTTTCTTCCAGATTGTAATGTCACTACACATGAAACAGAATGTAAACTGCTCCCGAAACATTTACAAAGCTCATTTCTAGGAACAAGATTACGGCCCGGTTTCCTTATAAATTAGTCTGTACATTGCAGTCTGTCCCGATTTTATTTTGGAACAGAGAACATGCTTTGAAGTGGAGGACACACAATTCATGGCTTCTTCTTATGAGAATAAGGACAACAAGCTACAGCTCTTCAATGTGTTGACATTAACACTGTGCTATATTTCTTTTTAAATGTTGGAATGCTTTAAAGCAGCCTTTTGACTTAAAAGCTAAACTCATATGTTACTCAGTAGTGATATTATGAATTGTTTTGAACTTACGTTTCCTTCTCATCTCCACCCTACAGGCACAATTGAAATACCAGTGCTGCGCCTTGGCAGTGACCTGTCCTCCCTGACCTCTGTGTGGTGTGCCACTCGACCTTCAGACCCTCCCTCAGCGAGCCCGGGAGTCGACTACATCCCAAGCTCCAAGAAGGTGGAGTTCAAACCTGGTAGTACTGAGGAGGTGAGGACTGAGACTTCTGACCTACAGTAAAGATATCTAGAAGTGCTGAATCAAAGGCAGCTGGAACAAGGCCATCAAGACAGCATAATGAACATATTAAGAGTTTTAAACGCTCGTTCCGTTGGATTTTAGAAATTCTCTGTGAATTTGAGGGGGACAATATTTAGAGGTTCGTGCTTAAAGAGGAAATATTATTTCAGGTTCATATTTGCATTTTGTACCTCTACTGGGACATGTTTAGATGCCTTTTGGTTCAATAAGTGCTTCATTTTTTCTCATAATGCCTGTGCTGCAGCACCTCTTTTCACCCTCTGTCTGAAACCAGAGTCCAAACTGCTCTGATTGGTTAGAGATGTCCCGCCCCTTGGCCTATCACGTACAATGTGTTGAAGCCATAGCCAATAGAAGCGCAAATGTTACTTAGTAATGCAAGAATCAAAATTGAAGTCTTATGGATTTATTTATTTTTACCTAATTGTTTCAAACGCCACCTTCCATTATAAAGTCTGTATTTAACTTTACAGTCACCTGGTCTCAAACTACACCGGTCCGTTCTTTGAATTTGAGGCACTACTAATTCCTTGAAATAGTCTTAAACCTAATGTTTGAGAATGTGTGTGTATCCTTTAAACTAAAAGGCAAGATGTTCTTCCTGCAAACCTTTGTAAACTCGGACCTGGCCTCAAATATCTTTAGAAACCTTGCTGACACTTTCTTTCTACAGACATGCAGTTTGACCATTATGGACGACATCCAGAACCCGTCCATCGAAGGATCCGAGTCGTTTGTGGTGTTCCTCAGTTCTCCTCAGGGTGCTGTCCTCCAAGAGCCCTATGAAGCCAACGTCGTCATCATCGACACCTTCCAGGACAGTAAGTACACAGGAGATTATTCCCTTAAAGGCCTCTTTCATCTTACATTCAAACTCAGCCTTCTCACAGCCAACGTCCCCTCTCTCAGTTCCCAGCATGCAGTTCGGGAAGACTGCTTACACTGTCAAGGAGAAAGACAGCATCCTGCACATCCCCATTATCCGCACCGGTGACCTGTCCTTCAAGTCATCAGTGCGTTGCTTCACCCGGACCATGTCAGCCATGGTGATGGACGACTTCGAGGAGAGGAGGAACGCTGACGAGTCACGCATCACTTTCCTCAAAGGAGAGAAGGTATATTGAATCCTACAAGTTTAAACAAAGTAGATTAAGACCGTTTGTGTCAGTACCTTTAAAATAATTTACTTGATTGTTTGTTTTCCAGGTAAAAAACTGCACCGTGCACATCAACGACGACTCTGTTTTTGAGCCTGAAGAGGAGTTCCAGGTGCACCTTGGGACACCACTGGGAGACCACTGGAGCGGTGCCATGGTGGGCGCCAGTGACATCGTCACAGTCACCATCACCAATGATGAAGATGGTAAGATCATAGGTCACATACAACAGTTAACTTACTGGGGTATTAGGGCTCGACATTAAGGACTGCCCGATGGCCCGGGGCCATCTAGTATTTAGCTCGGGCCATGAAGCCTCACCTGCTGGTTGCCCGATCGGGCAATCCGTTATACCAGTATCATGCAGCTCGCGGATCCAGTAATGAGTGACCCGACAGTAAAACTAAACATATCTATAACTAGTTACGGTAGTTTGAGAGGTCATTAAAATAGCTACGTGTGATATTCTAACCTGAAGTGTGTGTTTTGTTCCGCTCACCGCTGCATGTGATCATGCAGAGCTGCATGTCGACTCGTCAGCAGCAGCTGATCTCTCTCTCTCCCGTCAGATTAGACTTGACTCGCATTTATGTCCATATCGATCAGATCCAGCTAGTTTTAGCTAATGATATGAATACCTGCTTATTAAAAGACACCGTGACCTAAACAATAAGTGTCGCTATGCAATTGGGTGAGGCCACAAAGTATAGCGCAGCATTATGCATTTGTTTACATGCCCTCCGGAACCCCAAGGCATTAGCAACAGATCAACGCACAATCAACCCATACAGCACATCTCTTTCTCCACATTACGTGTTAGACATTAGAATTGACTACTCTTGTCTGTCACATACTCTTCTTGTCTGTCACATAAGTGGCGCAACTGAAGCGGTATTGTGCTAAAGGGAAATTATTTTGACCGGACATTTTGACCAAAGAGATTTAGATTTGCTTGCTAACGGGAACTCTGACGTCGCCATTGTGTGTGCTTCGCGGATGCACTCGGCTGCTCGGGTCTGCTCGGTCAGCTTCTGGATGAGGAGGCATTCCTTCGACCAACTTACAGTAGATAACATTACAAACATTTTTAACAGGGGCCATAATAGCGTAAATAATGTTTGTTTTGGCAGTTATAACTGAATTTAATGTTTTCTACTTTTTTACATCTGGGAAGGCATTTGCCTTCAACAGATGGAAAGTGTCTTGACCAACAACTTAAGTATTTATTATAGCTATGCAGGGCATGCAAGCGAGCAAACACAAACAAGTGAAATGAAGAATACAATTGAAATTGTAATATTGTGGTGGTTCATCTTATAATTCAGTCTATAGAATGCACCAGACAGCATCTAAGACCTGCAAAAATCGAAATGTTCTAGGGGGAGGCCCCCCAAAACCTTCGTGCGTCATTTCGTCCGCGCAGGGCAATCTCTATTGGGCTCAGGGCCATCTGTAAATTAGCTTAGATGGCCCACAGGGCCATCTCCCAAAATCCTTAATGTCATGCACTGCGGTATAGATGAATTCTGACACTAAACTACCGGGGCACCTTCATTTTGTTTAACTTTTTTCATGAAAGCCATTTATCTTCTCAATGTATTTTATTAAGAAATTATTGTTTGCATGTTCTTTGAGTAAAATCTCAATGAAGAAAACTTTTTGCATTCCCATATTAATTCTGTTCTGATGAATACACATTTTTGCGAATGTATCAGGCGGAAAACGTTCTTTTGTAGGTGTCGGAATAATGTTGTCAACTACAGGTGGAGATGCTCCTGACCTTATTTATTTAAAAACTCTAGTCTGCTTTGGCATTTAGTTTAACATGTTTTTGTCATATCCTAATGTGGTCAACAATATATCTCTTTACATGTACACAAATATTCTTATTTTCGTGTTAGGTAAGAGTTTTTTTTGTTCGATAGCTGTTTTGTTTTTTTCATGTTAAGAAGTTATTTGATTACAAGGCAAACATAACACTTAAATACTAACACAACAACTACATAATAACTTATAATATATAGCTAATACACAATGGATTCAACATTGATATTCATACATAAATGAATTGTCACATCATACAACCTGGTCATTATTAATGTTTTGTGTTCTCTAACCAATCAATTCTTCCCAGGCTTCATCAGATGTCTCCCTTGATGATACAAAAGGTCTCTCTGTACTGTTGAAAAACAAATTTGGTCTTATCCTAGAGCCTGCCTCCCCTCATTGTATGACATTGAGAGAATACATATTCAAACTGCTCTTAGTGTTACATAAATCAGCTCACATACTTATCATACCTAGAAAGTGAGTATCAACAATCAGTATGAACAAAGACAGATCATTAACCTTCATGAAGAGAGGATTTATCGCGGGGTGGTTGTATTAAACTACATTTATTTAATCTTATAAACTGGCAACTGAACAATAATTATGATATGCCGTACAACCACCAGAGAGCAGCACCTTGACCTTTCAATGCCCCCCTGTTCTTCCAGCTCCTACCATTGAGTTTGAGCAGGCGTCCTATCAGGTCAAAGAGCCTCCTGGTCCCGATGGCATCGAGGTTCTCAACATTAAGGTGGTCCGTGGGGGGGATCTGGACCGGACCTCCAAGATCCGCTGCAGCACCCGGGACGGCTCGGCCCAGTCTGGCGTTGACTACAATCCCAAGAGCAGAGTGCTTAAATTCACCCCTGGTTAGTACTGAAAATTCACAATTGAATGATTGAACGATTATTGTGTAAATGTCAGGTTGAAATGTCTCTCTTTGTTTCCCTCTGTAGGAATGGATCACATCCTGTTTAAAGTAGAGATTCTGTCCAATGAGGATAGGGAGTGGCACGAGTCCTTTTCATTGGTGCTCGGCCCTGACGACCCTGTGGAGGCGGTGCTCGGGGAGATCACTATGGCAACAGTGACCATTTTGGATCAGGAGGCTTCAGGCAGCCTTATCCTACCGTCTACGCCTATTGTAAGATTGGTTTTCAGTCGTTTTTAAAGGTCTCCTATCATGCAAAATGCACTTTTTGATGTCATTTATACATAGAAATGTTTCCCCTGTGTGTAAGGAGACTCACAAAGTGTCCGAAAATACAACCCTCTTTCTTTTCCTCCTTACCCTTCTAAAAAAGGGGGTACAACGCAGCTGATCCAGATTTTACCAATATTATGTAATATCGGAAATGTGGGCTGGCTTTACGCCCTCGGCCCCATCAAAAACATCACTGTATCAGAAACAATGCGCGGCGTTTTGGAAGTAATATGGTCTGTGTTTACATTAGCAAGCAAAGCTAACACTCAGGGCTAACGCTTTACTGGAGAGAGTATGTGTAAATAAGCAGGACATAAAAAGGTAAACCCGTCAGAGAAAAAGAGTTTGAGCTCCCTGCTGTTTCAGAAATAATCCTTGATGTGGTTTGGAACATGACCACAGCAACCTTTAGCTGAGTATCTGGATTGAATTCTCCTGCATGAGCTTCCCTCTCTGCTCTCGTTTCTTTTTCTTTTTTTCCCCCTTTTTTTTAAGCTACGGACCCGGAATCAGCACTCTAGTAACAGGGCTGAAATAGAGGCGTATGAGGCATGGCTAGAATGGGTGATCTGTTAGGTATTTTGAGCAAAACACTTCATAGACATGTTTTTTAAATATCTGAGACCTATAATATATGCCTACAAATAGTATAATAGGAGACTTTTAAAGGAAATAATGACATAATTTATTCTTCAATTCTCCATTGGAGCAAAAACAATTAAATTAAGAGAAAGAATTCATCAGTACCCATCCTCCCTCCTCCTCAGGTTGTCTCCCTCGCTGACTATGATCACGTCCAGGAGGTAACAAAAGAGGACAGCAAGAAGACGCCCTCTCCAGGGTACCCTCTGGTGTGCGTCACCCCCTGTGACCCTCACTACCCCAAGTACTCTGTGATGAAGGGGCGCTGCGAGGAGGCCGGCATCAACCAAACCCAGGTTCACTTCTCCTGGGAGGTGGCAGCGCCCACAGATACCAACGGGGCCCGCTCCCCCTTCGAGACAGTCACGGACACCACCCCGTATACCAGCGTCAACCATATGGTGAGTGGGGATTTCTTTAAAAGAAGAGTTTAAATGTATATTTACATGTACACCGCGTCTCTTTTTTCAATCTGCTGTAGAAAAGTGATCCAGATACAGGTGCTACCATCTTAAGAATTTGTTTAGTAGTGACCTAAGGGCTGGAGCTCTGGTAACGAGTTCCCGCCCTCACACCTGCCAGAGCCACTCAGGAGCCAGAGACGGTCATAGCCTGTTAGCGTGAGCCACGTTGCTGCCAAAATAATAATAATAATAATAAAATAATACATAATATTTATATAGCGCCTTTCACGAAACCCAAGGTCGCTTCACAAGTCGGGCAGGGGGGGGGAGTAGGGGAAAAGAGGCAGACAGGTCAGGGAGGGGGGGGGCAAGCAAGTAGCGGAAAAATAAAAATAAACCTATCAAACTAACTATATAGTGGGGAAAGCCTTGGTGAAAAGGTGCGTTTTGAGGGCTTTTTTGAAAGTGTCCAAGGTTGGGGCGCTGCGGATTTCGGGGGGGAGAGAGTTCCAGAGGGTGGGGGATGCTAGACTGAAAGCTCTGTCACCGAAAGTCCGCAACCTGGTGCGGGGGGTAGAGAGGAGATCCTGTCCAGACGATCGGAGCCTCCGGGATGGAGTGTGGTGGCGGAGAAGGTCAGACAGGTATTGGGGGGCGAGGGCATGGAGGCATTTGTAGGTCAGAAGAAGGAGTTTATATGTGATACGGTGCTTGACTGGGAGCCAGTGGAGGTGGATTTGTGTGAGTGAGCACCCTGGCAGCCGAGTTCTGCACATACTGGAGCCTGTCCAGGGCTTTACTGGGAACCCCGAACAGGACTCCGTTGCAGTAGTCCAACCGGGAGGAGACGAATGCATGGATGAGGGTCTCGGCCACGGAATCGGAGAGTGATGGTCGTAGATGGGAGATGTTCCTGAGGTGATAGAAGGCAGACTTGGTGACGGATTTGATATGTGACTGAAATGAGAGAGTTGAGTCAAGGATGACACCCAGGTTACGGACTGCGGGAGACGGGGAGATGGAACAGCCGTCAATGTGGAGGAGGAGATCCCCAACCTTCCGGAGCAGTGCCTTGGGGGCCACAACCATGAGCTCAGTCTTCTTACTGTTGAGTTTGAGTAGATTTGCTGTCATCCAGGTTTTTATGGCATGGAGACAATTGACCAGAGACTGTGGAGGGAGCTGGGCAGATGGTGAGGTGCTGAGATAGAGCTGAGTGTCATCAGCGTAGCAGTGGAAATTGAGACCGAAGTGACGTATGATCTGGCCAAGGGGGAGCATGTAAATGGTGAAAAGTAGGGGACCAAGCACGGAGCCTTGGGGGACACCATGGTTGACTGGGGCCGGGGGGGAGGATGAGCCGCTGATGCTGACAAACTGAGACCTGGTTGAGAGATAAGACTGAAACCATGACAGAGCTGTGCCAGTGATGCCAAGGTTGTCGGAGAGGCATTTCAGGAGGACTGTATGAGAAACGGTGTCAAAGGCCGCAGAGAGGTCGAGGAGGATGAGAATACTGATTTGTCCGGAGTCAGCAGCGAGAAGGAGGTCATTAGTGATCTTGAGGAGGGCGGTCTCTGTGCTGTGATGTGCTCTGTAGGCTGACTGTAGGGGTTCGTAGAGCTCATGGTTTATGGTTTAAAATGGCACCATGTTAGCTGTTAGGTCAAAAAGTCAAAAAGTCACAACAACTTTCCATAATATCTCTCTATATCTGTTATATGTCTCCAAAAAATGTAATCTGTCAGAGCTTAATAACATAGACTTGTGACCGCTTTTGAAAGATACATCTCCTCCCTTTTGCAATTCCAGAGCCTCCGTGATAATGTTCACTGAGCGCAGCTGTCAATCATGAAGTCTCTCCCCTTTTGTATACCATTAAAGATCTACTTTACACCAAACTTGAATATACATCAGCGTGACAACAATTACCCAAAGTGGAGCTACCATCTGAAGATTTGGAGTCTGTTTAGCAGGGCTCGAGCTGTGGTGACAAGGTCCCGCCCTCACAACCACCAGAGCCAATCCAGAGCCAGGCACAGCCACAGCTTTTTAGCATGAGCCACGTAGCTGCTACGTTAGTACCAAAGACACTACCCATAATATCTTTCTATAGATATATGTGGCAGGTGTCAATAATAAAGTCTGTCACCATTTTAATAGCAACAAATAACTACTTTAAACCAAACATATCAAATAAATGAACGGTTGAATATACTGTATATCAGCGTGGAAACTATTACCTGAAATGACAGAAACTAACTTTGGGAAACTGTATTTGGAGAGGACTTTTTAATTTGTCCTATGACCCATCCTTTAAAATATAAGAGACGTGATTTATGATCTATTGTATACTCCAGCCACCCGGGGCCACTTGAGATGTTTAGGCTTCACTTATAGGTGTGCTGCAATGTCATTTGTATTTATACAATCCATGATTTTAATAATATGATAGAGGCAGCAGCTAGCTAGCTCAGATGGTGTAATACTACAATGATTTTTGGTCAAAACGCATCTGTCCACATTGCCATCTTTTCCCTTTTGTCATCTCTTATGTATCATCCCCTCTGCCGTCCCTCAGGTCCTGGACAGTATTTATTTCAGCCGTCGCTTCCACGTGCGCTGCGTTGCTCAGGCCAGGGATAAGGCGGGTCACCTTGGAACACCGCTGAGGAGCAATATCGCCAAAATCGGCACAGACGGCGCCATCTGCCACACGCCGGTAACCACGGGAACCGCCAGGGGCTTCCAGGCTCAGTCCTTCATCGCTACGCTCAAGTACCTCGATGTCAAGCACAAGGAGCATCCCAACCGGTGAGACGCAACGGGCAGATGTTGGCTTTTGAAAATGGATAAACTTCTTGCTATGTGTTGTTAGTTAATTTCTCTGTCTCTTTGTTCAGTATCCACATCTCAGTGCAGATCCCCCATCAGGACGGCATGCTGCCCCTGGTGTCGACCATGCCGCTGCACAACCTGCACTTTCTGCTGTCAGAGTCCATCTACCGGCAGCAGCATGTCTGCTCCAACCTCGTTACCCTCAAAGAGCTGCAGGGGGTCTCGGGTCAGTCACACAACCACACATTCACACAACCACACAATCACTGTGATGCGATGCCAACAAACATCAAATCAGCGAATAAAACATAGTCATGTGCAGGATATTAAGTACACATCATTTGCATAATAGTACATTTTATGTAAAGAAATTTAGAATCCTAGGAAATATGTAATTAATAAGTGATAATATATTCAAGGTGTCCTGATAAATGAAACTATGTAACGTATTACATTTAAAGTTCAGTATGTCGTTCCTCCTCCAAATCTTTTTTTCTTTTACCCATATGGTTAGCTCTATTTCATTTAGGGTTACCATCTGGTAATTTGGCATCAAACTGGAACCTTTTTTTTATTTTTGTAGTTACTTGCAATGTTATATACCCTGTGTAATGGATTAGAATTGTGCCTAAACCAGATATTTTTTAAATATGTTTTTGCCATATAAAAAAACAGTCACTATATCTTGACAGTAGTGCATGAGAAAAATTAAGACAATCCCCCTCAGTGCTCTTCTTGGTATTTTGAACAGTCACCCACGTCTATTGTAAAACAACCAATCGGAGCCAAGTAATATCAAAGTATTGGGAGCCCTGATCAAATAGTAATTAGGATTTTGTAACAGCATTGCCTTCTTACCTCAAATGTTTTCAGGAAATTATTTTAGTGTACTGTTAAGATATAACATTTGAAAATTAGCTTGGTGGTCGATGTGGTTTTGGATCGACTGTTTTCAACATGGCGGCCAGCTAACAATGATGGGGATAAAGTTACAGTTTTGGCAATAATGAAAAAGTTATTTTAAAATATGTACCAACTGTTCCTCTAAATTATACTTTTCTGAGGGTCTTTTAGATTTGTTATAACTAATACAAACTTTGACGACATTCTTACACAGAGGCCGGTTTCCTAGACGACGTATCTTTCGACAGCATCTCTCTGGGGCCGGGTTACGACCGCCCCTACCAGTTCAACCCCAACGTCCGGGAGGCCAAGAGCATCCAGCTCTACAAGCACCTCAACCTCAAGAACTGCATCTGGACCTTTGACGCCTACTACGACATGACGGAGCTCATCGATGTCTGCAGTGGTTCTGTGACTGCCGATTTCCAGGTACATAAGAACTGTTTTTTCACCAAATGTACCAATTAGAGACACTTTACTCTGTAGCAGAACCCTCAGCAGAGTACATTTTGAGACTGAGCTTCTACCTGATGATGCTTAGCGCTTATATTTCAGGCTACAATTAAAATCTAATTCCGGATCATCACTTTAGTTTAGTCAGTCTTTGACAAAACTCCATTTAAGGTCCAGTACTGACTTGGTCTGGGACCTTTGACCATGTACCACAGTCACTATTTGCTCAGTTGTCATTAAACAGAGATTATGCATTGAACCTTTGGGCCTTCTTTGGGAACATTGTTGCTTAAAAGTAGAGATTGACAGTTTATTCTTGACTTTCAAACAAACAGTACCATGAAAACCTCCAAAACGAGTGAGTTTATGGAGCTAGGAATCTGTTTTGTCTACTGCTGTTTCCATAAAATACCTAACAATCAAGAAGACTCAAGAAGTACTCATTCACAGTACCTCCAATCCCCATGAGACCCTCTGATGGGTCTCGGCCTGCAGGTGGAGAATGTTAAAGCATGCTGTCGTTCTTCCAGGTTCGGGACTCGGCTCAGTCCTTCCTGACGGTGCAGGTTCCTCTCTACGTGTCCTACATCTACGTGACAGCGCCGAGAGGCTGGGCGTCTCTGGAGCATCACACCGAGATGGAGTTCTCCTTCTTCTACGACACGGTGCTCTGGAGGACAGGTCAGGCCAAACACAGCAGGGACACAATTAACTGAGTGAATCTCTATTAGAAATGTACAACAAAAGGTTTTATTGTACCTTGTGCATTCCCAACAAAGTCCCTATATTATGTTCTCTATTCTATTCATGTTGTGAAATGGAAATGTTGCTGTATTTATCTAATCAGATTTTGCTCTTCTGCTGTCATATTGATCTTGCCTCTGACTTCCTTTTCTGTTTTCTTCTGAGTGCAGGTATCCAGACTGACAGCGTCCTCTCAGCCAGACTGCAGATCATCAGGATCTACATCAGAGAAGACGGACGACTGGTGATCGAGTTCAAAACCCACGCCAAATTCAGAGGTCAGTTCACAACATCCACTTCAGATGTTAAGTTCAAAGAAAAGTCCAGAGCTTGTTTAGAAAGTGTTGAGTATTTTGGTGTGAATTAAAGGATGATCTCAGCCAGACCACTGCCATATAGAGCATTACACTTAAAGTCTTCTTCTCTTTCTCTCCCCTCCAGGTCAGTTTGTCCCTGAGCACCACACTCTGCCGGGCCACAAGTCCCACCTGATGGCCCCCGACCACCTCGGAGGGATCGAGTTTGACATTCAGCTGCTGTGGAGCGCTCAGACATTTGACTCACCGTACCAGCTGTGGAGGGCCACCAGCTCCTACAGCAGGTCAGACACTTCATCTTGGCCTGAGTCAACGCAGACATGCTGACATCTGATGGTTCAGGAAGGGATATTTATACTGGAAGTTGTAATACTAAGACATTTCAACTTAAAGAGAGAGCATTAGATTGGCACCAACTTTGCTGAAAATTATAGATCAGTTTTGATAGCAAGTGAAGAAAGCACGCAATTTATTTTTAATCTCTAATGGATTTATTTGTGGCTATGTCAGAATATTAGCTGTACGACGAAACTTTGTACTAGCCACCATCATTCAATGGTATATTTATGTTAAAAGTAGTTGGTCTTGTTTGCTTATTTACGTTATATAGAGGATTCAATATTACATTGAGACTGTTTCATGAGCATAAAGAAAGTAATGTTTAACTACGTCTTGTTTGCTGCAGGGAGTCTCTGAACATTCCTTGGGGAACAACCAAAACTTTTTTGTGGAAATCATCATGTTTAAAAAGGTTTTTATTTCAACCTGACTGTGCCTTGGTTATAATCCCCCTGGGAATATTTCAACAGGAAGGACTACTCCGGAGAGTACACAGTGTTCCTGGTCCCCTGCACCGTGCAGCCCACTCAGCCCTGGATCGACCCCGGGGACAAACCTCTGTCCTGCACAGCTCACGCTCCAGAGAAGTATGTCCCTGCTGCTGATAATGACAAATTCTTTTTTAAAGGACACATATTTTGTCAATTTTCAGTGGTTGAACCTGTATTTTGTGTTTCTACTAGAAAATGTTTATCTACTTTTTTGTTTAAAAAAAAGCTTAATTTTCCTCATACTGTCTGCCTGGATATTCATGTATTAACCCTTTGTCTGAAACGCTCCGTTTCAGCGCCCATCTCTTTAAGCCGCCCCCTGAGAAGTCCAGTCAACTGTATACTATAGAGGCACTTTCTGCCTATTTATACTGTATTTATAGCTTTGACATCATAACATTAAAAAAAGCCAAGTTTCTGAATACAGGCTGTGTTTATTTCTCCCTACAACAATGCAACTACACCTGCTTTTATAATAAGAAAGATATATATTTATAAACATATGGGACCTTTAAGAGCCTGGTGGTGCATTATGGGAACAAAACAAATAGAAAAAAGCTTGTGAATCCTAAGCTGTCTGGTGTTTGTCTGACAGGTTTCTGGTGCCGATCGCCTTCCAGCAGACCAACCGGCCCGTTCCCGTGGTTTACTCCCTCAACACGGAGTTCCAGCTGTGTAACAACGAGAAGCTGTTCATGATGGACCCAGCCACTGCTGATGTCTCCATGGCTGAGATGGACTATAAGGGAGCCTTCTCCATGGGTATGTTTAGAGAAACAGAGCTCTGATTTAAAGAAAATGCTGTTTAGAAAAGTTTACTTAAGAGCAATAAGCTGCTTATTTACTGTAGGTTGAAAATAAGTTTAGGAGACTAGCGCGATGGAATTTGAACAGATTGCTTAGCTACCAGTTGTGCTGCGCATCCAAACAGACGACAAGTGGACATAAAAACGTATAGGACAGACAGACAAAGAGTCTTTTTATTTTAGTAAGGTTCCCGGCTAACTAACAAATTTCCTTTATTCCAAGTTTTAACCATTATACCAAGATACTATTCTAATCTTCACTGCATTTAAGTTGCAGTTAAAGAAGGTTTAAGCAACTCAAACATGTTTATGGACAAATAAAAACAAACCCTTACCTCTGCTGCCCTCCACAGGACAAACTCTGTACGGCAGGGTGTTGTGGAATCCAGAGCAGAACCTGAACGCAGCATACAAACTGCAGCTGGAGAAGGTGTACCTCTGCACCGGCAGGGATGGATACGTTCCCTTCTTCGACCCCACAGGGACGCTGTACAACGAGGGGCCGCAGTACGGCTGCATCCAGCCCAACAAGCACCTCAAACATCGCTTCCTGCTGCTGGTATAAACACCTATTTTGTTTACTCTGGGCTGTGGTGATTTTCAAGAGCGTTATTCAAATACATCATATGTCTGCAGCTGAATATTATTATAGGATACAGGGACAAGGGTTCAAGACCAGACTAGTACCCTTTATGCCTGTCATCCCCTGTGTCTCCTTTCAACTCTGTCTCTTCAATAAAGGCACTGGTGGCCCACAAATATCTTTTAACTAACATATTAAGGATTCAGACAGCTTTAGAATCTGGCCACACAAGAGGTCAAAAGAGGTCAAACATGATATAGAAGGAGTTATTGAAAAAACACAGGTTTACAGGTTAAATAACTGTACATCTTTTGTTAGTCTCACATTTGATAGATGTTCTCTTTCTATGTATGTGTTAGACACTTCCTGCTGATAAGAGAGAAGGGATTGAACTGCGGGAAGCCTTAATTGTGAAACGGATACAGTAGATGTTTTCAAAGAAACTGTACAAAACATAAAATTGAAATACAAATTGGTAATTTTCTTATTTATCAAAATAGATAAACATCTAATCTAATAAATGTACAGTATATATACCATGAAAGGCTCCAGCAGTTGGAAACGAAGATGCAACCACAACATTTTCATTAGAGATATGCAAATGATCTCTATTGGAAGAGAGCAGGTTCACTAATGCTGTTGCTGAAAACCTGCCTTTCAGGTTAGAATAAATCAAAGCAAAAATTTGATTTGTTTAGTTTCAAGCGATCAATATCTGAATTTACCTTTAAGCGAGGGAAGATAACATGTTTTTCCTGCAATGCTATGCAAGCTCTCACACTTACACAGATCTTCCCTTTTTTCACTTGCCGGACCAGTCTGACCAGTCCCACTGGATACTAGAATTGTTCAAAGATATTCAAAGCATGTGGGTTATTTGAACTACCTTCACTCCATGTAAATGATCATCCTGATGTTGTTCACAACCCATTATTATGTCGGGCAGGAATACTGCTTTATTGCATGTGTCTTGCACCTACACTATTCAGCAGATACTTTTTTCTGGAACGTCACTATATATAAGTATTTGCAATTTCCAAAAGATTGAAAGAATACTCCGACTTTTTATAAAGAAAATAGAATAGAAACTGATTCTTTCTTTGCACTTTTCCTCTGCAGGATCGCAAACAGCCGGACGTTAGTGACAATTTCTTCCACGACGTTCCCTTCGAGGCTTCCTTCGCCTCAGACATCCCGGACCTGCAGAGCATGTCGGCCATGCCGGGCGTCGACGGTTTTACAATGAAGGTTGATGCTCTCTACAAGGTGTGTGGAGGCAGCTGCACTACACTGTGATGTGTAACAGCGTTGTGATGACTCGTGTTTCAGCCATTCCCCTGTTTAGCTCCTTTGAGCCCCTATCTCACGATCTATCCAGGTGAATTCACAACAATTAAAGAGCTCAATGTTGCTGTGGAAGAGGACATATTAGGCTCATTTTCAGGGTCACATTTGTATTTAGTGGCTTTACTATGTCTCCATGCTTTAATGTTCAAAAACGTGAAATGAAAATTGTCCAGAATTTACAGTATAATGTGGAGAAGAATGAAAAATAAAACAAAATATAAATAATAAATGTTATATATAAGTTGCAAAACAAAAAGTATAGAAAAATCTAATTACAATATTTCTGGTAGTATTGTAAGTAAGTTATCAGGTGGGACCTGAAGTAATGGGGCAGACTGTTTCACTATCTAACTCCTCCTTCTTTCTCTCTGTTGATTGACAGGTGGAGGCGGGGCATCAGTGGTACCTGCAGGTGATTTATGTAATCAGCCCAGAGTCTCGGTCCGGCCCCAGGATTCAGCGCTCGGTGACCTACGAGCTGAGCCGCCCTAAACGTGACCTGGTGGACCGCAGCGGGCACCTGACGCTAGACGAGTCTCTGATCTACGACAACGAGGGCGACCAGGTGAAGAACGGCACCAACATGAAGTCGCTCCGCCTGGAGGCCGGGCCCTCCGCCTCCTTCAATGCCCACGTGGGCAGCTCTGTGGGCGGGGGCGTGGCGGCCGTCACCCTGCTGGTCCTGGTCCTGCTGGCCGTCTGCTTCCTGTTCCGCCACTGCCGCCGCTCTGCAGCGAGGAAGAGCAAGAAGGTTCAGAAAGTACTGGAGGAGTATCCGCTCAACACCAAGGTGGAGGTGTGCATGGACAAGTGTATGGAGAAGAACTTCAGCTCCAAACACTGCACGGTCAGAAACATCAACATCAACCGCAACCAGGACGCCAACGGCCAGACCAAGGTCAAACAGGTCAACCTGGAGGTCAAACTCCACAACAATCTTAACGACGGCACTGAGGTCTGAAACACAGAGGAGAGAGAAGAAAGAAAAAGGATGAAGTGAAAAACAAAGGTATTTTCCAAAAGAAAGTTTGTACTTAAGGAATGAGATTTTTGTTAATGTATTTTTATACCACTTTGAAAAAGGGAAGAGTGACAGCTACGCAGCATTTGAATCATTTCACAACTGGGCTACCTCAGGAATCCACAAACCACTCAGCTGCGAGTAACAGCCAAAAATTCTGCATCCCATCATTCAAGCTCCATATTAAACCGCCACTATTATCATCACTGTTTGACTTGACATTTACATCCTTCTTAGCACCAATATGGTGGCTGGTAGCTCAGACACCGGTGATTGTTTTAATGGGAAAACTGCTGTATTGAGTCATTTCACTGCTACTTAATGTCACTACTGTCAAGTCCTCTTCATCTATGCTACAGTTATCATGCAGATGACTTCATTTTAAGAACCTTTTCCTGTGGACTTCTACATCGGCTACAGCTGCTTCTGACTTGTGAAAGTATTTAGTGATCGCCCGAGGCAGAATGAGTGCAGAGTGTAAATAATAACAAAAATGAATGAGACATACTCAAGTGCAATTACGCAATACATCTTGTTAATCCTACCCTCACGAGCAGGAACTGTGTTTGCATTAAACATGTATTTCAAGCCTTACTTAGAGACATTTGTGCGGTCACCTTGAACAAAACTGATATATTTTTTGTATGTACTGTACTCTTATAGCTGCCAATATTAAGTGCCATGCAGTATTTTTCCTCACAAATTTCAAAAACGAATCATCCAAAGTGTTTTTCTTCTTTTTTTTCACGAGTGAGAACATTTCCATGTGATTTTAATAAATCAGACACTGTTTGCATAACAAAGGTTTCACTCCCGTCCACATGACTGAATACTTCAGCCTTACTACCATTCTTATGAAAATAATCACTTTTTAAATGATGTATTTTATAAGAGATGTGTGTCTACCTGCCTTTGTTCCGCCCAAAGACACTAAATCCCTCCCTTGTTTTTTAAACTTTTTTTCTTCTCATTTATGTATTATTATGTTACCATCTATGATGTATTATGTAACACTATGCTACTGATGTACCCATGATGTTTAAATTACTTTAAAGTGTATGACACTGGTTGGAGAGCACTGCAAAGGAAAGAGTTGTCTTGTCTTGTGAGACATGTCTTTCTATCCATTCATCTCCTGGTCCCACCTCCTGTCTTCTTTCAAATGTGTGCCTATCAAAATAACATGGAAACAGGAAATTGTGGCAAATAACAATATATTTTTGGTGCTATCATTTTGTGGAAAATAACTACGATGCTATCAACATGATGCCTGTATTTGGTGCCTTTTTTAGTAATAAAAAAAATTAAAACCCACAGAGGTAGTTTTTCTTCTGCAACATGTTGTATAACATTGTGTTTATGATGTGTAAATTAACTGTATGACTAGTTTTGGCAATATATTCAACAAATCGGATGGGATGTTTAAGGACAGAAAATATCAGATTTTTTCACAATCATTCTCGAAAGTCACACTTTTTCACTCAATTTGACAATTGGACAAAGCATTAACACTTTGAAAATGTCAAATAAACCCACCACGAGTTTAGCTAATCCAAATTAACGTTACATTTGCAAAACACTGACAGTAGTTAGCTCACTGTTAGGAAACGCTCATGTTCATAAACAGGAAAGTTAAGAAAAATATGAATACGTTTCCTCTTAATAGAAAAAGCTATTCAAAATAATGTGACGGATTATATAAACGCGCTGTTTATATTTCATAATTATGAAGAAAGACGTTGGCCACATCTAATTCTTTTCAGAGGCAGGCCTTCTATATTTATAAATGTGGAATGTCCGAGCGGTCCCTGAAGGTGTGCACCGAGTGGGCGTGGCCAGGTGACTCCAGGTGGATATTTCAGGTTCCGCAAGGAGAAAGCAGGTGTGGCGGAGAAAAACTTTTCCGGTTCAAAACTAAAATCCAGGTGAGCTACCCTTTCTTCTTATACGTCGCTTTTTAATTCTTGAAGTTTATTCTTTTAATTAAATGATATGTTTCAATTCCTTTTTATCAGGAAGCAAAACCAAAGATTTCATTTAATTAGTTAAATGTGCTATGATCTAACGATGTGATATTTTTGTATACGGTGATTTCTGTTAATTCCCTTGTAAATAAGATTGAAAGGTTATTTGTTTCTGTGTAACTTTTTATCGTACTGATTCTGAAAGTTTGATGCAAGATGAACATATTCACCAGCTGATTAAACATGGATGTGTCAACATTATCCTGTGGCAAATTTGGCAGAGCTTCACGGATCAAAGCAATCAGAAATACTATCTCTATAGGTCACAATTACAGTATTTTAATGGATGGATGAAGACTAGTACATCTCCAAATATATGTCGCATTAGCACAGGTTAAAAAAAATAAGAGCAAAAGCAATGATTTTTAATAGCTAAAAGTTAATCTCTGTTTTCTATCTCAAGATTTAGAGTTTTCTCTTGAGATTAATCAGTTGTCAAATAATTGTGATAAGTAAAGTTAACATAAAGTAATATTTTATCGTAAGACATGCTATCGAGTTTCACAGGAAGCAATCTAACAGACTATTATAAAAGTTTGAATGAGATATAAAGTAACAACAACCACTAAACACTGCTTGACTGAACTAAAAATGTTCCAATACATTACACACACTATGGCAAGGTTACCTAGTAAGACATTATAAACACATTTAAATTGCATTTGTTAACTATTTCTATCATCATTCATCAACACTTTTTAATTTGTGCTTTTATTTTATGAATGGAGTATGGTGAGCCAAAATTATGCCAGAGCTTGCCAAGATAGAAATGTTATGAATGATTATTTTATGTTTTTCACAGAGTAACTTCCCGTTATCATGGCGTCTTTATGGGTAAGTCAAAATATGTATTTTGTGAAGTTTTACCCGATTGTATGCCTACTGCCTACATTTATACTTAACTGATTAACATTCTGCAGGATGACTTGGACAGTCTTGTGAATTCCCCTTCCTCGTTCGAAGCAACAGTAGGTCCAACCTAAACTTTACACTGATTTCAAGCTTTACAATGATATTTATGATTACAGCACAAATGATGGAAAATGTCTGTTCTTCAGACTGGAGAGAGAGGAACCATCAAGCCCAAAGCAGACTTTGATGCAGGAGACGATGTTGTGGCACTGAGGAAGGCCATTGAAGGACTTGGTACACACACACACACACACACACACACACACACACACACACACACACACACACCATATAGTCAGTCCCTGTGGTATTTTTAGATTGATGTAGAAGCCTAATGCTAAGGTTCTTGCTAATGCTAATTGAGTAGCATTAACAACATGGTGACCCTTAGCTTAGTTGTTAGCACCAACACTCTTATTTGTTGATTCTAGTGGAATATATTTCACCTTTTGTGATGAGGTTAAGATACTGTATCTTTTTAAGTCATTTATTTAAATATATGACATTTTGAATATATTAATGAATTTGTATTTTATTGACAGTAGACACACACAGTATTGGGCAGTAGCACAACAGAGCAACACTGAACCCACATCGACTGAAATACAAAAGTATATTTCATCTATCTAATGTTTTAATCGGCATAAAGAGCCATACAATTAAAGCATTACACACTTTGTTTCTTTTGTACTTCTGCCAGCCAGATACAACTTTTAAAGTGTTTTATTTTATTTGCTGCATGCAAATGTACATCAATAAACGTGTTATGTTTATTGAATGTCTCTCCTCACGTTTTTTTCTTTTTTTTTTTATGTTCCAGGCACCAAAGACAAGGTTTTAATTGACATTTTGACCCATCGAAGCAGCGCTCAGAGGCAGCTCATCTGTGAAGCTTACCTTGGAGCCACTGGAAGAGTAAGATAGAGCTGCTGATTTAACTTCAAATTTTTAGATCCTTTTTATATAGTTCATTTTGAAACAACTCAGAAAAAAGTTTGTACTTTGTTTAAAAAGCAGCTTGGTCTCATGATAAATGAGTCATGTATGCTGAATCATAATTAAAAGCCTGGACCTAGCCCTTTATTTTAAAAAATGTACTTAACATTTTGGCATTATACTATTGTGTAACTAAAGGTTGCATGTTACCATATGTGGTTCATTACTTCCTGTGAACCTGACACCTGAGGTGATATTTACTGTTCATCTTTCCACCAGAGCTCTTGTACACAGCGGCACATTCCTTGATGTAAAATTGTATCTGGTTATGAGTCTGACTGGGCTAAAGGCCTGGGTGTATTTGAATGGGTGTGGTTGTAAGTGTGTGTGCTTCTGCTTGAGAAGTGACAGGTTGTGTTTACGTCACAGACTCTAGTGGAGGACCTGAAAGGAGACACCAGCGGAGACTTTGAGGAGCTGCTGGTCGCGCTCGTCACCCCGCCTGCAGTGTACGACTGCCATGAAGTGATGCGGGCCATGCAAGTCAGTTCATGTCAGATTTATGATTTTCTCTCTGAGGGGCTTCTTTTTAACTTTTAACTTTACAAAATAAGTATTACTATGAGGAAATAAGTATATTCTAAAAACATTTAGAGTACATTGAATTTGCAAGTAGAACTGAGAATAATAAATTGTATATGTTTTGTTTTTTTAAAACGTAACTATGTTAAGAACCCTGATTCTTAGCTAAAGCCAATCCTTAAGTCTTGCTTATCTTCTTTAATGTCTCCCTCCATTTGTAATAAAGGGGTTTCACCATTTAATTGAACTTAAAGTTACGTTTAAAGCATGGAATGTACTATGAGTTATATGTATTGATCAAATTGTTATTTTTGTCTGTTTATAGGAGATATTTGTACCCTGCTGAAAAATGTATTCATGCAGGTTACCATTATCATTAATAATTGTTGTTGATAATGTTATTGGCATTCAATTAATGTGTGACGTTGCAGGGAGCTGGGACAAAGGACAGCGTCTTGATTGAAATATTTGCCTCCAGATCCAACCAACAAATTAAAGCTCTCTCTGACGTCTATCTGGAAGGTAATCCATTTACTGCCTTCTTGATTATCCACATGTTTGCTGCAGTTGAATCAGCAGATCATTGGTCTTTTCCTTAACAATTCACCTTAACTAGTACTAAACGTCATGGTGATGAGAAAAGAGTTGAAGAAGAGGCCATCAGTATATAGGAAAATATATCTGCGGTGCCAAAATAATCTGACTGCACCTACCCTGGGCGACGTAATTATGATGCATTAACGGTCATTGACGTACATCTGCTGTGGTGAAACTACAATTCTCCGTAGATGGAGCGCATTTAGATACCTCACCCTGTGCATTCTCAATCATCATGTTGTCTCTTATGGCCTTTATGAACGTTGAGAACAATGACAAACATGTTACTCCATTATTCAAGATATGAAAGATGGAAAATGCTTCTTTTTTTTTAAACTTAACTCGCATGATCCACATTTGTCGATCCTGATCGGTTGTCTCTGTGAACGACCGAATGGTCACTTTAAATGGCGGCTGCAAGATAATGTGGAACAGCATTTTGTCATTTTCATTTCGTAAAGGATAGTCCAGTACACTGAAAGAGATAACAAGCGAATCAGTGAGTCTGCTACTTCCGGGTCATTTTACTTCTTTAATAATAATAATAATAATAATACATTTGATTTATACAGCACACTTTAAAGACAACGTCATCTCAAGGTGCTTCACAAAGCTATAAAGAAAAATATATCTAAAGGAGCATATTGGATCAAATATGGCAATATAAAAAATAAAAGGTTAAGAGCATAAAAAGTTTAAAAATAAATAAATACATTTAGGAACCTTCCTAAGGGAAAATGAACATTCTAGTGCAACCCCAGTTAATGTGAGGGAATGACAACCCATCTAAAACACTGGACTGACTAGCTTATTTAAGAGTATACATTTCTTGTATTGTGATACATTTTGTTTTTAATAGAGTGGTCCTAAAACCCAGAAAAGACAGAGCATTTGACTACTTCCCTCGAAGTCTAGACATAAAATACATCCGTAAATAGCCCACTCGTGAATGTCCGAAGCTTTTATGTTTCATAAAATTGACAGTTGCTAACAAGTGACTAAAAAAACTTCGAAATGTCATCCCACTGACGAAACTAAGCCTTTAGCTCAGTGGTGTTGATACTCAGCCACGCGACCATGATGTAGCTCGTTAGCTTAGCTTTTTATTTCGGCCATTTGCATTTTCGTTTCAAAAACCACAAAGTAGTGTTATACTGTATGTGGAGATTATCCTGCTGAACAAAAAGTGTTGAGCATCACAAATCTGTGTTGGCCACAAAGCTGATTTTCTGCAAGTTAGTGAAATAATTGGTTTTTGTCGAAGGAGCCCTTGCAATGCTAGTTTCCGGATTAGCCTACAAAAAGATCATCATCACTGCACCGCTTTATATCATGAGTTTGTTTCCCTCAACAGAAACCGAGAAGATGTTGACCCTTGACCTGAAGAGTGAAGTTTCCGGAGACTTTTCCAATGCGCTGCTCTTGCTGGCCGAGGTTTGTCTTCATGATAAAGGAAAACTGTGTCCATATATATAGATATATATATATATATATATATATATATCTATATATATCTTTACTTACATAAGACCGGTGATATTCCAGACAGAGTGCAGGGATAGGTGCACCAGAGAGAAAACAAAGTCAAACTTCAGTCACAAAATTAAGTGAACAAGTTATTTTAATGTTTTATTTGTGTAGGAATCTGCTCACATTTAAGATCACATTGTCCTTCCCCCTTTTATTTATTCCCCTCCTTTCAAGGAAAGAAACAATTGAAATAGTAGTTTCAAAAGAAAATTACGGGAGGAAAGAGGTTACATACAGTATCTATAATAATGAGAGTGAACTGTGCAGGTTTTTAACAATCAGTCCATTCCAAACATGTTTCATCTTCACATTCATCGTAATGACTAAACATAAAGGGATAGTAAACCAGTTCAGTTGGATATGAAAAAGGCTTGTACGCACGACAGGAGTTTCTACAGTGTGAAGCCACCTTGCTTTCCACTTTGTGTTTCATTAAAATAGGATGTATAGATGTATGTTGGTTTTTAACCCTTAGATGCATAAGTGGGTCTTTTTTGACCCGGTGAGGTGGTATCTTTTTAATAAAAAATGTTTATCATTTCATATTCCAGCTATTCCTCAAAAAACATGTTTTGGATATCATGCCATTTACATTTTAAGAAATTGTAGTTTTTGTATTACTACCCCAAGCTTCCATAAGTGGGTCAAAAATGACCCGCATGCATTTCTATGGAATTTCGTTTTTTTTTTCAAAATGTACAAAAAGTCTAACATTTTAATATTAAATATTTCTAGTGTGAACCAAATTATAATACTGAATATTATACAAGTGATTTTTCTTTAAAAAAAGGACAAAAATGGCATAAAAACACATATTATTCTAATACGGGTCCTTTTAGACCCACTTATGGAAGAGTGTAGGGTCCAGTCAAGGGTTAATGATATTTTTTGTTTATTTTTCAGGGCAAGAGGGATGACAACACTGCAGTGGATGCAGATAAGGCAAAGGAAGATGCCAAGGTGCAGTATGAAGCATGACTGAACATGTTTAAATAGTGGAATATATCATGTAAAGGGCCCTGATTATAATTCCCTTTAGCACAGGCAGACACCAGTGGCTTTCTCATGTTTTATTCCTCTTCAAATCCGCCGTGAAAACTACACATGAACAAACTGTATAAATGACAAAACATATGTGAGATGACTTTAAGCAAAGTAATAAACGTACAATTAATACTTAATCTATTCTGTCCACAGACCCTTTACGATGCTGGGGAGAAGAAGTGGGGCACGGATGAAACTAAATTTGTTGACATCCTCTGCAACAGAAGTATACCTCAACTGAGACAAAGTAGGTCACATTGAGTTTACACTGTGTTTAATCTACACTAGAACACATACAACGGTCAATTTGGGATTGGAATTGTAAACTGACACTTTTTCTTTTGTAGCTCTTGTTGAATACAAGAACATCAGTGGAAAGACTCTGCAGCACAGCATCGAAGGAGAGATGTCAGGGGAGCTGGAGGAACTACTGGTGGCTATAGGTGTGTGCTTTACATGTGTGCTTTATATGTGTGCTTTACATGTTATATGTACAACAACTTGTGGAAAGTCTTCCCAGAAGGATATCTTCAATAGTCTCTTATGGGAGTAATGTCTTCTTTCTTATAGCTTTTTAATTTTGTATAAAATCAACTTTTAACCACATTGTTGTTTTAAACTTTTGTACTCCTCCAGTGAAATGTGTGAAGAGCGTACCGGCCTTCTTTGCAGAGCGCCTGTATGAGAGCATGAAGGTGAACAAACAGATTTTATTAAAAGGGTATAGCAGAGGCCAAGGAAAGAGAAGCTACTCACCGCATCAGCTAGGGTTAGATAACGTGTTGACTACTGGAACATATTAATCACTGCAGTCATTATCCAATGGAAGGCTCTTACACATTGGCTTAGTTAAATCAGTTGTTGACTTATATGGCTGTTCAGCAGTGAGAAATGTAAAATAAATTATCTCCTATCTTTAAAATTCCTAAATTGTTCTCCCACTTAAAGGGGCCCTCTTATGCTTTTTGGGGTTTTCTCTTTCCTGTAGTGTGTGATATACACTGAACAAAAATATAAACGCAACACTTTTTGTTTTTGCTCCCATTTTTCATGAGATGAACTCAAAGATCTAAAACATTTTCTATATACACAAAATAACCATTTCTCTCAAATATTGTTCACAAATCTGAAAAGATCTGTGATAGTGAGCACTTCTCCTTTGCCGAGATAATCCATCCCACCTCACAGGTGTGGCATATCAAGATGCTGATTAGACAGCATGATTATTGCACAGGTGTGCCTTAGGCTGGCCACTATAAAAGGCCACTCTGAAATGTGCATTTTTGCAGTGGCCTCCTAATCTACTAGAAGTGATCTTGTTTTATACATTGACAGAAAAGTCAGTAGTTATTTCACCGAAAAAAATGTTTCCCGTGTTTTGTCAGGGTGTAGGAACAGACGAGTCGGCTCTGAACCGGATCATGGTGGGCCGCTCTGAGATCGATATGCTGGACATCAGAGCCGAGTTCAAGAAACTCTACGAGTACTCTCTGCACTCTGCCATTGAGGTGAGGTCACTGTACATACAAGGATTTACTTTAATGTAATTATAGGACTATCAACTCAACTATATACATGCAATTTTATCTGTCAAGCACTATTGATTTTTTTTAAGTGTTTGTTTGAATAGTCAAGAGGTCCTATGAGACACACAGACTAAAAATGACTAATCCGCGGGTAACAGGAGCATTCTCCATATGACATAAAACTCATGTTACTAACTTTGGGAATCTTTAAATATTTATTGGTGAGGTGTATATGTCGTCCGATTTATGTTAAATGTTGGGAGTTGTCTGACTGTTGTGGTTTTTTATTTTTGCACCCTGTGGTTACATGGTTGGATTTGGTCTCAGGACTTGATGATTCAAAAACTAAACATCCATCATTTATAGAGACCACTGCAGCTTTTCTGAAAAGTGAAAATAGTTTCCTGGGTTAAGTAAGCTTGCTACTCATTTCAACTATTGAAAAAAAACACTACAGACCTTTTTAAAAGGAAAATGTCCTCGCTGTTTGGCCCACTCTCCTAGGTCAACACACAACAGCTTCGCTTGTGAATGTTTGTTAAAGTTATCTGAAAACAGAATAATAGAAAGGGACGCAAAAGGACTAGATACAATATACTGCTGAGTCTAGCTGTTTTTCAAAAGTAAGGAAGATTTTAAAAAGTGTTCTTACTTGTGGAACTACGGCGGTCAACAGGTGCAAACGCGCTACAACGGCCTAACACGTTCTCATTAGTTTCAGCGTTTATATGCAGTTCTTTGAGTAAACGCTGTGCATGTTTCGTCAAGTTGGTGAAGATATTTCTTCATTGATATGTGTTTGGCCAATTTGTCTTTTTTATATTTGCATCATTTTTAAAGCTGCAGTGCGTTTCTCCTAATGGAAGTGTTTGGGGCCGCTGTAACCGGTTGCACCTCTCGGCCACCGTAGAGAACAGCTCTAATATTAGAAATAGCCAAACTAAGGGTAAGGTAGCAAGTTTCTACTGCTGTAACGCACAATGTCCGTGTGAAATATAACCACCTTATAACTCTAAAATGAATTATAATCATCATTCAACAATTATACCTCCCATTCTCATCTTAGTTTGAGTCAATTAAACTATTAAAAATCATCATTCTCTAAATGCTTATCACCATTAGTGGAGCAAGTACTCATCCATGTCTATGATGATCTTTTACTGTCTGCAGTCAAATACAAAATGCCACAGTGTAGAAATGCGAGTCATCTTGTAATCAAGGAGAACTGAAGCAGAGAAATAAAAGGGTAAAAACTACAATATTTCCCAATATTAATTAATAATATGCAGCATGAAATCGAAATGATCAAGTGAAGTGCCTAAAAAGAATACTTAGGTTAAAGTACGTAGTTACATTCCACCGCTGAGGGTAAATGTGTTGTGAAGACTCTGTTCTCCTCGCCTGTGTTGCTGTGTCCTCCAGTCAGATCTGTCGGACAGCCTTGGGGAGTGTGTGACGGCCATCTGTGGAGGAGAGGACTAACTAACACGAGGTCTACCTGAGGACAAGAAGAATCTGCTTCCTCTTGAACTCACGTCCTACTAACCTGTAACTTGTTTTTTGTCGACAGAAAGACATGTTGTATACTTATAAAAAAATAGTTAATAATCTAATGAGAAATCTTAAAATTCTGATTTCGAACTTGAAGATGTCAACTGAAGTCTTAATATCAAATTCTGTTCTGTTTCAGTCTGATTGCCGAGGGAAATGGGGAAAAGAGTCTGCTAAAAATGTGCGGAGGAGATGATGACTAACATCGAGAGGCTTTTGCTCTCTACGGCTTTATTTTCATTTGTCAGTTTTATCAACCTTGTCAACGAAAGTATCCACATGTCTTTTGAAATGCTCGAGGAAACAGCTACTCTACTCAGAAGCTTAAAAACGTTATTTATTGAAAAAGGATATTTCTACTTAAAACCAAATAATGACGAGTTGTTTAGTTTATGGAGATTGTGGATTACAAATATAGAAAAAGAAAAAAAATGTTTGTTCATCGTGTTATTCGAACTGTAAATTGCATCAGGAGGCCCATTTTTTTTGTATGACATTCTTCAGTGTATTGGTAAATGGATTAAAAAAATAATTGATTGAAATTTGGACAGTGGCTTTGAGTTGTCTGTGATTTGTTGAATTGTGATATGCATGCAAATTAATTAACATAAATGCAACTTAATGATAAAGACATCAGTGAAAACACATCATACAATGTTAATGTCGTGCTTTATTGGCAATTTATTATAATAAAGAGATTATTTTAAGGGTCTTACATTTTGGAATAATTTAATAATATTTGCTTTTAAAATAAATACAAATAGGTTTCTTATCTTGTGCAAATAACGGATAATACAAATAACTTGCAAGCAAAAAGAACATTAGACATGCAGGACTCAGCAAGTCAGCTGAACTTTAAACTTCTATATTAATTCAATTCCACCAAGAAAATTAATACGTACGATATTTTTAAATAAAAAAAATGTTCCCCCTATAATATAAGTACGCATACACTTTCTTCATTACCGATTACTTGCCAAGAGATTCAAGAAAATATTTGTAATAAAATAATGTTTTTCCTATTACATCCACATTTATTTGCTTTTCCTCCTATTTATCTCAGTTTTCAGCCCCTCAGATTACACAGCATGGCTGACTTGGACTGAAAATCAAGAATAAATGCATGCTTGACATAAGAACACAGAAAACTAACAGTTTTTTAAAAAGTCAGCAGAAAATGTGTGTTTAATTATGCAGCACAGAATTGTGAACACAGAAATACATTTGAACTCATGACCAATTGACTTGAGGCACACCTGACCTTTATAAGCGCCTGACAAAACAGTTTAGTCGCTTGTATCAATCATTTAAATAAATGTGTGAAGAGCAAAGATTATTTGTCAAAAACCATCAGGAAGGCTCTGATATGAGCGAAGCAGGTCTTAGTACAAAAAAAAAAAATATTTCAAACAAGTCTTTCTCATTTTTATACTGTTCAATGTAAAAATGGAATAATACAACTACGGTAAGTAGTTTGTGTTGAAAGTGGTTCATTTCTCACTTCTTTCTGAAGATGGAGCCAAAGTGCAGATGGCTTTCATAGACCATGTGATAAAAAGAGTCTGATCATTGGATACAGCTATACACAGTATACCCTAACCCCTATTAAGTGTTGGTGTACCTGGACATCAATCCTTATTGAGAAAATATAATGTTTCAGAAATTCTTAGATGTTTTTTTTATGCTGTTGAACAAATCAGCTGCAGACTGACCCCTCCAAATCAGACCAATTCAGCATCTCTCAGCCCGGCACACTGTGATGCCTCTCAGTCCTGCAGGGAGCTGATTACATTCCAGACACACTAGTTTGGTGGATAAGAGCCTGAAGGGAAAGATGTTTTTCTCATTACAGCTGAAGTAATCACCCAGACTCCTTCTCTTTGCTGCTCCCCCCCCCCCCCCCCCCACACACACACACACACACACACACACACACACACACACAGAACAACCCCCGACCTTCCTCATTATCTGAAGTGAAGGAAAACAGGAAGGGAGGTATCAGGCCTACATTTATACATCTTCGTGTGTGTGTGTGTGTGTGTGTGTGTGTGTGTGTGTGTGTGGGTGTGTGGGTGTGTGGGTGTGTGTGGGTGTGTGGGTGTGTGTGGGTGTGTGTACTTGTTTTCATGACAGATAACGATCATTTTATGATAACACACCTTCACTATCAGGACACTGGGAAAAATTAGGACATTTTTGGCGTCCTCATTTTTCTGAACTCACTACAGTGTTTTAAACTCCCCCAAATGCCCCTACACCAAATATCTTCAAAGTCCTAAAATATCACAATTTCATGACATGAAGTGTGTGAGTGTGTTTATGGATTTTGCTCATCTATGAATACGCCAACTAGTGGTCACTTTTGGAACTTGACACACTTTTAACACACTTTAGTCACGTGACTCAAAAGGTCCTCATACATTTCATATTTTTCAGGTTCAAACACACTCCAACGTTTTAAGCTGGTTTTAGTATTACTGCAATATATATCTATTTCCATGGACTCAGAGACAATTAAAATCATCAACAATTAATTACTGCTGATTTTAGTCACCTGCCTTCTAATCTAGAGAACTAGTTATTCCATTATTACTTTTATTTAAATCGAATAGCCAGATCAGCTAATGTTAGCTTATTAGCATAACGTAGCTAACCACATGCAAAGGACCCCTGCCACATGGAATATTCTCTCAACAGAACTGGAATGATTGCACACTAAATTTAAGTAATTCATTACTTTTTCTAAGATGTTGTTACTGAAGCACAAGATATTATTTTAAAATGTGAATTGTAACAGTGGTTTCCAATTCAACACCAAATTGATAGATAATCAGAAGACCTAGTAAGTCATGTTATTTGTGGAGCTTACCGTGTTTTAGTAATTTTATAACAGTATTTACCTTTGAAGACTCTTTGTCTGTGCTCTTGTAACATTATTTGTTGAGGTGTTAAAGTAACTTGAAGTTACACAATTCTAACTGCAGTTGCCCAGGGTTTGCACTGAAAAGTTAGCTAATCAAGCTAATGGGATCCTGCATTAGTGAGAACATGAGTTAGTAAGTTATAATTAAAGAATAAATAATACCATTTTATAAAACATAATTGATACAAATAAATTAGAATTGTTGTAATGTATTTTGTATTTGTTCTTGTTGACCTTTTGTCATTCTTCCATGTAGATGTTTGCTAATTGAGGAACAAATGGTGAGTGTAGAGTGTGTGTTACATCGTCCTCATATTGTTGGGTAGCAGATATTGTACGGTTCAAACTATTTCTTGAGTCTTGAGTTACAAGCCCAGATCCTCATGTGAATTGTTTTTACTAAAATCTGTGTCCCCTACATGAAAAGTCAATGGATTTCTGACACGTTATTGTTGTATTTTAAATTGCAGAAACTGAGTGACATGATCACGGCTCAGCCTTTAGCTGACTCTGAAGTGAGCCAGAGATCCACCTCATCCTTCCACCAGGTAATTAAAAATGTACTGTAGACTATTTCTATACAAGGTAAATTCATGTCTCAATCAAGTCCAATGCCTACATAAAATACCTTTTTACCTCATTCAAATTAATATATTGTGAAATACATGTAGAATCCCAATATACAGTGGGGCAAAAAAGTATTTAGTCAGCCACCAATTGTGCAAGTTCTCCCACTTAAAAAGATGAGAGGCCTGTAATTGTCATCCTAGGTATACCTCAACTATGAGAGACAAAATGAGACAAAAAAAAATCCAGAAAATCACATTGTCTGATTTTTAAAGAATTTATTTGCAAATTATGGTGGAAAATAAGTATTTGGTCAATAACAAAAGTTCATCTCAATACTTTGTTATATACCCTTTGTTGGCAATGACAGAGGTCAAACGTTTTCTGTAAGTCTTCACAAGGTTTTCACACACTGTTGCTGGTATTTTGGCCCATTCCTCCATGCAGATCTCCTCTAGAGCAGTGATGTTTTGGGGCTGTCGCTGGGCAACACAGACTTTCAACTCCCTCCAAAGATTTTCTATGGGGTTGAGATCTGGAGACTGGCTAGGCCACTCCAGGACCTTGAAATGCTTCTTTTTGTTTTTTTATTTAAAAAAATATATATATAGCACCAAATTGCAACTGAAGTAATCTATCTACGGTCACTTTTCACATGTGCTCTTTTATTAAATAAACTAAACGCCTATGTTATTTATCTAATGTGCATGTTTCAGTGTCCACTGCTTTGCGTATTCACATTCTCCCTCTGCTCTGTTTCTGAAGGCTCCGCTCCGCTTTCCCCCCCCCCCCCCCCCCCACACACACACACACGAATGCACACACTCACAATCAGAGACAAGAGTGGAGGAAAGGAGGAGAACAACAAAGTGTAAAAAAGTCAAACAAATCTTCATTATTGCCCCGAGCTCTGCTGTCTGCCCGCTTGTCGTCCCCCTCCCCATTCGTTTATTATTATTTTTTAACCGCAAGCCGTTATCGTCACGGGAGAAGGACACAAACAGCCTGCCCAGGTGGACGCGCGCGAACGTGACAACGAACGTAGAGTGCGCATTCTAAAAATAGTTCACAGATTGTGAGCAGGTACCGCGGTTTTGAACTACAGTATTGAATTTGACAGAAAACAACAATGAAACGCCAGCAGAAGAATAGTCTAATGAGTTGGCTGAATAAAAAGACAGGAGATTTGAGTTGGTTTATTCAGTAAATTAGCTCAGGATAATTGGATGTTCTGTCTACACCTGTTGATGTGAGGCTAATGCAGGATTTTCTAGCTTGATGCTACTGGCATTTAGCGGCAGTGACTCAACAAATTGCCTCTTAAAATGTATCGTCAGCAATGTATGACAAGCAGACTGCTTCTTTAATGTTAGACTCACACCAATAGCTCAATATGATCATAACACGATTGCTTTCATATCAGAGATCAGATGAGGTGGAGCTGCCTCCAGCAATAGAGGATGAGGCAGAGAGAAACAGCAGCAGCACAGGGTTGCAGCAGGTATGTTATATGCTGTAGTCAGGTGATTTAAATGTATCAACGAAAGGAAGAAGTGTAGGCTACATGATAAGAAGAGAATACAGTTTGAATAAAAGTAATACAGCACAGTGTAACACTGTACTTTATTACTTTGTAATGTACAAATACTTTGTTACTGTACGATATCAATAACAATAATCCACAGCTCCTCTCTCTGCTCCAGAGGATAAAAATGTCCCGAATGGGGGGGTACACCCCATTCAGCACCCTGCCAAGGCAGTAAACCTAGGGGAAACACTGGTGTTCTTTGGATGCAATTCAGCATTCTTTCTCCTCCAAACACGTCTAGTTGAGTTTTTACCAAAAAGTTATATTTTGGTTTCATCTGACCATATGACATTCTCCCAATCCTCTTCTGGATCATCTAAATGCTCTCTAGCAAACTTCAGACGGGCCTGGACATGTACTGGCTTAAGCAGGGGGACACGTCTGGCACTGCAGGATTTGAGTCCCTGGCGGCGTAGTGTGTTACTGATGGTAGCCTTTGTTACTTTGGTCCCAGCTCTCTGCAGGTCATTGACTAGGTCCCCCCGTGTGGTTCTGGGATTTTTGCTCACCGTTCTTGTGATCATTTTGACCCAACGGGGTGAGATCTTGCGTGGAGTCGCAGATCGAGGGAGATTATCAGTGGTCTTGTATGTCTTCGATTTTCTAATAATTGCTCCCACAGTTGATTTCTTCACACCAAGCTGCTTACCTATTGCAGATTCAGTCTTCCCAGACTGGTGCAGGTCTACAATTTTGTTTCTGGTGGCCTTTGAAAGCTCTTTGGTCTTGGCCATAGTGGAGTTTGGAGTGTGACTGTTTGAGGTTGTGGACAGGTGTCTTTTATACTGATAACGAGTTCAAACAGGTGCCATTAATACAGTTAACAAGTGGAGGACAGAGGAGGCTCTTAAAGAAGAAGTTACAGGTCTGTGAGAGCCAGAAATCTTGTTTGTTTGTAGGTGACCAAATACTTATTTTACCGAGGAATTTACCAATTCATTCATGAAAAATCCTACAATGTGATTTCCTGGATTCTTTCCCCCCATTCTGTCTCTCATAGTTGAAGTGTACCTAGGATGAAAATGACAGGCCTCTCTCATCTTTTTAAGTGGGAGAACTTGCACAATTGGTGGCTGACTAAATACTTTTTTGCCCCACTGTAACTGTTACTTGTTTCTAAATATCATAGTAGAGGATATACCCCTACCATTTGATAGAAGTATCTACCTCTTATAACATGAACATTATCTTTATTGCCCCTAAATTATGTGTTTTGTCTCCTTTTGCCAATGTTTTTCCAATTTAACCTAATGTGTATCAGTTTCCATGATTTAATTAATAGGGAAGTAGATCCATAGATATTACTATGGGGCTTCATGTTTTTTTTAACAACAACAGCACACCTCAGAAGTCAGGAATGCTGACTTTATGTATCTTCAGTCATCATGTCCTCATTGTTTTGTAGGTTGTGTAGTCATGATGTCTTTCAGAGAACGTCCCCATATGGTACAACCCAACGAGTGTAGAGTGTGTGTGTTACATCGTCCTCATAGTGTTGGGTAGTAGATATCGTCTTTAGGTTGTGTAGTCTTGATGTGTTTCAGAGAACGTCCCAATATGGTACAACCCAACGAGTGTTGTGTGTGTGTGTGTGTGTGTGTGTGTGTGTGTGTGTGTGTGTGTGTGTGTGTGTGTGTGTGTGTGTGTGTGTGTGTGTGTGTGTGTGTGTGTGTGTGTGTGTGTGTGTGTGTGTGTGTGTGTGTGTGTGTGCACAACCCGCATATCCAGTCTTACAATAAAACAAAATGTTATCAGTTATCAGCACAAATATATTTTAAAACGCTTATCTGTGATAACTGTTGTTGGAAAGTCACCTAAAACGTACATTTTACTGGATAATTTTTAACAATGTGATTGCATGATACCTTCGGATATTATTGCAGATATGCTGTAAGCTAGCTAGATAACCTAGTTTCATATATACTGACAAAACACTAGCAATTATGAACAGACTAACTGTGCCAACAGTGAGAGTTGACCAACTGTATTCACCTGGTACGGCAAAAAAGAGATGAAAAGAACCATCACCAGGCCAATGCTGTGGAAAGGAGCTTCACCTCACAGCGTCTAAACTCTGTAAACACGCAAACAGCTGTTGATCACCAGAGGTGGGAGAAGTACTCAGATATTGTACTTAAGTAAAAGTAGAAGTACCAGAGTGTAGGAATACTCTGTTACAAGTCAAAGTCCTGCATTCAAAATGTTACATAACTAAATGTACAAAAGTATTTCTAATAAAATATACAGTACTTAATGAACCAAAAGTAAAAGTACTCATTATGTAGATCGGTCCATTTCAGAATAATATATATATTATAGGTTTTGATTATAATTATTGATGCATTAAAGTGTTAGCAATGCTGGTAAAGGTGCAGCTAGTTTTAATGACATTGTATACTGCAGGGAGGATTGTGAATTTACTCCAGGTGTAACTAAAGTCTGATTTAAGAGTTGAATAATTTCACTTCACTAGCCCAAATCTGCAAAGTAAGTAAAGGTATTAAATAAATCTAGTGGAGTAAAAGTAAGGGATTTAGCTCTGAATTGTAGTGAAGTAAAAGTAAAAAGTAGTTATCTAACCACAGACACTTGGGTCACGGACTAATGGCAGTGCTCACATCATTTAATGGAGGTCCATCACAGATTAATGTAAGGACAACAGTGGAATGGATATTTGGCTTTAATTTGGCATTTACATATATATAAATAAGTTTTGTCCTGGGCGTTCTTGCCTGACAGGTTTACAGATACAGGAGAAACACTGCTTGATTCAGACAAGACGGTAACAATTATCGCATTGCCTTGGGCGTTCCCACCAATAGCTTTGTCAGCATACTAATAAAGTATTGTGCTTTGCATTACTCCAGTTCTTTGTATCAGACGGCATGAAGCCTCTAATTTGTGACCCATTATTCTGTGACAATGTGATCTGAAATAAAAATTAAATGAAATTCACAGGAGAAAACTAAGAGATGTAGGCCAAGTTCATCCACACTCGGTGCACAGCAGACTCTAAAGTCCAAAGTGTTGTTTGTTACCAACTGTCAAGTGTAACAGACAATAATTCTAGAGCATACCCCTTCAGACATTTATGCCAGAAATAGTAGGCTTGTCTGTGAGATGTTCACAATTACATTCTTCCAAAGTGAAGAGTCTTCATTCATAAACTGGACTGTCTGCCATTCAGAAATAAAGCATCACCATCACTGTGTTTGAGGATGAACTGAGACTAAGGATTGTGGTTAGGTAAATTAAGGACACAGTGATTTGAAATTTGAAAAGGTTATTATTATGGTAGGAATTTCACGGCGGCCATGACGGCCATGGCCGTCGTTGCCCCTCGGTCTAGCCGTTATGCCCATAGATATATATAAACACTAGATGGCTCATGGGAGATTTTCCAGCGTAGCTCACCGGCCCCCATCTTGCTACAGTCAACAGCTACTCTGGTATGCGCTATGGTAGCTGTTGTAAGGTGAGTGATCTGCACAAAAATACTCTTAAATCGCTGAAATCTTGACTGATTTACAAACGGTTTGGTTTATTATAAACATTATTAGCATGGCTATGATACAGGATGCTTGGATATGTTGAAATTGCAGCTTTTCTTTGTGTATGTGCCGTGGTTGTATTTATTAGCTGGCTAATAACAAGAGGCTGTGAGTGAGACCTAGCATTACAAAGTTGACCCAGCAACTTTACACCAGTGGGACAGGCATAACTGCTCTTTCTTTTCAACATAACTTAAGTTACACATGATTTATTCCAAGTGGTTTGGCTTGTTAAAAACATCTTACATTTTAGATACAGGATGATACAGGAAATTGCTGGCTTTGTGTTTACAGAAGTACCTGACTATGCCGGACTTTTGTGCAGCCTACAGATGCTCTAATCGCCGCAGTCTGCAAACAAGAACCTGTGGAATCACCTTTCACATGTAAGATATGACAATATTATGACTATAATTAGGATAATCGTTAATTACTTAGTGGATGTATGTACATTACAAGTCCTGCTACACAGGATCAGTGGGGCTATGTGAGATAATAGTATTGCAAGATTGATGTTGACCCAGCCTCTTTAGAATATGTTGCTACCATTTCTTTACACAATTATTTAATGTTTCTTTTGGACACCTTTTTTATAACTCTTAGTGTGGTTGTCTTATTTTTAAAGTATACATTACATACATACATACATACATACATACATACATACATACATACATACATACATACATACATACATACATACATACATACATACATACATACAATTACCCCACAAATATGATAATTTCGGTGTGTATTTTTGTCCTTACCCTTAATGTTAAAGGAAAGAAGGGAGGACAATGTTGACAATAATTTATATATCTGGCTACCTTTCTCATGTTGTTAAGGTTTCCGGAGAGAGGAGGAGGCAGTGGGAAGTTGCCCTAAGAAGGGACGGTTTTGTTTCCTGTGGCAGGACACTGCTCTGCAGTGAGCACTTCAGGAGTGAGGACTTTGACAGGATGGGGCAGACTGTCCGGCTTAAAGATGGTGTTGTGCCAACAGTATTCAATTTCCCAGCTCATCTTCAAAGGATATGTGTATCATTGGCCAACAAGAATTCAAGGTGTATAAGATTGATATATAAATATGTGATTAAATGTCTCATTTTTGTTTTTCTTTCTGCAAGTTTAGGAATAAATAATGTGTTGTGTATTACAGCACATTTTAAACACTCAAAATGTCTTTAATTATGTTTATTTTAGCCGAAAGCAACAAGAAGCACAACCACTTCAAGAAGAGCGGAAGATGAACCTCAGCCTAATTTTGTGAGTATTCTGAATGTGGCCAAGACCAGAGAGATGGTCATTGATTTCAGGAGGGTGAGGACGTCTCCTCTACCCCTGTACATTCTGGGAGAGGATGTGGCTGTTGTGGAGGACTACAAGTACCTGGGAGTGTACTTAGACAATGGGCTGAACTGGAGGATCAACACTGACGCTGTGCACAAGAAGGGGATGAACAGACTCTATTTTCTGAGGAAGCTGAGATCCTTCCACGTGTGCAGCAAGATGCTGGAGATCTTCTAGTCTGTTGTGGCCAGTGCACTCTTCTTTGCTGCGGTCTGCTGGGGGGGCAGCATCAGAGCCGGTGACACCAGCAGGATCAATAAACTGATCAGGAAAGCTGGGTCTGTCATCGGCATCAAGCTGGACCCCTTTGAAGCTGTGGTGGAGAGGAGGACACTGAACAGGCTGTTGTCCATCATGGATAACCCCAACCCATCCTCTCCACCTGCAGCTGGAGGGTCAACGGAGCTCCTTCTCCAACAGACTGCTGACAAGGACCGATACAGGAACACATTCCTGCCCACTGCAATAATTCTGTACAACAAATCACCTCTGGCTGGAAGAGAACTCTCTGCTCCATAGTTTCTCTTGAATATAACCACGTTGTACATTTTACACATATATAATCTGTTCAATATTTAACATTAATATTCCATATGCCTTATATTTATTTATATGTACAGGACTGTCTCAGAAAATTAGAATATTGTGATAAAGTTCTTTATTTTCTGTAATGCAATTAAAAAAACAAAAATGTCATACATTCTGGATTCATTACAAATCAACTGAAATATTGCAAGCCTTTTATTATTTTAATATTGCTGATTATGGCATACAGCTTAAGAAAACTCAAAAATCCTATCTCAAAAAATTAGAATAGTTCCTCAGACCAAGTAAAAAAAAAAGATTTATAACAGCAAAACACAATCAAACATTTGAAAATGTCCATTAATGCACTCAGTACTTGGTTGGGAATCCTTTTGCACGGATTACTGCATCAATGCGGCGTGGCATGGAGGCAATCAGCCTGTGGCATTGCTGAGGTGTTATGGATGCCCAGGATGCTTCAATAGCGGCCTTTAGCTCATTAGCATTGTTGGGTCTGGTGTCTTTCAGCTTCTTCTTCACAATACCCCACATATTCTCTATGGGGTTCAGGTCAGGGGAATTTGCAGGCCAATCGAGGACAGTAATGCCATGGTCAGTACACCAGTTACTGGTGGTTTTGGCACTGTGGGCAGGTGCCAGATCATGCTGGAAAATGAATTCCTCATCTCCATAGAGCTTTTCAGCAGACGGAAGCATGTAGTGCTCTAAAATCTCTTGGTACACAGCTGCATTTACTCTGGGCTTGATGAAACACAGTGGACCAACACCAGCAGCTGACATGGCTCCCCAAACCATCGCTGACTGTGGGAACTTCACACTGGATTTCAAGCAACTTGGATTTTGCTCCTCTCCAGCCTTTCTCCAGACTCTGGCGCCTTGACTTCCAAATGAAATACAAAACTTGCTTTCGTCTGAAAAGAGGACTTTGGACCACTGTGCAACTGTCCAGTGCTTCTTTTCCTTAGCCCAAGTCAGACGCCTCTTCCGTTGTCTTGAGTTCAGAAGTGGCTTGACCATGGGAATACGGCTATTGTAGCCCATTTCCCGGACACGTCTGTGAACAGTGACTTTTGATACCTGGACTCCAGCTTCAGTCCACTGTCTTTGAAGCTCCCCCAAATTCTGGAAGCGACTCTTCTTCACAATGCTGTTAAGGCTGCGGTCATCTCTCTTGGTTGTGCAGCGTTTCCTGCCACATTTCCCCCTTCCAACAGACTTTTTGTGGATGTGCTTTGAAACTGCACTCTGTGAACAGCTTGCTCTTTGAGAAATTTATTTTTGTGTCTTACCCTCCTGATGGAGGGTGTCAATGACGGTCCTCTGGACAGCAGTCAGATCAGCAGTCTTCCCCATACTTGTGATTTAGTTTACTGAACCAAGCTGAGTGTTTTTCAAGGCTCAGGAAACCCTTGCAGGTGTTTCGAGTTAATTAGACGATTCAAGTGATTCGTTGAACACCCTACTAGTATACTTTTTCATGATATTCTAATATTTAGAGATAGGATATTTGAGTTTTCTTAAGCTGTATGCCATAATCAGCAATATTAAAATAATAAAAGGCTTGCAATATTTCAGTTGATTTGTAATGAATCCAGAATGTATGACATTTTTTTTTTTTTAATTGCATTACAGAAAATAAAGAACTTTATCACAATATTCTAATTTTCTGAGACAGTCCTGTATATTATATATATATATATAATATCCTGCCAAACTCAACATGTACTGTATATTTTCCTCTTTCTTTCTTTTCTTTATTTTTATTGCTTATTTCTAATTTATCGTAAAATGCCTTGTCCCTTATGCTGCTGTAACTGAAAATGTTTTCCCAAATTGGGATCAATAAAGTACCATCTTATCTTATCTTATTTGCATGTGGAATGTCACTAACAAATGAGAGCATCATATGGCTTGTCATATTAAATCCCTCGGTGGTACCCAGGAAGGTCTATGATGGTGTTACCAGGAGAGCCCAATATAATTTGAGGTGATACTCTGTGTAAAAAGTTTGAGAACCACTGGCCATCTCACTCGCTCTATGTCACTCATACACTAGAATAAACATGTGCAAACACTTTCATAACACCCAAGGACACCTTACAGGGCATAGGGGCAATATAGGGAACAATTAAAACAGTGGATTTAGTGAGATATCAGCCGGGGTAAGACAAGACAAACAACAGTAAATGGACTACAGAAGGACACAAAAGGACACAGGGTACAGTTTATATTATTATTATAACGTATTTCAAAGGTTCTGGATTTGTTTACAAAGCTCCAAATCCTAATGTTTCCCTTAATAGCCTTTGTGCCCTGGCATGTGGTCTAAATGCCCTAAAATAAATGGTGACACCAAAGACCAAATGGCCTTGCCCCTAAAATGACGAAATATCTGATAGTATGTTATATGCTCTTTCTTTTTTTTCCAGCTCATTATTTAGCAATTTTATATATATAGGGTTAAACATTCAAATACAGTATCTGTTTTAAAGGATGAACAATTTTATTTAAATCAAGAAAAAAAATCCTAAAACTCACCTTCACATATACAGCAACTTTAGAAGAGTTGGCTTTTCCTGACTTTTGAAAGGTGTGATAATTGTTTAAATACTTTTCTGTTGGTTAAGATTCAAGTCACATAGTCAATGACTTGACTCGACAAAATAGAACAAGACTTGCAATTTGACTTAATGACTTGTGCCATCTTTTAGCTCAAAGATACAAATTATGTTATTAAGTGTGCCACACATCAATCAATTCCCCTTCATTTCCTGAACGCCATGCATTTTCAGAAAGTCAAAACTGAATTGATGCACCAATCCAATGACATCCAATTAAGTTGCAGTTGCAAAAACAGCAATGAAAAATGTAGGTTAAATGATGCAGTGCCATTTAGAAAAAAACTGTACAACAAACATGATGCAGTGGTTAACAAAAAAAGAAATACTGTATACAAAATGTGCTGGAAGAAATTGTTATGACGCAAACTCAAAGATTAGGACTCAGGACTTCAGTCTGTTTTGACTTGGTATGTGAGTGCAACAACTTACTACTTCTTATGTCAAACAGAACAATGACTTAGTCCCACCTCTTGACTATGAGTGGTTCATTTATATTTGCCATGTAAGCAATGCGTCCAAAACAAACTTCAAGATCCAGTTCACTTGTCCTCATTGTATTTTATCTGGTTTTTCAGGTCCACTTACTTCAGCCGATAACTCATAATAAAAAGATGAGTGAGAAAATATATTCTTAGGGCTTTTGAAATTACGTTAAAAAAAGTAAATCCTGATTTGAAAGGTTGGTGTTTTTTCTGCTCTTAGAAGCAAACTTGTATTGGAAAGTTATCTTGACTGCGCCCAAAACTTCCAGTAGGTCAGAGGTCAGCCTGAAAACTGGTGCAGTTCTCTGCTCGACAACCCAGAAAGATGGATGTTTCTTGATATATTTACTTGCTGAATGAGGATATTCCTGTATTGAAAGTTTCTGTGTGCAATTGTGTATTTAGGCACCAACAGGTGGCAGCATACACCTCACACTCAGCCAGACAATGGTAAGTGTGTCAGAGAGGAAAGATCCCCCCCTGCAGAAACAGGATGTGTCCAGACATGGAGCTTTGAAGAGTCATGTGATTCTACTGTGCTCCTCCTCATCTCTTATGTAATCTCCATCTCAGCCATGTGCTCCCTCTGTAACCATTGACCTAATTGTGCTTATGGTGACCATTTACCCGAAGTAGACCTTTTTCACCTCTAGTTGCTGATGTATAGA
The DNA here is from genome assembly GCF_949606895.1 of Notothenia rossii. Taxonomy (NCBI): domain Eukaryota; kingdom Metazoa; phylum Chordata; class Actinopteri; order Perciformes; family Nototheniidae; genus Notothenia; species Notothenia rossii. Next base: position 33,660,317 of record NC_136909.1, read on the forward strand.
GAACAAAGGTTACTTTAGTGGGATGTTGAAATCGAGTTAGACCACAAAAGATTGAAATTGTGTATGAGTATGAGGTCGACTCTCCAGTCTCCACACATGCCTTTGTTCATAAAGCCTTTGGTTCACAGAGGCAGTTATCACACCACTTCCTCATTGGCAGTGCCTGGTGAAAATGTACATTGTTTTTCCACTGCAGATGATCATTAAAATCAAAGGGGGTGTTGTACAGTAAGATCAGTTAACACAAACTGAGGAAGTTATAGCCTTAAAAAAGACCAGCACTGTTTAACAGGCAGAACAAAGACACAAAGATAGGATGTTTAACAATTTACATAAATATGACTGAGGATAACACATTACTTTGAGCCTGAGGTTTGTTTACTTCAACATGCACAGTCTGTTTAGTGAATTTCCTTCAACCAGACAGCTCGGTCTTTCACTTATGCCATGCTTTTACAGATCAGTATTTTATGGGTGTTTCTTAGGGAAGCCCATTGCCACTAAGGAAAGGACATGCTTTAAAGTTATGAACAGTGTAAAAACATTTACAGCAGTTATAGTTTTTGTTTTACCACTCATGCGGGGTCACCATATTAAAACTATTTTTTTTATTTCAGGTGAATCAACCATTTCGATTCTTATTCTGTGGTGTGTTCATCATTTTGCATGGTCTGTCATCTGGGTCAATAGACCTTTTTTTGGTTTAATGGTCGCTTGATGATATAATTGATTTTGGATGATACATATTGTTCTCAAGGTTTAAATCCCTTATTTGTTGCTATCAGATTAGTTTGTCAGAGAATTAAGTTAAGATTATGTTTTTATTGGAAAGGTAACATTTTACCGCAGTACATTGTTCTCTATAAATGACATATATAATATATATATATTTGATAGGCAGGCCTATTAGGTACAGTATGTTTTGACACAAGAGGTTAATAAGTGATCATTTAAGAACAGTAAAAGGGTGCACTATGTCATCCAAATTTAAGAGACTTCAGTTCAAATCCAAAGTATTATACACTTGAATAGAGAACTGAATAGAGAACTATTTACTATTTTATAATGTTGGCATTTTGTTTACTTGAAAAATATTCCTCATTATTTTATTCATCCACAAGTTCATTCAATAGTGTCTCTCTCTTGTATAAATTGGCTTCCATACATTCTCCTCATAAACCAATCATAACAATGGAAGGGGGCGGGGCCACGTCAGGTTAGGTTGTCACTCTCATTGGGTAAATAACAAACCACCCTTGTTTTGTATCCTACCGCAGAGGAGTCACGAGAAGTTTTAGCATTCACGAAGGTTCACTAAAAACGACCCAAATGTGAGTTAGTGGAGATGACACAGGTGACCCGAATGAAAACGCCTTAGCCGGAAGAGCTTCTGGGGAGACGCGGACCCTTAATTGTGTGAGGTTCGGGCTGCCTACTTTGTTAGCCCACCTGCACTCCGAGCGGATTTGCTATTGGAGGAACCACTGTGGCTGCTAGCAAATCTCGTTAGCCGCTAACTACCGTAGCTAGTAACGAGCTAACTACAGCAGCTAATAACAAGCTACATAGCCGCTTCGCCCGAGTGAAGTGAACGGGTCGCGGGGTGTGGAGCGGCGCCGCTACTTTTGGAGGACTGGATATATTTAGGGAAGGAATTCCTTTCCGCCAGAAGTGGTGTTATCAACCACGGTGGCAGCTGCATTGTTGTGCCTCTCCCCTGCCTTATTCTCATTGTTGGCGAAGCCTCCTGTCTGCACACCGCCGAGTCCATGCATGCTAGCAAAGGCTGCAGCCATCTACAGTGATGTCTCATTAGCCAACGAACATTAGTGTTTTGCTTTTGGCCATTTATGTGTGTATGCGGTCACTGGTACGAGCTTCTGGAGACTGACTGTGCAGTATCATCCCACCCCTGACGCCTGTATATTAACTGTACTTTCATGTCGTATCACCCGACAGCCAGTAGTCCCTCCAAAAGAACCAGACGCGGAGCATGCAGGAAAAGAAAATACTTCAGATAAGTAGATAGGGGACGTCGGACACAACTGAGATCATTTGGACTGTGTGGTTACTCAAACCCTCAAAACAGGGATTGCATTTGGAGAAAGGAAAGGATGAAGAAGTTTTCCAGAATGCCAAAGTCCGAGAGCGGCGGGCTCGGAGGGACGTCCAGCTCCGGCTCCGGACTCAGCAGCTACTTGGGCAAAGTGTTTGCAATCGGCCGGTATCAGGTCACCGTGGACGAGCTTATTGCTGAAGGTATGTACAGAACATAAACATTAAAGTGTCTGTCCTGAAACACACTGTAATGTGGAACTGTTTTTTAAATTTTACATTGAGCACTGGTATTTTTAGGGACTGGACACACCCGCCCTCTTCTGTTTGGTATTACAACTCAAGACACATCAGTGAAGCAGCTCTTCCAGCTTTGTTACTTTTATGGGCTTGTAATTGCTTTGCTCTCCACAGTAAAAGCTCAGTTTCCACCCTAAACATCCACTAATTTCTCAAGAAACTACCTGCAGTTTGTTTGACATAGGTCGCGCGGCTCTTTCAGGTTATGCACACATTGGTATTTACTTAGGGAACCGGGGATTTGGTCCATAGCTGTAATTAATACTTCCAGCTTGTAACTCATCCAGCTATAGTTTTCATTCTGCTTCAGCTGCTTCATACTCAAGATCCAGCTGCAGTTTGCTTTTGTCCGATGGGGATTTAAAAAGGAATAGGAAAACTTGTATTTACAGCAGTATAAATGAACCAACACGTGTTTCTTTATACAGTGGCTTAGAGACAGGATAGTTTTGTGTTTACATTGATTCATTGACTGAATTGCATACAGTTTTAAAACAAACTACAACATTGCTTGCTTGATAGACACATTAAGTAAACGATGTCTTGTGCAATTGCTGCACCTTCCCAGTACAGCTCTTGAGGATGTCAACAGGCTTCTTGGAAACATTATAAATGTCCTTCATGGCTCAACAAAGCCTTTTGTTCTAATATGTTGAAACAAGAATCTCCTCTATGTTCAGTAACACGGTCAGGGAATGAAGAAGTCACCAAGGTGTTCCATACAGCAGATGTTCTTCACCTCACAAAAGGTGTAGTGATGATTTATCACAGAGTAATAATAAGAAACATGCTTTTAATAAGCTAACCTATCTAGCCAATTAGACCCTCCAGGCCTTGCTACACATAAACAATTATAAATCAAGAAGTTTATTGATCAAATTCTGTTTTTCATTTATAGGATATAGACGTGGAATAGTTTGGGTGTATTTTCTCACATTCTAAAATGTGAATAGCTACCACTAGGGATGCTCCGATCGATCGACCGCCGATTGTTATCTGCTGATCTTCACTCTCTGCCGATCGATCGGTGCTCTCTATAAAGGCCAATCAGGAGAGCCGATCACATGACGTAAAATACATGACACTTTTCGAGAGACAGCAAGCGCATTTCGTGGCATCTGCGGGCAGTGGCAAGTACTTCCGGCATCTGCCACAGAGGCCGCTACTCCGTGGTATCTGTGGCAAGTATATGCCACAGATGTGGTATCTGTGGCAAGTATATGCCACAGCCACAACTTGCCGTGGCAAGTAAATGCCACAACCATGCCACAACTTGCCGTGGCAAGTATATGCCACAACTTATATATGCCACAACTTGCCGTGGCATGTAGGCTATATGCCACAACTTGCCGTGGCAAGTAAATGCCACAAGTTAAGAGAAGGTTTACGGTAGCTGCCACTCGCCTTCCGTGGCAAATGCTGATATTTAAACCCGTATTTATCGCGTAAAATGTCGCTGTTTTAGCATGACTTTATCGGACTGATCTGTACACAAGACTGATGATCTGTTACTGATGGTCCGATCATATTTTTCAAAAAGATTAAACATATGTTCTATAGATTTTACTTGGAGAACGTGGTTTGTTAAAATAAATAAACGTGCTATTTTTATGATAATAGTCGGTACTCGAGTTGAGGGGGGATGGCATCCCCCCTGAAATAAAAACGATTAAAATCATCCCCCTTCTAAAACGCATGGCGGGACCAATACGATTTTCATTGCCATAAGCAATAGCTGTGCACATGATATAACCTTTCACCCTTGATGGATTTCCATCATACATAATACACATAAGGATTATCTTATGTTAATGTTGGTATAGGCTACTTGACAGTAAGTGTGCTTCTATTGTTTGTTTTATATATAAATATATACATTCACTTGAAAAGACTGTAATTTCCTATTGTTACTGTTTTACTTTATGACAACTAGTGGTCATTTTCTGTGTTTTTGTTATGTCAGTGTTCATTTACTGAGTTTGTGATTTGTGACTTATTAATAAGGAAAACATCATCCTTAAAATTATTTTTTTTAATGTATTTTTAAATGTTCTAAATTTGAAAAAAATAGATAAAAATAAACTAAAGTTAAAATCTTGTTTTTCATGCCCCAAGAGCAATAAAAACAATTGGTAAAAAAATCCTGAGTGAGGCTTTCATAATTCATGGATGAAAGGGTTAAGAAAGACAAATATATGTTTCTATTGGTTTTAGTGAGATGGTTTATTGTAGTGTAATCTTACATATTCAGTAGGCTATATTGTTTATTCTTTAGATACTCTGTAGATAAATATCTACTAATAATGCGTAAATTATTTCCTGTTTCTTTTTATTATTATTATTTGCTGTAACGCAAAGATTTCAACATTTTAGATAAATAAATTAAATACAACGTATCATATCAAAATCTGTTTATGTTAATTAGCAACACAATGATTTGATATTTGCATGCATGACATATAACCTTTTTAATGATGCACACAAAAAGTTTTAACAAGGGTGTAATTATATTACATTGTAACCCTCTTTCCTCAACATATTAAATCAACTTTATACGGTTAAATGAGGATTGCTTGGAGTATCATGCTTAAGAGAACATTCTTCATGTTAATTGTTCACCACTTTCAAAACGCAATAAAAGGATGGATAAAAAAGCATGCATTGTGTCTTGATTTTTAATATACTGTCATGATTGTCTTAACGGAATAACATGGTTTGTTTGGATTCACCGATATCAATATCTAATAAGAATAATCTGAAGCATTTAAATAAAAATGTTCAACCAGAATTAAAATATTAAACAACAAAACAGATACAATGACATTAATCTGTTTATTAACAACGCAAATAATACAAATTAAGTACATATGCCTGGATTTAAAATAACACATTTATACATGTGCACAATCAAATATAACTGTCCTTTGCCTCATTTATAAAATATAAATCTTAGCATCTCACTAGCAGTGGCAACTGCAATCAGTTACAGCTGCCCTAAGTCTGTAGCCAAGTCTAATAACACCATTGTACACGTTGCTGTGTCAATACAGATATTTATTTTTAATTATTTGTCTTTACTAGTAACAATACACCTGGTTATCGTAGCAAGCAGTGGAAACTCCCCTCAAGAAGCGACAATTGCCAAGGGCTTGCGTTGCAACGCTCACTTGCCAATATTTTTTTTTTTATTACAATATAGGTCTATGTTTAGCATACTATCATAGATATAGCACGTTTGTTTATTTTAGCAAACCACGTAGGCTATTCCAAGTAAAATTGAATATAAATGATAATTTATTATCTTTTTGAAAAATAGAGATCGCACATCAGTCCTGTGTACAGATCAGTCCGATAAAGTCATGCCTAAACAGCGACATTTTACACGATAAATACGAGTTTAAATATCAGCATTTGCCACGGAAGGCGAGTGGCAGCTACCGTAAAACTTCTCTTAACTCTGGCATCTTGTGGCAACTCCCGTTCAGCATGCGCAAATGCCACGGCAAGTTGTGGCATATGCTTGCCACGGCAAGTTGTGGCATATGCTTGCCACGGCAAGTTGTGGCATCTGTGGCATTTACTTGCCACGGCAAGTTGTGGCATATACTTGCCACGGCAAGTTGTGGCATATGCTTGCCACGGCAAGTTGCGGCATCTGTGGCATTTACTTGCCACGGCAAGTTGTGGCATATACTTGCCACGGCAAGTTGTGGCATATAGCCTACTTGCCACGGCAAGTTGTGGCTGTGGCATATACTTGCCACAGATGCCACAGAGTAGTGGCCTCTGTGGGAGATGCCACAAATGCCAAGGCACATGCCACGGCAATGTAGTGGCAACACTCATTGTGTTCTAGTATGATAAATAAAATAACATTGTACCTTGAAAATCAATGCATTCGTTCATTTGACACGTTGGTGGTTTTAGGTAGGCTATACAGCGACCCCTTGTGGTTCTAGTGTGAAGTAAAAGTAGAAGTAGCCAACCTAAATGTTGGAATACTCTGTTACAAGTAAAAGTCATGCATTAAAATGTTACTCAAGTAAAAGCGCAACATGATTAGCATAACAATATACTTAAAGTGCATATTACATGTTTTCATTATAATGATTGATCATGAAAGTGTTCTCAAAGCTGGTAAAGGTGCAGCTAGTTTTAATGACTTTGTATACTGTAGTAGGGTATCTTGTGAATTTACTCCAGGAGTAACTATAAAGTCTGATTTAAGACTTGATTATATGTATCATCATTAATCAGAATCTGTAGTAAGTAACTAAAGGTAGCGTATTAAATAAATGTAGGGGAGTAGGCTACAATTACACAATTTACCTCTGAGTTGTAGTGGGGTAAGTAGCCTACTACGTAACATACCATTTACATACTCAACTAAAGTACAAGTAGGCTATTTCTAAATCACAAGTACAGTACTTGAGTATACAAGTTAGCCTATTTCCCACCTCTGGTCAACAATGTTAGATCTTTATGTCAACTTACTAATAATATATCTTGAGTATTATCATAAAAATAGCACGTTTATTTATTTTAACAAACCACGTTCTCCAAGTAAAATCTGAACATATGTTTCATCTTTTTAAAAAATATGATCGGACCATCAGTAACAGATCATCAGTCTTGTGTACAGATCAGTCCGATAAAGTCATGCCAAAACAGCGACATTTTACGCGATAAATACGGGTTTAAATATCAGCATTTGCCACGGAAGGCGGGTGGCAGCTACGGTAAACCTTCTCTTAACTCTTAACTTGTGGCATTTACTTGCCACGGCAAGTTGTGGCATATACTTGTCACGGCAAGTTGTGGCATATAAGTTGTGGCATATACTGGCATGGTTGTGGCATTTACTTGCCACGGCAAGTTGTGGCTGTGGCATATACTTGCCACAGATACCACATCTGTGGCATATACTTGCCACAGATACCACGGAGTAGCGGCCTCTGTGGCAGATGCCGGAAGTACTTGCCACTGCCTGCAGATGCCACGAAATGAGCCAGGCCCTACTGCACTATGGCTGTGGCATATACTTGCCACAGATACCACATCTGTGGCATATACTTGCCACAGATACCACGGAGTAGCGGCCTCTGTGGCAGATGCCGGAAGTACTTGCCACTGCCTGCAGATGCCACGAAATGAGCCAGGCCCTACTGCACTTCTCTCTGTGCGCAGCAAAACAAGCTCGCCAAAATGGCTTCACCGGTCTGGCAGTATTTTAAAGTGTCCAAAAAAGACAGTAAAGTAGCGATATGCAACGTGTGTGTGAAGCAGAAATCCTGCAGCTCCGCCCGCTGTGACGGACCGGTGAGCGGAGCGAAACACGCAATAAGAGTTAGACCTAACACACGTCGCTATTTTATCGACCCCTGGAACAAGCTAAACTAGTTATGCATATATTTGTTCTTCACTGTCGGGTCACTCATTACTGGATCAGTGAGCTGCATGAGACGACACTGACAGGCTGTCAGGAGAGAGAGAGAGAGAGGAAAAGAGAGCGCTTCCGCTCATTTCTCCCGTGTTCTTATCCAAAGTTAATGTAAACTTGAATAATGTACTTAATTTGAATGTAATAATTATGTTGGTTGTTGTTTGTGGAAGCGCATCATGTATTAAAAAATTCATCTGAACTTTTTGATCCGTTACGATTATAAACTGAAGCAATATAAAAATGAACCCCATTAGACACGTTCACACCGCAGTACTTTTCCCACTTTAGTTCAGAAATGTCGTGTTCACACCAAAAAGAGCCGGTGTCGGCCGATACTGATTCCGGAGTATAAAATACTTTTTGTGTACCTGCTATTAGCGTAACAGAAGCTATTGTTTTAGTCACTATGATTAAATAACAGTTAACTAAATAATTTAGATTATTTTGTAAGCATTGGCTATGGTGACTGACAGGTGCAAGCTTGCTACAACGGCTCAAAACACCTGCAATAGAAGAAAAGCGCTGCACATTAAAAAGGAATGTGCAGAAACACAAGCTAATGAAGAAATATCTTCACCAACTTGACATTACATTTAGAAAACAAAACATTCGCAGTGTTTACTAATTATGCTGCATAACCAAAAGCTGCAAATATAAAAACGATGCAAGAAGCTCAAAACGAATACGGGAAAAAAAAAAAAGTGATGCACATAGCTGGGAGCCCGGGACCAGATCTCTTGTTTATGATTAGGGATTATAAAGTCTCCCAACTGTCAATGGAAACTTACCTAACATTCAGTTTTATCGTCTTTTAAAAAAAATGTGAACGCATGATTTGTTACGATGTTATGGTGTAAGCTAACATAGCTAACCTAGTCACTGATGTAGGCCTACTGACAAAACACAATTATGAAACAGACTAACTCTGCCAACAGTAATCTTTAAAAAAAATGCAGCACGTTTCACCTAATAGAAATGTCTTGGGCCGTTGCAATGCGTTTACACCGGTCAGCCACTGTTGTTGTCTTCTCAAGCAACACTTAACACTTTAAACATGATGTTGAGTCCAATCGTACGCATGATCTCATAAAAAACAAAACCCTACAAACAACCCTTCCTGCAAGCAGTCAGTAGTATGTATCATCATATAATCATGTGAAATGGCTGTGACTGTTTTTTCTACCTGGGGCGCAAAGGTAACATATTGTGACCCTTGCTCGTCAATCTGTATCATGGTAAGAGCTGGGTGTCTGTTTCTGTCCAAGCTGAACAGTTAATAATATCATTGAAAGTGTAAGGGAAAGCACAGGATATCCTTTTAAAAGACTTGTTTGAAAGATCAGCCAATTTAGTTCAAAACAAACACCATCTCCTCTTAATGTTTTTAGAAAAGTAGTTTAGTCAGAAGTTATCTTGACACTGTGTGGTTAGCTATTTTTTCCAGTGACATATCTGCAGAGCTGGACAGTTCCTACATTGAGTAGGTACACAGTTCTTTCCATCCCCTTCCCTTTAGCCTCTGTGGTTTCTTTTAAGCTCTATCTCGTGCTGTCTCTAAGAGGAACCAAGAAATGACATTTAGAAACAGGATGCATCTGTGAGCATATCACCCTTTTTCTCAAAGCTAACTTATCATCTGGGATTCCTTGTCAGTGCCTGCAGTTTAGGAAATGGGTGAAAAATGATGGAATGTTTAATAGTTGCACAAACAAATGTTTGGGACATCATGTTAAACTCTTTTTGATCCATAATATTTCAATATAGAGGGGTAGGGGACATGGATTGTTCAGGGGGAGATAGGGGTCCACACCTAATGCCACATATAAGTGGTGAATAGGGCTGCACGATTTGGGGAAATAATCTAATTGCGATTATTCGATTTGCGATATTTGTTTTTAAGCGACCCAATGGAAGTTTATTGTAAAATACGGCCATGTCTCCGACTAGGAAGGTCGTATCAACGTGCTACCGTCTCTAGCACCCCCGCAGCCTGAGCTACGAGTGAAATAACTAAACTTACATGAAACTTCTGTTGGGTTGCTTTAAATTCAAGCTTCAGTTTAAGATTTACCCTGTATATGTAAAACATGCGATGGTTAGCATTACTAGCCTGACTCAGATGGTTTGTTTCACCAGACCATCTAGGAAAGCTCCATTGGAAGCCATTTGGAAAAGTATTTCAAAAATACTTGGCAAGTGATTGGATCAATCTGAGGTGGAGAGATTCCAACCGGGAGCCTCCACCCCGTTGCGGGACCCGTGGTGGGACCCGTGGTGGGACCCCTGAGTCAGACGGTGCGTCTTGGTCACTCTTCATATCGACCGGCCCGGGAAGGAAGAGACACGTAGAGTGGGGGAAGTCCCCCACCCCAACGCAGCACACCCTCCCGGCCATCAGAGTTGAATCCGCAGTTTGGAGGAACCGACCGCCAGAGCACCGGCACTAGGCCGGGCTGGTGGAGGCCCTCCGATGGTGGGTCGCGTTTGCCATTCGATCAGTGAGAGGAGGGGAGAAAAATTAAACAAAAATGCTCAAAATCCGTTAATATATGGATGAGTGTGGTGGGGAATGGCTGGACACAGGCCAAGGGGGGACACCCGAGACCGGGCAGTGTCCCCGGTAGAAGGAACCGGGTGAAATAGCCCAAAAAATAGGCAACTTTTACGAGAACCAGGCTGGGGGGGTCAAAAGGGCTTGACCAAGGCCGACCCAAAGTGCATGGTGAGCGGACTCATCACCTCTGTGATGAGTCTCCATTGTGATTTAAAAAACTTCCATCAGACGAGTCCTTCGGGGGGCGGGGAAAAAAAAGTTTTGATTCGAGGTGTCCTGACAGTGGAGCCTGCACCGGACCTGTCCTGTGAGTGGATGCCTGCAGGCAGACCCCTCTCACAAAATCTGTTGTTTTTATGACAGAGGAACTTACATTTTTTAAATATAAGGTTTTTTTTCAGCATACCAGATATCTAACAATTAAATATGTATTTTTCTGTTCTCAAGCATCAACCCTACTTGCGTACATTTTTCATTTTATTAGGTACATCTTGCTGTAACATATTTATGTATGTCTTTAACTCAGATGAAGCTTAGTCCATTTTTTACTTCTGATGAATTCATCTCTATTGGTTTTAACTAGGATGCTTGAGGCCACTGAGGCAAAGAAGCAGTCAAACTGATCGCTCTGCACCTGCAGTCCGAATATTTAATCAAGCTATTTGCTGAACAGCCGCTAAGCATTTAACAGATAACTGAGTCTAAAACACGTCTTGTCAGCTAAGCTTGCACAATAGCCCTTATGTCACTGTTATTTTTTCACCAGAGCAAGGCCATGTCACACAGCTACTGTACCCGTCTCTCTCTACAGGTACAAGGCAAACAGTTCATGTCTGCATGTGTAAGTACATTCTAGTTAAAGTATCAATGCCTCTTTCTAATTAACAGAAAGACCTTGACTCAGTGCTTTCACTTCCTATGTTTGCAGTTCCACATGCATGTAAACGGAAAGGTTATAATTCGTCGCTGCTTCTGAATGAAGTCGTCCCTGTCTTCTAAGCATCAGAGATCAGCACACTTTATCCTTCATCCTTTATCCTTCCTTCATATTGGTTCTTTGTGTCTACTCGTGCATCTTTAATCCTTCCATAGTATTTTTCACCATATTGTCTGTGCATTTAAGGACACACACACACACACACACACACACACACACACACACACACACACACACACACACACACACACACACACACACACACACACACACACACACACACACACACACACACACACACACACACACACACACACACACACACACACACACACACACACACACACACACACACACACACACACACACACACACACACACACACACACACACACACACACACACACACACACACACACACACACACACACACACACACACACAGCCGTCACAGAACCAAAAACAAATTCTGTGAACATGCTGGCTTCACACAAATTTGCCCTGATGTCAGCCGAATCTTGAAGTGTTTACACTGGGGTTTATTTTTGATGCACTGTAGGTCACAATATGAAGATGAGGGCAGTGTATGACTTTCAGCCTTGGTCACAGGGACTCCCAAACCAAGATAAACACATTTTCCATGCAAACAGCTGCTGTGTTCACAGTGCGCATGCTTTTTTTCCTTGTCCATTGCCACTTGTTATCCGTACAAAACGTCATGCCTTGACCAAACAGGCCTTTGCCCTCGTAAAGATGTACCAATGCAAGAGTGGTACACTCGAAACATGTATGTTTGCTACGATCTTTGTTGAACATTTCTTAGATTAATACAAGGTAAAGCAAAAGGCAGATGTTAAGTAAATATACTGGAGCTATCTGCTGTCTTTTTGGGGCTGACAGCTTTTGATGAAATTACGGTAGTTGGCATACGGCTGATTAATATGGTTGTAAAGTATGGCATCAATAATGCAGACATTCCTGGTCCCCAGATGATAAATCCTCCTTCCGACAAGGATATATGTTAATAGAACGACTTTTTCTTTCTATAAATTGGAACACCAAAGCTTCCTATTAATTCTTGAAGGATCTTGTGTCTTATCGTAATTTGTTCTAAGTAGCTTGTCTAACTAAGATGGTGAAAAGTGTAAACCTTATAGCTTCTTAGCATCAGCATACAAGCATTGTCATAAGGCTGACATAGCATCTAGTTTAAAGCAAAGATAACCTTAGAGCTTCTAGCATGGCTATAGACTTTTAGTCGTGCTAAATGATATTGTGTTAGGATTACTGAGCTTTGTAAAACACTTATCACCACACACAAGTATCACCATGCTACAGTTCTGGTGAAAGTAGTTGTATTACTATTAGTGACCCTAAGTTAGAAAGATGTTTTGCTTCCCCCAAATGGTTTTGATTTGCCAGCAGTTGCACAATAAACATTGCAATATGATTGAAACAAGTGCAGGTCCAATTGTTTCCCTTGTCACTGGCATCACTCACTGCTGTGCAGGGCAGAGTGATCAGTGTTTTTTTTGAATGGCCTATTTGATCCTCCATCTCTGCCATGGGAGGAGGGTGAGAATGCATCCTATCTACATTATTAGCATACTGTACTGCTGATGAATAGGCACATTGTGCCCCTTTGTTGTCTTATACTAGCATCCTAGAAAGAAAGCTGGTACAGCGAAGCGCTTGGTCCCATGATGGGTATTGTTGCCTTTGTGCTTGCTCATTGAGGCCTTCTGTATCTCCCTCTCTGCGTTGCCATTCCTCCCCCTCTTTTGTGAAGCTGCTGAATTATTTTCTCCCAATTCATCATCAACCAATCTGAGGAGGGTGTCAAGCCAAAAGTGGGAGTGACCTCGGGTCACATCGTGTATGCTAAACAGAAGGACATTTATGTAAAGGTCTGGAACATTTACTTAAGTGCACTTCCAGTGAAGGCTTTATGTTTTAATCAATGTATTGATACATTTCTGATTTACCAACACTCCATAATTGACAAACAAATGTCTTATGATGAAATTCAATTAATGCAGTATGAGTTTGATCTAATTCATCCATGCACTGGAGTACCATATTTAAATGTGTTTTTTATAGAATAAAAGGTATTGGTTATACTGTTTAATGAGGACATTTATGAATTTGTTTATAGATCTTCAAGTATTTGGTTAATATGTTTGTCAGAGAATACACGTTTTTTTTGTTATTTAGTTTGGTAATTAGCAGAGGTGGGAGTAAGTCCTACATGTGTAAGTCATGAGCAAGTCTCAAGTCTTGACCTATAAGTATCAAGCAAGTCCCAAGTCACTGTGGTGAGATTCAAGCAAGTCAAGTCATTGCTCAGGTCAAGCAAGTCAAGTCAAGTCATACAAAATTCTGATGAATAAGCCCAGTTTCCGCATTTCCGCATCAGTTAAAAGACAGTGGTTATAAAAATGGATTCAACCCACACTATGATCTTCATTACATACACAGTTAATCATTTGAAATCTAATTTAGACCGATGACAATCATATTAGATTAATATTAACCCTCGAACTGCAGACAATATAGCTAGGACTCAATCAAAAAGTCTGTTCAAAAAGGCAGAATTCCAGGTAAGAAAACCATATATGGCATTTGCCATTACACATATTTAATTTAAATTTCTGTTAACACTAGAACCGCCAACAGCGTTAGCACCTACATAGATATCATTTTCAAATCATTATAATTTCCTTATAAACTAAGTAGGACAATTTAAAACTCACTTCATTGGGTTAATTTAGAAATTGCTTCAATTTATCATCATAACAGATCAAAAAGTTCAGATTCATTTTTACAATAAATCAAGGAATGATGCACTTCTACAAACAAAAACAACATAATTAAAACATTTAAACAAACTACTAAAAGTAGATGAACTACATTATTCAAAAGTTTACAGTAACTTCTGATAATAACACAGGGCAAATAAACGAGGCATCTCTTTTCCTCTCTCTCTCTCTCTCTCTCTCTCTCTCTCTCTCTCTCTCTCGACAGCCCGTCAGGATTAGTAAAAATGAATCCCTTGGCGGTTCTAGTGTTCATTTACCGTGTTGTCTTCTCTTTGCAATGCTTAATCGATTTGAAACCAAGTCTAACGTAGCTTAAACTTAACGTTAGTTTTCTAGCTAACACAACACAGGCACGTACCTTTCTCTGTGTGTTTTTTTGTAGTGACGAATGAAGTTGGATGTTGTGGTGGTCGTGTCACTGATCTTTATGCTGCAGACCCTGCATACCGCTTTTCTCTTATTAGCGTCATTGACAACATAATCCTTGAATCCAAACTTTATTATTTTTAGAGTAACGCTAGCCGCTGCCATGTTAACTGACACTCCTGCCTTCTAGTGGGTTGCCAGGTTTGTTCGCATGGCGCTACAATCACCTAATCACATTTCGAAAAAACTAAACGTAATATCTCCATACAAAAACAAACGCAAATATTTAATTTTAAAAAGTCAAGTCCTTTCAAGTCATCTTTCTCAAGCTTAAGTAAAGTCTCAAGTCATGAATACCAAGTCCAAGTCAAGTCTTTTATCAATGTTAGTCAAGCAAGTCTCAAGTCCAAAAATATGCGACTTGAGTCCCCACCTCTGGTAATTGGTATATGTTATAACCAGAAGATATTAGGGGTGTAACGGTACACGTACCCGTACCGAAATTATTCGGTACGGGCCCTACGTGTGTACAGAACGAATATAACGTTAAACGTAAAAACAACTTTTTGGAAGTAATCTCAGGTGCTGCGTCGCAGCATTCAGAGTAATTTGCACACATTGGGTTCAACGCGTCATAGAGCGAGCAAGTCATTTCATTGGACGAGAGGCATACTACGAGAGCTGGTCAGAGGGATGCATTCAAATTTAGTTAGTAATTTGAGGAACTGTCGAAATGGCGAACGCAGATAAAGTTCAGCTCGAAATTCCTCCAGCATCATTAAAGTCTCCGGTTTGGGAACATTTTGGTTTCGCAGTTACGTCAAGGATGACGGACAAAGACAGATGGACCGAACCAAAGCTGTTTGTCGGCATTGTTCAACTAAAATTGGTTACGCGGCTGGCAATACATCAAACTTGCACACTCATTTGAAAAGGCATCACCCGAACGTGAATATCACCGGTACCAAAAGAAAAAAGACCGAAGTGCAAACCCAACTCCCACTAGCATTTAAGCCTCCACCACTCGCAAGAAGTTCAGACCGAGCCAAAGCTATTACAAACGCCAAATTTCCTTATGTTGCCATGTTAGCAAAGCGCTACCTTGCTGTATCTGCTACCTCTGTCCCTAGAGAGGGTGTTCTCCACAGCAGGAGACATTGTTAGTGCCAGCAGATCTGCCCTTTCGGCAAGCAATGTGGACAAGTTAATTTTTCTTTAAAAAAACATGAAAATACAATGACAAGCAAGTCATAATGTCAAACTGGCTGCTTAGGTACTAGTACAGTACAGTTCAAATACAGATTATTTCAGTTCATTGAAATGCTGCACCTTAATGTTTATTTTATTATATTTTGTATTTATTTGAGTAAATATTCACAGTTTAATAATAATTAAAACCCCAAAACTAATAGTTTGTTTTGTGAGTACTAGTACAGTGAAGTTCAAATACAGATTATTTCAGTTCATCGAAATGCTGCACCTTAATGTTTATTTTATAATATTTTGTATTTATTTGAGTGAATATTCATAGTTTAATAATAATTAAAAACCCAAAACTAATAGTTTATGTTTTGTGAGTACTAGTATAGTAAAGTTCAAATACAGATTATTTCAGTTCATCGAAATGCTGCACCTTAATGTTTATTTTATTATATTTTGTATTTATTTGAGTGGATACATTATTCACAGTTTAATAATAATAAAAAATATATATGTTTTTTGTTTTGTGAAAAAAAATTCTGCTGTACCGAAAACGTACCGAACCGAACCGTGACCAAAAAACCGAGGTACGTACCGAACCGAAATGTTTGTGAACCGTTACACCCCTAGAAGATATGTTGTTTGATAATGAATTCTAAAACTTCCAAATATTACTCACGTCTCGAGAAAATAAGATTCCATGACTTGCGTACAACTCAACACGTTTCCTCGTTTGGGCAGTCATTATTAGCTTTGTGGAGAGACGCATCACATTACGTTTCATTGAGCTGACGCTTTTACCAAAAGTGACTTGAAATCAATCAACACCTCATAGATACTCGGAACAACAAGAACAAATACACAGATTTACCTAAAATAAGTAAAACCGTTGTAAGTGCTGGTGCATTCATTTGAAATAGGCTAAACTCTTTTAAGGGCTACATTTTCCTTTTTTTGTGGTGGCTCTAATGGCCAAGGTTCAGGCGAAACAGGTGAGTTTTCAGTTTGCGACAGAAGATACGTAAATTATCTGCGTTCCTCTCACAGTGAGAGAGAAGCGAGCCGATTGCCCGATTGCGGAGTGAAGTCCACGTGCTGGTGCATATGGTTTAACCATTTCCTGGATGTAGGAAGGACCGATCCCTTCACAGCACAGTTGGCGAGTACCAATGTCTTCAAGGGGATTCCGGCAGCTCCTGTCTGCAGAATGATATATGGAACCTAAATAAACTGTAGTGTTCTTCTGTACATCTTGTTGTTTGTCTTATTTGTTATGGAAAAAAAACCTAAAGACACCCATCTATCGTAGTCACATTTTAAGAAGGGAAAACTTGTCTCAGGTCACTCTGGCTCTGAGTTTCTATCAGGATCACAAGAAGCTGTTTAATGTTACCTAAAGCTCTATGTAGACCTGAGAAACTAGCACACAGAACACACAGTGGCCCAAGCAGACAATTGCATTGCTTCTTTGTTTAACTGAAGGTTCGTAAATGATGGACCATTGGTATACTTCACTATTTATTTACCTTTACAGCCACCAAAGACCTCATTGTTTATCTGACCTGAAAAGCACCAAGTACATTTTTTAGGTTTTATAGCCTGACTCTCACTGAAACTTGACCACTCAAGCATTAATTTAGCTTGAATGTCTGTCATTATACTAACTCATTCTCAATGCTTTTCATGTTACTGTGATGAAGGTAAGGACACTTTTCACACAGAGGATAAGAACGATCGACAATATGGTTTTGCCTTATTTCCAGCATTTTTCCCATTACATTTTCAAAGTCGCACCTTGATCCCGTTGACCTTTTTTTTTTTTACCATTATGCTGTTTATTTTAAACCACATTAGACATTTAGTGTATGCCCTTTGTGCAACAGGACTGTGTTGAACTTGGCCCTACTTGGCCTCATAACAGACCCTTTTGTAATATTTTCAGCTTTATATAATTTTCATTCAGCAGCATCTTTGTCTCTCCCAATTTCATCATAGAACGTCCAAAGCACAGCCCGTTGTGTCCGTTGCTTCAGTTGTAACCACTGTTGAGGATAGATGTATGAGTTGACTGCCAGCGTCTTCCAGTTCACTAATCCCCACAGAAAAAATAAAATACCTCATCGCTGCACCTCCTCTTATTACCTTTAATGGACATGCTCTGCAGAAAGACTTCATCACACACTTGCATTTACCTTTTAAAATGCTTGTAGTTATTCACCCGAGACAGGGTAGAAACGAGATTGATTGAAGGTTTTGGTGCTATACACAAAGGCCACGGAGGAGCTGTAGTCCATGTTGACAGTTTTGTGACTCATACGTCAAAGTGACTGCAGTGGTGTTTGCAGTTCTCGCTTGCCAGGCAGGAGTCTCGTGCATTCTAGAAGTGAGGCATGTTATGGGCAGATTTATCATCAGGCAGGATTTGTGCCTCTACTGTGACATGTTTCCATGCTTTAATATTCATTCACGTATTATGGGTTGGAGCGCTAGCTAATAGTGCGAGTGTTAGATAGTAATGTCACTATGTTATGGGAGTCCAATTGGTGTTTTAGGCAGGGGCGGGGAGTGTGTGGGAGAGAGACTCCCTCTGGAGGGAACTTTGGGATTTTAGCCTTTGCAGACCATTTGCATGCACAAAAACCTATACAACACTACAGGAAAGGGAAAACCCAAAATACATAATGGGGCTCTTCTAAAACCTGTGGCTTGATTTCCATTTAACATGCATGGGATAATTATTAGTCACAAAAGATGAGCCCTAAAAAAACGTTTGTTCCCCCTACGAGCTATTTTGTAGCAGGCTCGGCAGGTCAACATTTAAATGCATAAACAGACCATGAGTATTTAAGCTGTAGTTTACATGGGGCTTTTCTAGAAAAATATAGGATGATTTATAAATTCTCGCGAGGCATGATGCCCATATACAAGATGGCGCCATGGACGTAAACAACGTGACGTCTGCGCTACGTCTTTTTGACATGATTTTTATATTTATGGAGCTGATTATACTGTTTTTGTCGAACAGGAATATTTTTTTCTGGAATCACTTTAACATTTTATGGGGAAAATGGGCATTTTGGTATGAGGGCGCACACCGAAAGTAATAGGGCGCAGCGCCCCTGTTACCTGGTTTAGACAAAACCCTGGTTTACTGTCTGGTCAGTTTTGTAACCTTGATTATTCTTTGCCACTGCAATTTATTGGCAAAGTAGGTGTGGTATACTATGAATTAATCTACAAAACAGATTTTTCATAAATTGTGCTGAATTGTAATTATTGTCCTTTCTGAAACCGTGTGAAGCTCTCTTGTACGGAGCCCCCTAAGTAAGGGACATGGAGAAGAAAAAAAAAAATTATTTGAAGAAAATAATAATGTGAGATCTCGCAAAACCCCTTTACGAGATCCTGCAATACTTTTGCGAGATATCGCAAAACTTTTCATTTAGCTCAATGTACTTCTTGGTCAGTTCGGCTGCTACGGCAACACAGAAACCACAACAATGGAGTGGTTCATCGATTTTACTTTGAGCTTGGCCTTAAATATAAAGATATAACATCAGTGCTTGGCAATAGGCACGGGTTTCACACATAGACTGTATATATAAAGGGTTTCACATAAGTGAAGACACCTCAAGAGAACACTCAGAGCGAGGGGACATGCACGTCCCTCTGAGATGAGTTATTGACAGTTTCGAATTTCACGGATCAATAACTCATGAACATAACGTTGTAAAAATACAAACATGACTTTACAATCATAGCAAGGTAGACAACGAGCTACAGAGTCGTTTTCATCAGAACAGTTCGATACGCGCCTTCATCCGAGCTAGGGCTGGGCGATATATCGAGTTTACACGATACATCGTGGAATGCACTACATGCGATGTCGTAAATGACCACATCGTGAACATCGAGTTTTATGTTGTCAAATCAATTTCCCGCCGCGGCCAAAATGAGCTTTCCTTTCTCCCTCATAGACACAGTCACACACGCAGGCCCCGTCTAACTTGCACACAAACATTACACACATGCACAGTGACAGAAAGCAGGGCTCGATAATATAAATGGCCCGCTGGCTCGGAAGCACTATTTAGACACCCCGGGCCAGCATAACGTACTTTCCAATTGCCCGCTCGGGCCACTAAAAATATTGCTTAAAAAAAATAAAACTGTCCTGTGGTATAGGTATTTTGACAAGCAATGTTGTTAAATTGTTTCGTTTATTAACGCTACAACATAGCGTTTCGTGAGGCGGTTGTCGTTGTTGGGTGAAAAGCAAACAGCTGTTCGCTGGCCAGCGAGAGCAGGCTCCTGTTTGCCCGTGAGCGCCGGGCAAAAAACTATCTTCAAATAAAAGAAAGTCACCGGAGGAGTTAAAGGAGAGTGACAGGTAGCATGAGAAGAAGAGGGAGAGAAAGTTTCAGCCAGCTTGATCGATGGAGTTGGCTTCTAGTGGTGCAGTGACGCGTCCTAAAACCATTTTATAATCTATCAATTAGATTTATGATTCGAAAATTATAAAAGTAGGGTAGACATGTGGATATTATCCGGCTGAAGAAAACGTACATTTATCAAACAGGTTTGTTTTCCACAGACCTTATTTCCAGCTATTTTCCAAAACCCTATGGAGAAATCCCATTTGCTTTTTTGTCGAGGGAACCAGCAGCTTACTTGCTGGTTTTAGGACGCGTCACTGCACCTCTCAATATGATGCCCATATAAACAAGGTCTTCTGTCGGCTCTGTACATCAATGCCGACCTATGCTGACAAGTAAGTGAAGAGTAGAAAATATAAAAGGTATTGGCTATAGGGAAATGTCCCAGCAGTTTAGGAGAATGAAGGTTTTAATCTAATCTAATACATAGCCATTACATGTCTAACTCCTGATAATGACAGGAAGACAGAAAGCGCATTATACTACTAATAATAATAATACTACTCATAATAATAGCAGACATTTTTGAACAATGACCACAATATCATTATTTTAATAAACCAAATATGAACAATTGAGGAAAATGAGGAAGAACTGATGATTCAAATGTTGTAGTACAAGTAGTAATGTAGTTAGTGCATAAATTACTGTTGCAACAAATGTGTTAATTTTCTTCATTATTAGTCGATTTTTTTAATGCAGACATATGTTGCAGGGACTACTAGAATCATCATATTGGCGTGACTGTAAACATCAAGGGGTTAAATAAAAAAATGTATGTGTTTTAGAGGACATTTCAGAATATCGCGATATATATCATATATCGCGATATAGTCAGTAAATATCGCGATATCATTTAGAGACCATATCGCCCAGCCCTAATCCGAGCTAAACATCAAGAATTGGTCACAATCTGCAGCTGGAGTAGGGAGAGGGGTGCTTAGGGACCGTTTACTAACTGCAACGGGGTTTTGCGAGATATCGCAAAAGTATTGCGAGATCTCGCAAAACTTTCTTTTTTTTTTTGTTCAACATTTTTTTCTTTTCTTCTCCATGTCCCCTAGGGGGCTCCGTACTCTTGCAAAAATCGCTAGTCAGGAAAAACAGATTTACATGTTATGGACAGTACTTCATCACAGGAATGAAATATTTTGGCGGAGGCTGGTTAAGCAGATTTACAACGCGCTTGCCAGCTGAAAGTGACCTCTCCATTGTAAGGAAGAGCAGTGCGGTGCTGAATACAGAGCAGATGTTCTTGTTAGTCTGATGAAGCGAGACAGAGATTCTATTGTAAATATTTTTTTGATTTGTTTTAATAGAGATTATTACAACTATACCACAACATGTCTTAAGATGCTGTTATTTTATGAACCCTTCTTTTTCTAGGTTTGCACTTTTGAATTATTCCTTATTCCTAATAAAAGTGTGTTTCTTCTAAAACTTGTCACATTGAAATGTGATGCTTATGACCGAGTCACACTCCCAGATGTTTGAAACGTCAGATTTTCACATGTGGTTTTCAACCCTCCACTCTGAATGTGCTGTTCATCCATTTTGGCCCAGCATCCCACTATCTCCTCTGTGTTTTGGCAGACTTCCACACTCACCTCTACAAGTTTAAAAATATCTGACCTGAAACAACCTTGGTTATCTCCTTGCTATGGCCACGCATATTTGACATGTCTGGAAGAGGACACTCGATGAGACACTTTTATCAGCGTTCAATGTTTTATTTCACCATTATCTTCAAACAAAAAAACTTGAGAAATCTGAATTTGTCTTTTTATCTTCCCAAAAACCAAATCAGGATTTTTACCTTGAAAGGTTCAGAAAATATGACATGGTGGTGTGATGTTCTGTCAGGAAAAACTTCACAGAGTGCAGAATTTCTCAACTGCTTGCTAAAAGCAAGTGCATGTCTATTTTCAGGATGAAAACCTATGGTATTGATGCTTTTGTAAACATTGCTACAGTGTAACCTTTGAGGACTCAAGAGAAACATGTTTTTAACAGGTCATCATTTGCCTAAAATGGGTAACACAGGCTTGATGTCTATCAGTGTCTAAAGAAGATAACAAATCGCAGTTCAGAATGTCTGTCATGGATTTCTGGTAAGAAACATACATGTTTTGCTCTTTTATTTGAGTTTATTAGTTCCAGGGTGCCTTCCTCTTTTTGTCTTTGTAGGCTTGTTGGAACTCAATTTTCACAGTTACCAAATATCATGTTTAATCACTACATTAACCAGCCAGAGAACAAAAGTCTCTCTTGCAATAGTCTGTATAATGTCAAATCTCAAAGGACTTGCTAGTTAGCTGGGGATAAAGAGTCATGATTTGTTATCAGCAAGAGCAGCTGGCACAGCATGGATATCTGACCATACCATTTTTGTATTGTTTAGTGTGTAAAACTGGCACCTCCTTTAGCCAACATGACACATTAAGCAATGTATAATGATATATCTACTATATATATATATATATATATATATATTTTTTTTAAGCAATAGGTGCTTTTACACCAAGTACTTTCCCTAGGAGTAGTTCCCGGAACTTTTCCCCGGAACTTTTATTTCCTGGAACTATCTAGTAAATCGCGTTCACACCGGAATAAGTCCTTGACGGAGCTGCTGACGTCACTTCTTCTTCTGCTGCTTTGCAGGGTTTCCCACACATAGACTATACTTGGGCGGGCTGCCTGGGTATATTAACGGCCGCCCAAGTATATTTCGCGACCCATTTAGGTTTTTATTTTTTTATTTTTTATTCGTCCGTGACCACGACGCCATCTGCGATCGATTAACTTGTGGACAATGATCCCTCGCTCCCTTGCTCTGATCTCGACTCCTCCTGGCCTGTTAAGTGGCCTGCATCACACAGGGTGACTGGCTGTCCACATGATGTGGCCTGCCGACATGGCCACTGTCATACAGATCATAAATCAAAGCCCTTGATTGGTCTCTGTGTGTCATTCAAGCTCGGGATAACCTCAGCTCAGGTGAGGTAAAGGACTCTCTGAGTGTTTAGATAGTTAACTTAGTCTAAGTTCTCAGGGGGTCTCAAACAGTGTGGTCACCATTTATGTAAACACATATTTCCATTTGAAGGGTAGTGATTGGTTTAATGGATAGTGAGGTGGGCTGAAGATCGGAAGGCTGTGAGTTCAAATCCCGCCAGGAACACCACCACTAGTGTGCCCTTGAGTAAGGCACTTAGTCCTTAGTTACTCCAGGGAGAATGTCCCTGTAATCGGTCTTTATAAGTCGCTTTGGATAAAAGCGTCAGCTAAATAAAATGTGATTTGTAAAATAAATAAATAAAAAGTTAACTAGGTGAAAAAAGGTAAGATACACTTTTAAAACTTGTTGAGAGCTAAAACTAGTCTTTGCTGCTGCCTCAAAGAGGAGCAGGGAGGAGAGGAGAGAGACAGGAGAGGCTGATTCAGGAGCACAGACACACTCACAACTATAAATGAACCAAAAATAAATTGAATAAACAAGTTTCAGTGTTTTACTCATATTGGAAATGGTACGTTATTGGTTATGGTCATGATTTTATGATTATTGAAATGTATACAGTTCTGTTTTAATATAGGTGTTTCCATAGATCTAGTCTCTTTATTTCCCCCTCAAAATGCACCAGATTGATGCATTTAACTCCAAAATAAAATAAAAAATCTTACCGGGGGAGCATGCCCCCGGACCCCCCTAAAGGATTTGAGGTCGACCCCCACTTAAAATCACATGGATAGGTTCCTAAATACATTTATAAATACATTTATTTTTTTAAATAGTAACCCATTTCCATATGTTTATGTGTGTGTAGTAGATTTAAACTATAGGGCTATCATTATGGGCCCTGCCTGTACCTGTTCGCTCTGCCATCGCGTGAAGGGTCTGCTAACAAGCGACCAACAGAAAGGCTAATTTTAATGTTGTTGCACGTCACCTCAACCCCCCCCCCAAGTATATTTCAGATCTGTGGGAAACACTGCTTTGGGTTTACTGGCAGACTGCAAACAACTTCACGGCGTATACTGCTATCCGAAGTCCCCGGCCTGAAGTTCCCGGAGTTGGGGACTGGCTTCAGTAGAAGCTGCTGGGACTCCCAGCAGCTTCTACTGCTACGTTCTAATGCCAGCAAATAAAATGGCGGCTTCATACAACTTTTCAGAGTTTTACGGGGCGTGGTTTACAATTCACCCAGCCAATCAGAAATTGGAACCTTTTTCTCCCCAGGAAAGTCCCTGCTCACTAGCAGGGACTGAAAAGGGGTGAAAATGTTTGGCAAAAAAAAGTTCTAGTTCCAGATCTTTTTGGTGTGAACGAAAAATCCCAGGAACTATCGGAACTATTCCTGGGAAAAGTACTCCGGTGTGAAAGTGCCTAATGAGTATGTTATTTTGGATGACACTTTTGATACAAACTCAGCAGAAAACTACTTTTGGTTTGTGTTCACCTAGTTTTTCACTGAGTTTATAAAGGGAATCCCTTTCCAAGTCTAATTCTTATGAAATAACACTCACCTAAGGAGCAATTGACGAACAAGTCAAAAAGGGACATTTTGAGGTTAAAGGAAAAAAGAGCTCCTTAAAGTAAAACTCTAACTTTTCAACACTTTTTTATTATTTCAAGTGGCAAAAACATGCAAGTGTTCAAATAGCCACTTAAACACTTTATTGCAAGCTCAATGAAAGTGAGTCATCCATCACACAATTTGTAGTTTAGAACCAGAGGCTACTTAAGGTTGTTTAAAGTTAGTTGCTCTTATGCTCAAGCTGTACAGCTGTGGAAACTTGTAGTAGGAAGTGTTTGTTCATGTTAGGGGATAGGGGCCTCCTGGAGGAAATACCTAAGCCTACTCTAAAATAAATGGCATTCTCCTCTCTTAAAAGCAGCTCTGCAGTTGAAGGAAGCACTATAAATTGAACTACATACTTAGTTTGTTGCCTTTTTAACAAGCTAAGATGTCACGCTTACTTAAGTATAAAGCTGTGGGTTGAAACTATTGAAAGAGGAAGAGGGCTGTGAACACAGAGACTGTTGGTCAGAGTGGTCTGTTATCACAGATGACATCATGTTTTAGAGGAAGAACATCTGCGCCTTGTGCCTGAGCAGAAACTATAAATGTATCATCTCTGTTCGCTGCATGTGGGTAAACCCTATAATCCCCTCTTGTTGAGACACTCCTTGGCCACTTTTGAAGATCTTTTTTTCTACGCCTGTATCACAAGGCACGCCGATGATCTGTTTCGCAAAGGCTGTTGAGATCCTCTTTCAAGCCTCCTCTACAGGGTGTCATGTGGGCTGCCTGTGACTGTCCTAGTTAGTCAGGCTTTGCAGTGATGTCAGGGTCCCTAGCGCTTGATGCAGGGCCGGGGAAAACTCTCTAGTAATTAAAGCACTCGTTCAGTACCAGGCTGTAATGTCAGTACCCCCCCATTCTTTCTTCTTGGCCAGATTGATTCAGGGTTTTCATTCCAACTGTCACTGACCATGTCCTCAGGGTGAAGTGCTTCCATCTCCTCTTCACAGACGAGCGAGAGGGAGGTTCAATAACTGTGAGATGTGACTAATGGGGCCCGAGCACCATGAGATAGGAAAAAAAGGAAATTAAATTAAAAATAAAAACATCAAAGTAAAACAAACAAATAATTATACAATACAGCGACAATGTAGACAATGACAACAGCACAACTAGTATACTACTAGCACTAGTATTTGACTGCCTAGTAATAGGCCGTCAGGACTAATAGCCACAGAATGCACCATTCCATCACTGGTCATATCTCATATATATTTTCCAAGTGAGAAAACAATGGCAACCACAGAGCTTGAAAAATATGTCCACGATTATAGTTTTCCAATGTCATTTTCTCCAGAGGTAAAAAATGTGTCATCCGATCAATGAAAAGTTTAAAAGTTGGGGGACGTTCATTCTTCCAGAATAAAAGTATACATTTCTTGGCAAAATATGTTATTGTGGTTAGTATTCTGTAATGTTTGGGATTCAGTTTAAAGTTTGGCATGTCATTTAACAGGTAAAAGACATCTTAAAACAAAGCTAATGTGTACTTTTTTTAAATCATTGTGTGTTGGCTATATGAAGATCGATTTTAAAAGGCAGATGATTCACGAAATATGGTAAACATTTGATAGATTGACAGCTTAAATAAGAAACGGCCCCGTGACTATTGGGGTTGAGTTCCAATGGCACTGGCGAAAGGTTACAGATCTTTGAGATCAGTTCCTGATTTTTTTTTTTTGTATAATTTGTTTATGTCATTGATGTTGGGCTTGTTATTTCTGTCGCCATTAGAGAAGCGGTTCTGGGGTTACATCAGTATCCCTGCTTTCGTTTAGTTACTATTACTAACAGCTTTTGTTTTTCTAATGGGTTGAGGACAGTCTCCTGTACAGTAAGGAACCTTTTTGTTTTCTTTAGTGGATCCTTATTCGTCCAGGGAGTTGGCATGCTAGGTACAAAGCTCTTCTAAAATAAATCACTCCATCCAGAGCCACTCGGGGGAATAATACACTGAATAGTGTACCACTTCCGTGTCTGGCATAGTCATGGGAGGCAACAAAAAGCCCCAAGGGTGGTGATTTAGTGAGAATCTGATCCCAGAGAATATGGCGTCAGTCAATCACAGAGCAGGCCAGCAGGCAGACATGAAGCGTTTGGGCGGATGGCTTGGGTTGGCCTCGATCTTCTTTTAATTGTCCAAAAGCCACCTGCACTCCAGAGACACAACTCCAGCTGCCAGGATCAATAAATGGTTAGTTTCTTGAGACGTACCCAAGACAGAACATCACAGGAGGGAATGTCAACAATTTAATGCATGCATGTTTTCTGTTTAACTGGGAATCCTCACTACGATAAGTGAGCAGTGCATAGGTTTTCTGTCAGCCAATCCACACTGACGGGACATTAGTGGATTGCTAACCTGTCTTAACCAGACTGAGAGACAGCAGCAATTTACTGAAACAAAATACTATTCTTGTCCACTCTAAGGGATGCAATTAATAGTGTTTAAATCATGTATTAAATCATTGAAATTATTCTCCTGCACACCGAAAACAAGAAATGTGAGGAGTCAGTATGGATTAATAGATTTATTAAAAATAGGTTTATCTTCTCCATGACACATCTCAAATACTTTTTTTTCTCTTTTGCATGAGCAAATGGCTTTTACCTTGTTAAATCTGTCACCTGGTCCATGAAGCCCCCCACATCTT
Source organism: Notothenia rossii (assembly GCF_949606895.1). Taxonomy (NCBI): domain Eukaryota; kingdom Metazoa; phylum Chordata; class Actinopteri; order Perciformes; family Nototheniidae; genus Notothenia; species Notothenia rossii. The sequence goes on from NC_136909.1 coordinate 33,687,664, forward strand.
TTTGCCTCTTTCAATCCTTAAATTCGCTACTCAGTACAGCCGAAGCCTAATTTACGTTAAGCACTACTTGAAGCTTGATATTTGAAAAAGGTGACTCACACTTTGCTTTTTCTTTATGCAGCAGGGTCATAAACTCACTCGCATCAAATATGATTGAGTTACAGCTTGAAGAAAGTCTTATAAAACTGTGTGCATCCTGCTGTTTTAAAAGTAGCTCTTTCACAAGACTGTCATATGATTTTGGTTTTCCGCCTAAAGTTAACTCCCACTCCCCCCCTAAGCTTCTGGATCACTCTGAACTCAACTGTCTTGTTATAGGAAATCAATTTAAGGCAGGCCCAGCAGTTTGCAGTCACCATCAAGCTAACCTTAGCACGCAGTGCAGACCGAGGCAAATCGATAAACAGCAAGCAGCAGGCGTAAACAGCTTTGGCTCTTGTACTTTGTCTTGACAGAATTTCCGCTTCAGTGTCTGGATTTCAGTTTTTCAGATGTCAGTAGGTCTATGAATACAACTGCAGGGTAGCTCAGTTCATATGAAATGCAAATGTAATCATATTTTCATCTTTTACATTATTTAAACAATTGTATCTTGCAATGTATCTCCGATATTTCAAGTTTATATATTTGAATCTAATCCTGACACATTTCTGTTTGGGTATTCTGTTTCCTTTGCTATGGGTATTTGATATCCTTCTGTGTATCTTACCCATTTATTGTTTATTTATTTTTCAATATGCATCTAACCTTGACATAATGCCGGTCAGCAGTAGAAATGCTCATCATTGGATCAATTGCATCGAAATCCTTAGAATTTTTTAAACGAGGCCAAATCGGACACAGAATGGATCTGTCCCTGTACTGTTTCTTTGTAATTAGTTCATAGTAGTTTCTCATTTAAACTTATCAAAGTTCATCAAATCTCACTGGCCCGAAACAGTATTTTTCCCTATTGACCTGCATTGTAAAAGAAACGTTTGTAATTCAGAGAATAATTAGTTTTGAACTAAGTAAACTACCCAGCACGAACACTTTATAGCCCTTCATCAAATCATTAGGGTCTAAAAGTTGTAAAATGCGCTAAAAGCCAACTCCTGAAATAGTTTCCCTCACCATTAATTTAAGTGATGAATCGAACTAGAGGCGGGGCTTAAGCAAAAGGCTAGTGAGCACAGTCTTTTGGCCCATTTAAGTACTTTTACTCTCGAGAGTCAGGCCATTTTGGCTATATGCACCACTGAGCAACTAGGAATGAACGGCCTCCAACACTGTATCCAATTCTCTTTATACATCCAAGGGAGACACCCAGGTTAAACCTGCATGGATTATTTGTTCCAATACAAACTAATCCTAAAACATGACTAATCCAATGTTTCCCATCAGTTATTTTGCAGTCCAGTAGGACCCACAACAGTTTAAAATACTTCCGTTCTGTTACATTTCATCCATGAGCAAACCTTGCCTAGACCTTGACTCTTCCCGTGGGCGTAGACTTAATGCTCTCTACTCATATCTCATATCTCCATATGGGAGAGGGAGGGGTCTCCTGTCAACCACGGTGGGCTATTCTCAGTGGGGCCTGCCGCAACCCACCCAACCCAATGATCCATCTCGAAACGTGTCATGTTTAACATGCTTTGTGGGTGTGAATTAATTTGCTGTATCAGAACCATTCATATTTATAATGGACAACCAATTATGATTGAATTGGCAACTCGAGCACACTATTGTTCACCCAGACTCATAAGTTAGCTCCCAAAGTGCACCACATAGATGCATTTCAATAAATTACATTTTGAATCCAAAATTAAGGGTAATAACTCATATTTCTTCATATCTCGATATTGAGATGTCACTTTTTTCCTATATGGTGCAGCCCTATGATGCACTCGTCAATGAGGGCCTTTGTGTCCACTGGTCACTTCAGCTTCCCTCCACTTGATCCCAATTCCTATATCATTTCTGTTTTTCAGCTGACCTAAGGTCACTTGTTAGGCAAGAAGCACACCATTGTGGATCCTTTCCCCCGCCTCCTCAAACGGTGGACTTTGATGCTTACCACTCAGTGACTCTGTGATCCCCTCCTAATGAGACCAGGGACTGTCCCCTCGCAGTGCTAGAGTCCATTCACCCAGACAGACACACGGGACAGTGCCAACAGTTACTGGCATCGCAGCTAAACACCCTGTCCCTGTCAACAATAGATACTCCACTTCCTACCAGAAATACACCCACCTAGTTAAATGTAATTCTTGTAAAACCTTGCAAGTACGATTTAATCTTTCTTCAGGACTACCATGTATTGTAGTCCTGTATGTTCCACAGCCACAAGAAATTGGAATATCGGTGTGAGAAAAATTACGTGTTTTGGGGCACTGAATGTGTAACCTTAAAATCTCTTGGGGATTGTATAGGTCTTGTTTTTCATTTGTGGAGAATCAATTCATGTGTGAGCAATGCCTAACATATTCTTCATGGTAAATAAGAACTTTTTCCCCACATAGTATTCCTGAAAACCACCACACTATAATAAAGCACATGTAATGTGTGAAAAGTATTTGAGTACGGTAATGTAATGCTAACTCATCATCTTGTGTTTTCCCAGGAGGCTTTTCGGTGGTGTTTCTGGCTCGCACGCACAGTGGTGTCCGCTGTGCACTCAAAAGGATGTACGTCAACAACGTCCCGGACCTAAATGTGTACAAGAGAGAGATCACTATCATGGTGAGAGCAGCATTGCGTTGTGTGGTTGTAGAAGTTAAAGATGTTATCTGCCTGTTTTTATTGCAAGAGATTCCTTTTTTTATAAATGTTCATTGCACAACTTTTAATCATGGTAGAGGAAATTTAAAATGAACCCTATAAAAACCTATGTGTAATTGTGCCGCTGTGGTGTGGTTATGTCAGATTTTAAAGCTTTATTGAAAGAGAAGCTTTCTTCTGTTTTTTTTGGAGTTGAACATGATATAACAAGCTCATAATTTGAACGATTTCCACACAGTTGTATTTCTCTGTTCTTTCGCAGTGTCAAACTAATTATTGGTTTTAGCTGCATATCCTTTTAAAGGGGCCCTATTATGCTATTCTTTAAATTTCATAATTTTATTTTGTGTCATTACTGTGACATGTTTACCTGCTTTAGTGTTCAAACAGCTCTTTATTTTTCTCATACTGCCTGTGCTCCAGCACCTCTTTTCACCCTCTGTCTGAAACCAGAGCCCAGTCTGCTCTGATTGGTTAGAAAGATTAGATGGTCCTTTAATAATCCCCATAGGAAATTCACGTGTCAAGGCAGCAAAATAAGAAGAAGCAAAGATTTTACACATGGAATATACACAGGAATTCAAATAAAAAGTAAGAAATCAAAAAAGAATAAACACGTATTTACAGTATTAATTTAAATAACAAATCATTCAAGTTAAACTGGAGTTAAACTATGATCTGGTGAATGTACATATATACAAATATGTTAAATATATACTTTTATGATGCAGGATACCAGAGCAGGTATACGTTGTATGTGCATGTGCATACAGTGCAAATATGATTAATGTTCAGTGCAGGTTATTGATGGGTCACAGGGTTAACCCTTGGTTGTGCAGCCTGATGGCTACAGGCACAAAGGAATGTCCAAGGCGCTTAGTTAGATGGCTCTGTTGTGATTGGTCAATCAATCACTGTCCCGCACTGTAGCCTGTCACCTACAATGTGTTGTATAGAAGCGTGAGTGTTGTCTAGTGATGTCACTATGTTACGGAAGAAAACAAAGCACTACAAATGATGTGTTTCAGGCAGGGCAGGGGGTGTGAGGGAGAGAAACTCCCTCTGGAGGGAATTTAGCCTTTGCAGACCATTTACATGCACAAAAACCTATATATTACAAACGGCAGGAAAGGGAAAACCCAAAAATACATAATGGGGCCCCTTTAATCCTTCCGTGGCTGGAAAACAAAGATTTCTCCCAACTTCAGTGCAAAAAGGGTTTAATTTGCACCGAAATATACTTTGCTCATTATGTGAACATTTCACGGGGGCATTGTATGTTTCACATATTTAATTTAAGGACCTTAATTCCTGTTTAAAGTAGGACAAAATCCCTCATAAAGATGCATGCTCCCATAAAGCCAGGCGCATATACATTGCTTCATTCCACCTTCCTAAACCATCCTGTTTCATTTCCAGTCTGACAAGAGCTAAAGCCCTTTGGCTATGTGCTTGTAATAATACCTTGTACAAGTACATTGACAAATACTTTTTTATTACACAGAGCTTGCACTTGCATCAGTACAGCATACAATTCTAGTTGTGTTTTAGGTCATTCAAAGCGGAGATATTTTTAATGTCTCCTTTAACCTAGCAGACATGCACGACTTGGACAACGGCATATGTCCCTTCCTGAACCTTGGACCCCTGTGTGTCAGTGAACAGCTCACTCTGAGCTGTTTGGCCGGCTTTGTGTCTGTTCACTTCCCTCATCAGCTGTATAATACTAACCCACACAGCTGACCTTACTCATTGACACAGTTCTAGCCTCTTGGGACGTCGCCTTAGGTGTGGCGGTTTCCACAACACACAGCAAACCTCTGCTCTCATGCTGGTGTTTAACAACCAACAACCACAAACACTGTCATGGTTTAATCCAGCAAATGAATCAAGTTTAGAAAGATTAGTGGAGCGCAGCATGGCGTAAGAACATGAAGGAGTAGAGCAAGCACTCCAGTTGCCACATGTAGTAGCTTGACTATAGACAATAAGACTTAAATTGATTAAATGTTTTTACTTTATCGGAGAAAGAGATCACATCAGTCTTTCCTATGGTCAGTTGCAAATTTGAATGTGGTTTTCATAGCTTGACACTGCTCATTAGGGATGGGTACTAAATAATTGTTAATTTATTTATTTTTACATGAAAACAAAAGGAATATTCATTCTGTTCCCAATGTTTTTGCTTTTCCCTTTTTAAAAATAAAGAAATAACAAAGGACCGATATCGATAAGCAGTATCGGTTAGAGTAGTAGTATCGTTCAAATGAAAACGACTTCCATTCCTACTGCTCATACATAGCACAACCAGTATGTAGATACGTGTGCATTCAGGACTCAGAAGTTGCTTGTTTGTAGGGCAACATGTAGGTATCTAAGTCAGTGTTGGACATTTGTTAGTGCTTAGTCCCCTTAAAAAGCATGAATAAACAGCAGAGCATCACTCATTTTGAACACTAACACTCAATAGCACTTACATGGTTACACTTGCTTTTGAAAGAAGCAAAAGTGTGTGTAGTCAATCCACATATTCCCTTTGTAGTCGTCTATAATTACCCTGTGTTTTTTTCGGCTTGTGCAGTTGAAGCTATTTCCTTAACAATGACATTCTTGACCTAAAGAGCTTCATCTTTTTCATTATTACTCATGTGTCTTTCCGTCCTAATCAGTTCCATTTTTTTTTCATTCCTTATGTAGAAGGAGCTGTCAGGTCACAAGAACATTGTGGGCTACCTGGACTCCACCATCAACGCGGTGTCGGAAAGCGTCTGGGAGCTCCTGATCCTCATGGAATACTGTAAAGGTACAGCCACTCGGTTTCTTAAACCATGATATGATCACCTGTCACAATAATTAATTTTGTTGGACGATACATTTTCCCGGAAATTATTACAATAAACGATAATATTGTCGGCACCGTTGTAAGACCATTTTAGACCACTGACATAATGATAAAATATAATAATAATTCAAGTACATCCTTTCAAACTGAACTTTTTATTGAACATCCAACATTACAAATGAAATGTGAAATAATATTCCCGCGCCGGGCTAAAGTTCTGGTCACATCCTTATGTAAACAAACTATTTTTTACACAAAATATGAAAGAAAGAGAACCAATTAATAGAAGAAGAAAGAATGGCAGAACTCCATCTTTTTAATAAATATATTTGTTTGAAGACATAGACAATGTTTTTTTTTTTTTTTTTAACAAATGTTACCACTTAACTGTGATTTCCCCAGCATTCATTTGAGTTTGTCAAGCCCATTTTCGTTTTGTGATCCTTTTAAATTCCCTCCATGTACTGGAGATGCTGACTAGATGTGCTTCTGTACATGTTTATTCCCACATATCCTGTGCTATGTCTTTATTCATTTCAATTTCCCATCACCATCTTGTAAATGTAAGTTTCAATCGGGTCATCTTGAGTATGGAACCATAAAGAGGATAAATGCAACCATGCCAGTTGGAAAATTGTGTTTTTGTATAAACATCGAACATGCTGGGTGGTATTTGGTTTCCAAGCCTGAACTGATGACCCTAGCTAAAGCTGTCCCTCCACCCCTCTGCTGCAGCGGGCCAGGTGGTGAAGCAGATGAACCAGCGGCTGAATGTGGGCTTCACTGAGGCCGAGGTCCTCCACATCTTCTGCGACACCTGTGAGGCCGTGGCCCGCCTCCACCAATGCAAGACGCCCGTCATCCACAGAGACCTGAAGGTGAGGAGAATGTTAATCCCCCCGTCTTGAATAGGCCAAAGCACAATATTCCTGGTAGGAGGATCAGAATTGGGGGACAAAAATGTTCGGGGAGGACTAAAAGCAAAATGTGTCACTTAAAAACGTCCTCAACAAAAACTTCCTTAAAGATGCCCTTATTATGCTTTTAAGGTTTTTTCCCTTTCTTGTAGTGCGTTTTAAAGGTTTTTGTACATTTTTCTCTCCCACCCCAAAACCCATGACTTTTATGTGGAAGTTCCCCTGGATTTCTTACTAAATGAGCAAATATTAAAAAAGTTGTCTCAATACTCTAAACTTAAGACCCTTAGCGTTACACTCTGCAACCAATCTTAAGCAATTCATTTTCAAAATGTCAACAAAATCAAGAGGGAACCTTAAACCTTGATTTATTAAGTGTAATGTCAGATGCTGTTTATAAACTGAAATGTTGTAAATCTGCTCGATCAGCAGTCGATAAAAGGCTTTAGTTTCACTTCACTATACCTCCTCAGCTTCCTCTTCTGTCCCTTGCTTCCTTTGCCAGCTTGCCCCCTTACTTCCCTGTGTCGTACATCCTCGTGTCTGTAGCTCATCCCACTCCTCTTTCTCCTTCACCAAACTGGCTCTTTTTACAGGCCACAATAGCTGGTACATCTTGAAATTCCTCACTAACTTTCAGCTAACTTGATTTGTAGAGTAGATTTTCAAATCAAGCCAAATTTACCCTAATTTTGCTGATGCTTGGAGGCCTAGGGTAGGTTCCCACCCTAGTTGAATTCTCCTCAGTGCCCCGTCAGTGGGCCGCTGTACTCTGTCCAGTTGGACAAGCCTCTAAACAGTGGGGTCCCTTCAGCTTCACAGGCCTGTCCTCTGTTCGCTGTCTGTATCTGCCTGTTCAGCCTACATGGCTTACGTAACACTGAGGGACACAAAAGACCACGAAGGCCCTGTCATGCATCGCCAGGGGAAGTGAGAGTGCAGAAAAAGGCCCTGAACCCCGAGCTTTCAACAGCATGGAGACACTGTTGCTTTCAATAGCTCAGTTTTCCCTTGGATAGTTTGAAATATGTTTCTCGATACTCTTTTTTTAGTCTCTTCTCTTTTTCTGTGCCACAGATCCTGCCTAGTTTCATTTTCACAAAAATCTTTGACTTCTTCATTCTTTGCAACTGTCCATTGTTTCCTCAACCAGCCTTTGTTTTGTTTTAGCATTTACTGAGTCATTCGTCATAACATTTTCTTTTGTAATTATGTTGATGCTCAGGCTAGGAACATCTTAGCTGTGGTCCGTATTTTCTAATAGCTGAGGCCAAAAAGAAACGCAACTGAAAAGATCTGCTTTCAGAATCTGTTATTGAAAATATCCTTCTGTCTACCAGGCCACAGAGCAGCTATCACGAGACTATAACAAGGCAGAGTTACAGTAATGAGGTTTTGCCCCAGCACTTCATCACTATGTATTAAATCAGTTGAGTGTGATATGCACGTTTTTACAATTGATTTCCTTTCCACTATAATGGAGCTGGGGATTACCTCTTACCTTGGTTGTTGGTTCATTTCAGACTAGTTCTACTCATGAACGGCTAATAACTAATGAATAACATTAAATACTGAAATGTCCTCTTTTGTTGTAATAGATTACATTTATGTTTTACTTTAGATTTACAATACACATTTACCACTTATACCATAGATCAGGGATGGGCAAATGGCGGCCCGCGGCCCGCATGCGGCCCCCACCTCCTCTTTTTGCGGCCCTCAGATTAATTTATAAACAACGTAATTAATAAAAAAAAATATATATTTTTAATTTTTTTTACTTATAGTACTGATACCGTCCACTAGACTCCTAGTTACGTCGCGAGCTGCGTACATGACTTCAAATACCGCAAAATAATCTGACGCATTTGTGTGTATTGTGTTTGTTTCCCGGGGAAACCTTCACAAGAAACACCAGCTGTTGTTATACCTGCTGTGACGTTAAGTTGCCTCCTGTAATTATGCCTTTACAAGCTTAAAAGTTGTTTTTATCATCTGAATTTGGCGAAACAAGTTTAATATTCTTAAAACCAAGACTTTGTTTATTTGAAATCAGATGAAAACAAACTGTCACGGACCCTGCCGTGTTATCTATGATTACTACGCTTTTCATTCGTAATTTCAGCGGGAGGGAGGGGGAGTGGCGCTGAGGAACAGCAGAGTGCGGGCTGACAGGTGTCTGTTTTGACATTCCCCTTATTATGGAATAAGGGGAATGCAGAGAGAGGCTACAAGTGTCTTAGGTTCAAGTTAGACAACTAATATCTGGGTTAGTGTTCATGACTTCATGTGTATGTCATCCTAATTGTTAATCTCAATACACAGACATTTTCCGTGATTTCCAATAGTTGAAAATCGTTTTATTACACAGTTTGATAACCTATTCAATACAAACATGCCACTTGTAAAAATGAAATAACATTTCTGTGAACTGATATTTTTAGTGAGCTTATTAGAGGATGTTCCCATTTTTTGGAGATATTCCCTTCGATTGTAAAATGTCAATGAAGATGTCAGACTTAGTATATTTGTTAATTACATACAACACATGGAATTTTTGTGTGTGTATGTGTTCCAAGTGAATCTGCGGCCCCCTGGTGGCCAGTACATCAATGATGTGGCCCCCACCACCATCAAAGTTGCCCATCCCTGCCATAGATTAATTAAGCAATAAGCAATTAATCAAGCAGAACAACATAAGAAGAATAGTCACTTGGGACAAAATAAACATTTACTCTGAGCTGGGAAAGCAGCTCCGTTATTGGTTAAGACACTGTGTTCAAACGAGCCATTTGAGTCCAAGTTACATTTAACTGCATCTATCACTACACATAAACACTGATTGACTTTTCATGTTTTGTCTTTATATTGTAGTCCTAAACCTCTGTCTGTTCCTCTCAATAGGTCGAAAACATCCTGCTGAACGACCAGGGAAATTACGTGCTGTGTGACTTCGGCAGTTCTACCCACAAGATTTTGCTGCCGCATAAAGAAGGAGTGACCGCCGTTGAGGACGAGATTAAGAAGTAGGTTTGATTTCTCGTCAGTGAATTACATGTTCTGCAAGTGAGGTGGTGTGTAAATTCATGTCAAAACAAAATAGCTTTAAAACACCAGCATACAGTATAATGGGCCTTTAGCAACACAGGACTAGTTTTAAAAATGTAAGAAGTTAACCTGCAATTCTTTCATGTCAACATTTTTCTGTAGTTTATAATATAGGTTTTTGAACTTGTTAATGGTCTGCGAATGCTAAAATCCCAAAGTTCCCTCCAGGGTGTTACTTTTACATAGTACAGCATGAATTGTGGGATGGACATTTCTTATAATATTTCTGCTGGTTTAACAGAGTTATGATGCCATCCAGTCAAAGAAAAAGGCATCAAGAGCTGGAATGAGGCAGCATACCAGCAACTGGTTGATTTGTCTGAGGGTTCTGTTACCTTGATCTTAACAAGGCAGTCTCGTGATGTTCGGAGGCCAACAATTCAACCTGCGCACTTTACTCAAACCTGGCTTGTTGCCAGAATGTTGGCAAATACAGCGTGGCACTCAACCTGCCGCACTCCAAGGTCTGTTTGTTTGTGTCCACAAGGCAAATGAGTGCTTGCAGAGCCCACTGGGAGCAGATGAGAATAACTGTGTTCCCCATAACAGAGCTAAACTACTCTTTCTGCAAGTAAACCAAACGTAAATGGGCCGTTGCAAACAATGACTGTGTGGTGGACCCGTTGCAGATGATTGGGTATTGTAAGGCGGTAAATGCAGGTCTCAACCCCTACACTTTAGCTTTGCAGTTGAAGTGTGTGATATGTGTTGAATCACTGCAGTCCATTCTGCCTGCTAACTTTCTCACATTTATAGCTGCTATAAAGTTCAGTGAGTATTGCTTATCAGCAGCACATGACCGTGTGTAAACTCTCTCTCACCATGACACTGTTCACACAGAATCCATCAGTCCTCTGAACTAGTGTGACCCATCTGGGCTTATTCCAAACACAATCAGCTGTTTATTATTCAGAATCAGAATACCTTTATTAGTCCCACAGAGGGGAAATTTGCAGCGTTACAGCAGGAAAGAGCCACAGACAGCTTAGTGTTGCATATCTTACATGCGTTAAAAAAAGTACTAAGTTATAATATAATAAACAATATGCTAGAAAAGTACTAAGTTATAATAAACAATATGCTAAAAAAAGATAAAAAGTTACATAGTTTTCAAAGATACAGATCAAATCAGATTATTATCAGAATGACGCTGAAAAGAGAAGCAGTATTTATTTGGCTCTCTGTTTCACCAGAAGGTGAACTAGGCGATGTTTGCTACAGCATTCTTGTTCTTTTATTCTGTGCAAGAAAACAAAAGCACACGTCATGAAAAAATCATGAAAAGTGTATTGGGTGGTGGTTAAAGAAATGGTCTTTATTTAAGTAAAGCAAGCAAAACCAAATTGTAAACACTCCTCCATAGAGTTTTACAGTGATGCCTAATTTTTGTAGACCAACCCAGAAGTTAGCACTCAAGGGCTCAATCGGTAAAAGCAATGGGATTTTCCCATTGGATTTCAGCATATTGCACAATATAAGCTTCGTGGCCTGCACGTGTTTATGATATTTAACACGATTTGTTAAGCAGGATAGTATCCCACTATTATCCCCGTTATATGATTTTTGAAGCGTAAATGATATGGGCAGAAATACAAATCTAACGTGATGCTATAAACAAACTACATCACGGCCACAAGGCTTGTTACCAAAATGGCAGTCAAAAATACAATAGCTGAATAATGCAAATAAAGTGAGCCGTGATGAACCTTCAGAGAAATATCACCTCAATCTGCCTCAGCTGGCAGCTATTTTTTTTTTTTTACAAAAAGAGCTCTATTAAAGCCACAAAATACCTGTACACAACCTGCTCATCACCAAACAGCAGCCAGAAACAGTTGGAGACCGGCTGGTTAAGCCCCTGTCACACTGTCCCGAAATTGACACCCGATGGACACACGTTAAAGGAAATGTTCAAATTTGGCTCTGATCGTAACAACATCGGGCCATTCGTGAGGGCATCTTAAGCCATCGTATGACTGCCGGTGGAGTTTCTCAGGCTCCGGCAGCAACTTCGTGAGTGGTGACAAAATCACAATTCCATATTCGTGTGTCCATCTTGTGTCAATTTCGGGACAGTGTGACAGGGGCTTAAAGAAAGTCGAGCCTTTACCATTTTCAGAGAAAAATATTTCCCTCAGGAGTTGTTTGAGACTGAAAGACAGAAAATATTGATTTAAAAATGTGATGTTTCAAAGCTGCGATCCAGCTTCCCATACATGCAAACTGCATTGACACATAAGCAGCATTTATATTTTTTAGGTGATCGAGATGAAGCAAAAATGAACTTATGTCTTCCAGGTTAATTTAGCTAAATAAATAATACAAAGAGAGAAAATAAAGTGTCCTTTTTAGAATGTGGCGTGTTAGAAGTAATAATAATAATAATAATAATAATAATAATAATACGTTTATTTAGTATAGCACCTTTCACAGAAATAGATTTCACAAAGTGCTTCACAAGTAATAACAAAAGTTAAAATGAATACAATAACCACATGAGGCATACATTTAAGGTCAACATGAAAACAAAACCACGTGAAGTCCTGAAAGGAACAAACATAATAACAGAACACACAGAAATAAAAGCCAATGTAAAAAGATGAGTCTTCAGTCGTTTTTTAAAAGCTTCTACAGAGACTGCAGAGTGGATGACTATAGGGAGAGAGTTCCACAGTGTTGGAGCTCCAGCTGAAAGGCACGGTCACCTTTCGTTTATGGACGAGACCATGGGACAGCCAGTAGGCCCTGGTCTGAAGACCTAAGTGACCTACTGGCGATGTAAGGATGGAGAAGGTCACGCATATATTCCGGTGCATTTCCACGCAGGGCTCTATATGTAATAACCAGAACCATAAAATCTAAAACGAGTTGGGAGCCAATGAAAAGATTTTAAAATGGGTGTAATGTGAGTAATCCTGCTTGACCTGGTTAACAGTCTGCAGCAGCAATCTGGATGGACCATTTGTAGGCGGTTGAGAGATGACTTGCTGAGACACGTGAAAATGGAGTTACAATAATCCAGCCGGGATGATACGAAAGCATGAATGATAATTTCAAGCTGCGCTAATGACACAACAGACCTGAGCTTTGCATTATTTCTGAGATGGAAAAAGCATGTACGGGTCAATGATTTAACATGCTGATCAAAATGCATTGCCTGATCAAATGTCACACCAATATTTCGTAGATTGGACCGAACAGCTGAGGAAAGGGACCCTATACGCTTTGCAACTTTCGGAGCTATACTGTCTGACGTAATGATGAGAACCTCTGTTTTGTCTGCATTAAGCTGCAAGAAGTTGTTAGACATCCAGAACTTCATGGCATTTAGACAGTTTTGTAACACAGATAATCTATCAGGATTATCAGGTTTAAAAGAGACATAGTTGAATATCATCGGCGTAACAGTGGTAGGAAATATTACTGTATTTGCTGATAACATAACCCAAGGGAAGTGTGTATATATATATAAAAAAAAGGTATAATAAAGGAAAAACAAGTACCCAGAACTACACTTTAGAAAAGATATCACTGACTGCTTCCTGATGTTTTTGTCTCAAAGGTACACCACGCTTTCATACCGGGCGCCAGAGATGATTAACGTGTATGCAGGCAAAGCCATCACCACTAAGGCTGATATATGGGTAAGGTGTGTGTGTGTGTGTGTGTGTGTGTGTGTGTGTGTGTGTGTGTGTGTGTGTGTGTGTGTGTGTGTGTGTGTGTGTGTGTGTGTGTGTGTGTGTGTGTGTGTGTGTGTGTGTGTGTGTGTGTGTGTGTGTGTGTGTGTGTGTGTGTGTGTGTGTGTGTGTGTGTGTGTGTGTGTGTGTGTGTGTGTGTGTGTGTGTGTGTGTGTGTGTGTGTGTGTGTGTGTGTGTGTGTGTGTGTGTGTGTGTGTGTGTGTGTGTGTGTGTGTGTGTGTGTGTGTGTGTGTGGCCTCCTGCAGGACTGGTTTGTCCTTGTGCGTCACTCTGCCCCGACAGGTTCCTCCTCTCTGTCTGCCTCTCGCTCCAGGCTGTTTGCCTTCACCAGCTCTCCAACAGTGTTTTTCCCTCATAAAACATTGAGCAACATAACTCGCAACACTCCGCCTCATCCTATTCCTCTCTCCCCTGCTGCCAGTCGTCTACCATTTTCCCTCCGTTTCAGATAATGAGGCACAGTTTAGGACCTTGATGAGCTTGTGTTAAATAGGCTCTTTCCTGGAGGAGCGATGTAGAAAGGCAGGAACAAGAGCTTGGACAGCAGCCATTTTGCAAAGCGGTGTAAATTGATGCACCCAGGGAGTTAAAACGGCAAGCGCGTAAAGAACTGGCTTTTGATGCCACACTTTATGCATACAAAATGTTTGTACTTGGCTTGCCCTTTTTATCTTTTATTAGATGCACTGTAAATGGGGGGGGACACACATTATAGAGCAAAGTCATGGTGAGGAGGCGGCCTGGGCACATGCAGTGCATGCTCTACCTGGGCTTACCTTATCCAGATGTTTTTATTAAGAAGCATACATATTGCTTCTTTTATATTTACCAGCATCAATTTACATATTAGCTCACTGTCTGCAAACCAGTGCAGACTAGTATACTATACAAATGAACCTGCTTCCTCAAAACAGACAATATCTTCCCAGACAAAAACAAAAGGAATCCAGCAAAGCTGTTGGACAAAGTTTCACTGAAGGAGGTCTCCCTCTTTTCCCAGTATAAATGAAACAAATTATTGCCATTATACATGAGGCTATTCAGTTTCTGTTTTTTGTGCTGCAATATAAACTACCTCGTAAATGAAAATTGATTTTCATTACTAATAATCAGTCTTAATTGAAAATGAACACCCTTTAACCTCTTACGTCATAGCTAGTGCAAAACGTATACAAAACAACAGAGCAACAGATCAGTATGGTGGCCGACCTACAGCCGGAAACATCAGGAGAAACGCGCTGCACTTTCAAAAACGATGAAAATATAAAAACAAAAATGTGCCCAAATATATGCTAATGAGGATCATCTTCACCAAGAAAAACACACACATTATTTAAACATGGTGCCTATTTGCCAATACGGATATTTAGCAGATACGTGGATGCATCCTTAATTGTAATCACCATCAAATGCACATTTCTGTATCAATTGTTGCTTTAAATACGTTTGACCTGTAAGCCACCTAAACCAGTCCTTCACCGCCACCTATCGTCAGTAATAGTCAAAAATGAGATGAATTGAAAAAAGCTTTGGTTATAGGAACTACTCTAGGACGTAAAACAAAAACACCAACTTCCTGTGTAGACTACCCCCTGCATTCTCACTTCCTGTTCTATCTTTAGCAACGTGTTTTAAACTGCTGTTTTATACATAGTGTCTCACACAAATGATATATGCATTTATCCATGCATGTTGCCCTTGTTGGAGGATACGCCGCCTGACTCAGATACATTTTTTTAGCATCAGACTGAATTACTGCGAATATTATCCATCTTCAGAAAGAGCGCTGAAAGGAAAAACTCCCCAAACACTGTGGCTAATTCCAAATTTCATCTCCAAATGTATCATCAACGCAAAGGTGCCCGAGCCAAATATAGCTCCTGCTGAATGTATGATTTGGGAGCAGAGTACTTTAGCATGTGGGATTGTTTGGACAGCCATATTGCCAGGGGAGCAGGCTCTGGGCCTGTATTTTAAAGCATTAACATACAAAACATTGATTCTTTGCTTAGCAGTTCTTTAGAGCTCACTCTCTAGAGAAAGGCCCATGTCACCAGGATTACATTTCTTTCTTAAAATGACTTCAGTATTTCAGTAAATTCAGTGATTATTTGATTAAATATTCCCTTTTTATGAATCATAGACATGTGACATTTATGCAATATTTTCCATTTGGAAAGGTTACTTTTACTCAGTTTTCTTTAAGAAAAAATGCTTTTGAATTATTAAAGAAATGCAATAGGCACAATGCTATATAGTGCATTACAATGGTGCACACATGGAGTGGTGCAGTGATGACATATTTATGTATCCCACCCCGGGATTTAGCATCACAAAAAGCAATGGGATTTCTTCATTAGATTTTTGCAGAAAATAAACGTTGTGGCCAACACATTTATGTTTACGTTTATGATACCGAATATGTTTTGTTCAGCAGGATAATCTCCAAACATGAAGTGCACTTTGTGATTCTTCAGAGCTTAAATGCAATTAGCAGAAAGACAAGGCTAACTTAATGCTATAGACCAACTAAATCACAGTCGTGTGACTACGCATCATCACCGCTGAGCTAGAGGAGGACTTGTGTCGGCGAGATCACATTTAATAGTTGATATAGTCGCTTGTTAGCAACTGCCGTTTTATGACACATAGATGCTTAGAACATTTATCAGTGGGGTATTTACTGATATCGAAGAACACAACATGAGCATCTCTTCAGCTTTTGGTAACCACAAACCTTACTTCCGGCTTTTAACCAAAAACACAATAAATAAAAACATTGTCTTCTGGACGGGAGAACTGAAAGTGGTCAAATGTATTTCCCGGGTTTTTAGAACATATTACTGCACCACTCTGCAAGTATTCTGTAAGCAGTGCCAATGAACATGTACAGTGACCCACAGCCATAAAGCTTCTGGGTTCCTGTGTTTCTCCTGACGGTTTCTGTTTTCTCCACAGGCACTTGGATGCTTGTTGTACAAGCTGTGTTTCTTCTCACTTCCATTTGGGGAGAGTCAAGTTGCCATTTGTGACGGAACCTTTGTCGTTCCAGATGACTCCAAATACTCGTTCAAGTTGCCCTGTCTAATCAGTAAGTTTGTGACTTTAAATTAAGTCAGAAAGTGTATTATAATGATTTTGGAGTAGGAAATCACGCACTCAGAATCATTTACTATTTCTATTGAGCTATAAACTCTTTAGGCTTTTCTGTGTCAAATGATAGTTACTTGTGCAATTACTCAGAAGGTAGCACAGAAGTTGATGTAGAGTATATTTTGTATTGCTCTTTAATGTTGAATAATTTCTGTATAAGTTAGTTGTCTGTTACTGACTTTAGGTTTGTTTTAATGCATTTACATGGCATGTTTTAACTGCTTTAAGTACTTTGCTTTCAAGTTATCCACCTCCCTAAATGCATTCTGCCATGGATCTTCCTTTTAAATAAATTGACCAACAGCTCCACCAAGTGGCCAAAGCAAGAAGTTGCAGATCAAGCACATTAATCATGTTCACTGATATAAAACAATATCTTCGTCTTTCCCAGGGTATATGCTTGAAACTGACCCGGAGAAGAGACCAGACATTTACCAAGTGTCCTACTTTGCCTTCAAATTAGCTGGGAAAGAGTGTCCAGTGCCAAATCTCTTTGTAAGTAACCACATTGAAGCGTCTGTGTGGCCATAGCGTCTGCATATATTTGCATTAAACATTTATTTCCTGTCCTTCTTCCAGAACTCTCCCATCCCTACATCGCTTCCAGAGCCTCTAACTGCGAGTGAGGTCGCTGCTAGAAGGAGCATGACGAAAGCCAGGTACTGATAACTCATGGTTTTTACTTGTTTAGTTTAGTTTATTTATTTATAGTTTTGTGGACAGTCCCCATCGATGAACTGTCACAAAAACATTAAATGGTGCAGCTTTAGCAGACATGGCTAATTTCCAGCTGTTGTCCCCGGCCAGATGGTAATAGACACCCTTAAAATTACAATATATCATTGTGATATACAATGATGGATAAATACAACATTAAAGAAAATTATTTTAAGGCTGATAGTTCACATTTTTTTAATTTAAGAATGGAATAGTCTTCAGGATTGCCGGCACTGCAAAGCTTGCTCTTTTTTAAATATCAACTTTTGACTCCTTTGTCCCAGGATAACAGAATCCGTGGGCCCGACGGAAACATCAATAGCTCCCAGACAGAGGCCAAAGGCGGCAAACAGTAACGTCCTGCCGCTCGCCAACACTGTCACCCCTGTAAAGATGACCGTGCCCTCAGCACCCGTCAGCAACGGCCAGAAAGGTTTGTACAACATCAGTGAGATTCTTATGTAACATGATACAGAAGTTTCTATTTTCTTAAATAAATGTTCTTATATCACCTTTATATGATTGCATATCTAAAACCTGTTTTATCACGTGAAGACAACAAGTTGGTATATGAGAAAGAGTACCATTCTAAGTATAGGCCTCGATCCGCCTACTCCTCTGAGCGGTCATTTTAAAGGGATGTCCATTAATGATGACAGGAGGCACAGCCCTCTGTGTGATGGACAGAAGTGTGTTCATCATGGCTTATATATTTACTTTTAATTAATTCACAGTGCGGCATAATGAGACAATAACAGGCTACAGATGTGGACATACATACACAAATATATAGGTATATATAGATAGCGATATATATATATAGATAGATATATAAATATATACACAGTGGGGCAAAAAAGTATTTAGTCAGCCACCAATTGTGCAAGTTCTCCCACTTAAAAAGATGAGAGAGGCCTGTAATTTTCATCCTATGTATACCTCAACTATGAGAGACAAAAGGAGAAAAAGAAATCCAGAAAATCACATTGTCTGATTTTTAAAGAATTTATTTGCAAATTATGGTGGAAAATAAGTATTTGGTCACCTACAAACAAACAAGATTTCTGGCTCTCACAGACCTGTAACTTCTTCTTTAAGAGCCTCCTCTGTCCTCCACTTGTTAACTGTATTAATGGCACCTGTTTGAACTCGTTATCAGTATAAAAGACATCTGTCCACAACCTCAAACAGTCACACTCCAAACTCCACTATGGCCAAGACCAAAGAGCTTTCAAAGGCCACCAGAAACAAAATTGTAGACCTGCACCAGGCTGGGAAGACTGAATCTGCAATAGGTAAGCAGCTTGGTGTGAAGAAATCAACTGTGGGAGCAATTATTAGAAAATGGAAGACATACAAGACCACTGATAATCTCCCTCGATCTGCGACTCCACGCAAGATCTCACCCCGTGGGGTCAAAATGATCACAAGAACGGTGAGCAAAAATCCCAGAACCACACGGGGGGACCTAGTCAATGACCTGCAGAGAGCTGGGACCAAAGTAACAAAGGCTACCATCAGTAACACACTACGCCGCCAGGGACTCAAATCCTGCAGTGCCAGACGTGTCCCCCTGCTTAAGCCAGTACATGTCCAGGCCCGTCTGAAGTTTGCTAGAGAGCATTTAGATGATCCAGAAGAGGATTGGAAGAATGTCATATGGTCAGATGAAACCAAAATAGAACTTTTTGGTAAAAACTCAACTAGATGTATTTGGAGGAGAAAGAATGCTGAGTTGCATCCAAAGAACACCATACCTACTGTGAAACATGGGGGTGGATACATCATGCTTTGGGGCTGTTTTTCTGCAAAGGGACCAGGACGACTGATCCGTGTAAAGGAAAGAATGAATGGGGCCATATATCGTGAGATATATCGTGAGACATGACAATGATCCCAAACACACCGCCCGGGCAACGAAGGAGTGGCTTCGTAAGAAACATTTCAAGGTCCTGGAGTGGCCTAGCCAGTCTCCAGATCTCAACCCCATAGAAAATCTTTGGAGGGAGTTGAAAGTCCGTGTTGCCCAGCGACAGCCCCAAAACATCACTGCTCTAGAGGAGATCTGCATGGAGGAATGGGCCAAAATACCAGCAACAGTGTGTGAAAACCTTGTAAAGACTTACAGAAAATGTTTGAACTCTGTCGTTGCCAACAAAGGGTATATAACAAATATATTGAGAGTATTGAGATGAACTTTTGTTATTGACCAAATACTTATTTTCCACCATCATTTGCAAATAAATTCTTTAAAAATCAGACAATGTGATTTTCTTTTTCTCATGTTGTCTCTCATAGTTGAGGTATACCTAGGATAAAAATTACAGGTCTCTCATCTTTTTAAGTGGGAGAACTTGCACAATTGGTGGCTGACTAAATACTTTTTTGCCCCACTGTATATATTTATATATATGCCAACACGCTCCTAAAGCATATAATATCAGGCTACAGCCATTGTGTATTTTATTATGTGAAGCACTAAATGGTTTTAGACGAATATCTTTTTTTGTAGATATCTACTAAACTAAAGCATACACAGAGTAATGTAGGCCTGTTATACTGAGTGATACATATTATACACACTGCTCTGCTTTCTGCACGGACCTCACAGCTGTTCTCTCTGTAAACATTGCGTAATAAAATAATATCCACGGGATGCATGCAGAGCTGTCATTGGCTGAGATAAGTCCGGCCGTGCGTCACGACTCTTTTAAACATCGCTGTTGCCGAAAATGCATCCGCGGAGGAACCATCAGTGTATCCTCGTTAGAGCTCCTCCAGAGAGCCTCATCGACGCTCGATCCTCAGTCCTCAATGTGCATTTAGATAAATTAGATGTCCTTCAACATGGCGCACCGAAAACCATTTCCGGTTCACTACCAGAGGACCGAGGAGTCGAGTAGGGGAAATTAGAGAAATAAGAAAGGCCCTCAGACTCAGGGTGAAGCTCTCTGTGTTATCTTTGTCGGCCCGAACAGTCCGTAAACCATGGATGGAAACGTTGTGAGATATATCCTGGTGCAGCCATGTTTTCTTAAAACACATTAAATTACACTCCGGATATTTATTCTACCTCCTAGCTAACACCGTTAGCCCGTTAACACTGGCGGCAGCAACTGGACAATTAATAATAATAATATATTTAATTTATATAGCGCTTCTCATCTGCCAAGACAAATCTCGAAGCGCTTCACAACTAAGGACACTGATACAATTTCAGAGATTAAACAAATAATAGTAATAATAATTAAAAATTAAATAAAATAAAAGTCGGAGATAGCGATAAAAATGGCAGTGCTCCAGGTGTCCATGCTCCAAAGTTTATTGGAAGGCCTGCCGAAAGAAGAGGGTCTTAAGGCCAGTTTTGAAGACCTCGGTGGAAGGGGCAGATCTCAGATGATCTGGGAGGGAGTTCCAGAGGCGCGGGGCGAATGAGCAGAAGGCTCGGTCTCCCATTGTTTGGAGAGGTGTGCGGGGGATGTAAAGAAGAGGAGCGTGGCTGGAGCGGAGAGAGCGGGTAGATGTCTGGGTACGGATGAGGTCACAGAGGTATTTTGGGCTTTGTCCATTCAGGGCTTTGTAAGTGAGGAGCAGAACCTTAAACTGGATCCTGTAGTGGACTGGGAGCCAGTGTAGTTGTGCAAGTATGGGGGTTATGTGTGCAGACCTTTTTGTACCGGGGAGAACTCTGGCTGTACTGTTCTGGACAAGTTGCAGGTGGTTGATGGATTTGGCTGGGAGACCGGAGAGGAGTGCATTGCAATAATATAATAATAATAATGAACCAGTTTTTTGGTGTCATCAGTTGAGAGTGAGGGCTTCAGTCGGGAAATGTTCTTCAGGTGAAAGAAGGAGGTCTTGGTGATATGTTTGATGTGGGCTTGGAAAGAGAGAGTGGGGTCAAACCTTACACCGAGGTTGGTGACAACGGACGAGAGAGAAATGAGCTGACCATCAAGGGAGGGGCTTATGTTGGTGGCTTTGGCAAGCTGGTCGGTGGTGCCTATCAGGATTGCCTCCGTCTTGCTGCTGTTGAACTGGAGGGAGTTGGTGGTCATCCAGGAGCGGATTTCTTCCAGGCAGGTTTTTAGTGTTTGGATAGTATTGGTGGTATTGGTTTGTGTTTTGATATAGACCTGAGTGTCGTCAGCATAGCAGTGGAAGTTGATGTTATGTTGTCTGATGATATGACCCAGAGGTAATAGGTGGATTAAAAATTGCGCAGTAAGCATTAAAAAGTCCTCCCGAAGCGCTTTAATTGGGCTCAATCAATGCATATAGTGTTTTCTACCACAATTTTCAAACATACTTATGATGTCAAGTAACAGGACTGCCAAGTAGAGAAAATACTTAAAGGCCAACATTTGGTTTTACATCAAAATATTATTCCTCATGGAGGACCCCAGAGGCCTGCACGATGAAGCCGGTTCAACATAACCTGGATATGTTTGCGTTACCCGGTTTACCTAATCCAAAACAAACACGCTCTCGCTAAGCGGTCCTACGACGCTGGTTATCAACTCGTTAACTCAAGCCAGCCGTGTCCTATCTAGTTAGGCGCGCGTTCACATGAAAGCGGTGGTATTTGGAGCATTCGACCCATCACAAACATGGAGATAGGTACTGACAGCGCAGCGTCATACTTGCTGAATGAAAAGTCAACTATAATATTAGACATATATGAAGAAGTTAAACTTTAAACATCCATGACTTAAACACTTTATCCAGGATCAAAGCCACATAGCTGCACCTGCAAGGTGAATACAGCTGGTAAAAGAAAAAGTGTTTGAATGCGACATCAACAGGTTTATGATAACACTGCTCCGTCTAAGACACGATCTGACTTTAATTACATTTGACTCAAGTGTTTCGTCAACTTAATGTGTTGCTTAAAATAATACTTCTGCATACAGTATGTGACACTGTGAGTGTTGCACGGCCAGATACGGCTCATCTGACTCAGATAAGGAAATATAAGATACATTATGATGTGATATGAATGATAATGGGACACCTCAACGTCTGCACTCACAGTGCCGCGGACTGTACGTAATGTTATTTTGATCCGGTTACTTATTGTTGTGGCAGATATTTAAGTAAGCTTTCTTAACACTAATGTTATAATAGTCAGATTGCTCTGAAGATGGGAGGTGAAATTCTATAAATGTTCACATTCACACAGTCAGTGATTTTTGCAGGTTTGCCGCTCAGCATAAGTTACCGTGGAGATCTGGCCCACTAAGAAGTGAACCAGCGTCGTAGGACCGGAAACCCAGAGTTTTCCCTGAAGTTAGCTCGCTAAGCAAAAATCCGGCTTCGTCGTACAGGCCTCAAGCCTAGAGAAAATCAAAACTTGTTTTGACGTCCGATAACTTTTGACAAACCAATAAATAGCATTACTTCATACTTCAACAGCATAATGACAAATACTTTTCCAAATGGTACTTTCAGAATTTGTTTGTACACAAATACACACATTTTGTGGAATCTGTGCTTAATGCTGTGTCGTATGTAAGAAATCCATCAACCTACTCCTGTCCACTCAGCTCCCACCCCTGGCTCTGGGCAGCCCCCCGTGCAGCCCCAACCCAGCAGTCAGCAGCACCGGGTCCTGCAGCAGCTACAGCCTGGTGACTTGCGTTTACAGCAGCTACAACAACAACAACAACAGCACCACCACCACCAACAACAACAACAACAACAACAAGCAGTGCAGCAACAACATGCAAATGCACAGCAACTCCAATACCTCCAGGTACAAACTTACAAACAATGCAACTTCACCACTTTTCAAGCATAAGTGAGGAACACATGTTTCAATCCCTTTGCTCCCCTCCTCAGTACCAACAGGCTGTGCAGCAGTCCCTCCAGCTTCAGCAGCAGCAGGCCCTCCTCCAGCAGCAGCAGCAGCAGCAGCAGCAGATGATGATGCAGCCCATGTACCAGCAGCAGATTGCCCAGGCTCAGGCCCAAGCTCAGGCCCAAGCTCAGGCTCAGGCCCAGTACGCAGCCATGGTGAGTTCTGTCAGGTCTAAACGTGGCGACAAAGCTGCCACGGCTTGAATTTGATTTGATTTCTGCCCTTTAATAGACGTCTTCCAGATCAATTTGCAACGCATTGAAGCATTGGAGGCTGCTTCTACCACAAAGTCACGACAGAATTTCAGAGCAGAAGATTCTATCCAAAACGGCAATAAATAGTTTGAGCAAATGACAGCGAAACACATGGAGACACAGCGTGAAGTAACACGGAGATGAATACTTAATTTAATGTCAGAATGGCCTAAAATTGCTCTCTCTGTTCCAAACACTGGCTGACAGTCCTCTTTAGTGGAAGCGCTTTACTTCTGTGCCAAGCGGCATTGGAAGCAGACGCTCAAACTTCCTACTGACTCTTTCCAAATATTCTGAAAACTAGTATTTACGCAGCTACTGAATCAAACACACAAACACAGGTCCTCCAAATGTGCTCTGCTAGGGCGGCGCAATTTTTAGTCTGCTTCCCACCGAACACGTACCATCTGTTTTATTTCAGAGGCAATCTGGTCAGAGCGAAGCCACAAGGGGATCGAACAGAGGGTGAAATCGAGCAGTTTCCTCCATGTTGCATCGTGGCATATGAAGCAGTTTACAGGCAGGGGAAGAGAGCACCTCGAACAAAAAGCATATTCTTATTCCCAAGATACCTGCTAAATGTTAAAAAGCAGCATTTCCCCTCTGATCTTGGACCTGCTCCTTTCTGTGATGAGGAAAGCTTTGCTAAATGACTGCACATTTTTTAACACTAACTTTATTTGTGCAGCACTTAACAAGCACAGACCAATCTACTTTTTTTTGGAGAAAAATGGGCTTGAGGATGGAGCAACAATAGCAAGATTTATATCTAAAATCTGAATCATGAACCATATTGAACGTTTCTGCCCTTGTTGTCCACTGGCCGCGACACCCCTAGTGGGGGTCCCGAGATGATTACAAAATAAACAGTGAAAATAAAAAATAATTTAATAATTTTTATCCATTTTTAATAAAAAAATTATTATTAATAATAACGTGTGCATAGACATTTTGCAGGGGCGGACTGGCCATATGTAGAATTTCCCCGCAGCGAGGCTCCCCCCGTTGACAATCCACTAGCGCAGTGCAGGACCACTTAACCAATAAAAAAACACTCACGGACCACCTAACTCCACAAATATCCAAAAACAATAGGCCTGCTTACCACTCCAACAGTTTATAACAAAACAGCCTAATAATGACAGCTTAACTTCTCTATATCGCCTCATTCACACATTAAATCAACAATACAAATACAACTACAGATTATATAAGCATTTAGATCAAATAAGATTTAAAATGCGCACAGGTTTTACACCTCTTATGAAATGTAGACTACATTTATTACAGAGTTTATGTCCGAGCCAACAGACTCACAGATCGTTGGCTACTGAGAGAGATGCACCGTCGGGTCTTTTCAGTCGACCCGACGCCTTTTCGGCGGAATACCGTCGGCTGTCGGCTAAAGGCTGTCGGCAAAATAAATCACTCTGATTGGTTGTTCAGCTAGCGAATCAGTGCATGAGAAGCGAAACGGAAGTGAGGGACCCAAACAAACTATTAAGGTATATCCGAGATTTCATTTAACTCCAGCTCTCGACACAGGTTCTGGAAATCTCCATGAGCTTCTCGCTGTTGAGTGAAAATGGGATGCATATGCTATTTGTTGTTTGTTTATATCGCGCAGTCTGTTCTTCTTCTCTCGGTGTATCAAGGAGTCTATCTTCCGGTTGTTGCCTCTTTTGAATGACGAATACACACTACCGCCACCTGCTGGTAAGGAGAGTTATTGCCACTCACGCATGCGCAGTTCGTACGTGCTTCTTGGCCGTCGGCTGAAGTCTTTGCGGTGTGTTCCAGTGCGACACATGGCCAAGATGCAGAGACTCGAGGCGACGCAACAGTCGGGGTCCATCTGTGTCAGTTCTTTGTTGTCAGATTGGTTTGTCCGGGCTTTTAGGCTCGCCTGTTTTTTTGTTGTAAAAATGCTATTAAAACGTGAACCATTGGGCTGGCCTGCATGGTCTGCCTACAAAACAAAAATAGAAAAAACTTTTATGCAGCCCCAACAACAGCCTCTGATCATCAACAGACTTCATGCAATGCTTCATTGGATGCATATATTATAATGTCTATCTCACTCCTAACACATCTAAATCTACTTTCAGCATGGATAAATGTTCATGAAATACATCCATTGTTTGTTTTATATGCTTCTTGAAATCCTAAAAAACACGTCGGATCACAAATCGCCTGAAAATGGTACAAATAAGTGGCAACATGTGTGACGAAGGTGTTGCGCTGGGCTATATCATGCAATCGAAAGTGAAACTTAAGCTCACTCCATTGCGGAGATATTCCCGCGAGACCACGGAAAACTAAAATAAAATAATGTATTCACCCCCCCCCCGTTGACAGGGGTCGTCAGTCTCTGGCACTGTTATTTTGGGGGTCACGGGCTGAAAAGTTTGGGAACCCTTGTCCTAGAGCACCATTGTGGTTTTATTTTTTGCTTTCTGGTTACCAGCAAGATTAGTTAAGTTGAAATGGTCCGTCAGTGTTTAAACCTTATTGCATTTGGGATTGATTTATTTGTTCAGTTTGGTCTCCGACGTGCTGTTTGACTTTCATTCCTCCGTCCCTCCCCTCCACTGTGTCCCCAGCTTTCCAAATCCAGAACTGGTTTCTAACAACATTTCATCATCTTGTTGCCGTCATTGTGCACCATGAAAACAAAGGTCCGTCCCTCATTCCCTTCCCCCTCTTCTCCCTCTGTTCCTTCCCTAACAGCTGCACCAGTACCAACAGGCTTTTATCCAGCAGCAGCAGCAGCAGCAGCAGCAGCAGCAGCAGCAGCAGCAGCAGCAGCAGCAGCAGCAGCAGCAGCAGCAGCAGCAGCAGCATCATCAACATCAACATCAGCAGGAGCTTCTTCATCATCATCAGCACCAGCAGCAGCTTCATCCCGCTCCGCAGACTCTTCCCTACATGTCCTCCCCTCTTGAGTTCCAGATTCCGCTGGGATCCTATAACACGACCCCTTCCACTGCTGGAGCTGTGCAGGTGGGGGGGCCGTCACCTGTCGACTCTTCATACTCTAACCCCAGGTAAGACCCACTGAACTTCCACCAGTCTCAACCACCCTTTAAACAGTGCCAGAGCCCACGGTGTGTTCCCGTTAAAGTTAACTTCCTCTCTGTCTTCTCTTTCCTTCTCTTGTTCTCTATATATTTTCTTTACTTGGAAAAAAGCCATCATGAATCCAGAAATGGCAAATATAAAAATGGCAAATATAAAAATGACTATTCAAAAAGTATTACACAATGTTTCTTTGATAAAAATTGTATCCCTACGGGTTCTCACTGGTAGGGGTGGGAGGGTAAGGGAGGCGGGTAGTGCATGGCAATGCTTAGTTCTAAGAAAGGATGAAGATCATTGTCTCAGTTGTGACCCTGTATGACATTTTTACACTTCAATAAAAAAACATTAAAAAAAATTCCACAGTTTTCTGATGGAGAAAACTAATATTTGACGTTAAATAGACAGGACTTCTTTATGGGGATTGATATGACCGCACATAGTCCCTTGATCATCTTTAGCAGCGGTCTGTTTGCGAGCTTTAACAGACCTTTGGAATGTCCAAATAGACCAATCAGAATCAAGTATTCAACTAAGCCATTTAATTATCAGTCTTAATTTCTATTGGAAGCTCAGGCAAGGCACATTTAAAACATTTTCCACAACGAAGCTGCACAAAGGGTCAATAGAAAATAAGTTACAAATATAAATCAGAATGCCGTTTATTGCATAGGTTTTCACATACTTTACAAGCGATTGGCATTGTGAGTTGGTAAACTGATAAACATTGAAATGAAAGCAAGAAACTGGGAAAATGAGAATTGTAAATATAGAAAAGATGAAAAACTGTTAAAAAATGAAAAAGCACTAATATAAATACATACAATATATCTGAACACTAATTTTTCAAAACACAGGCGAGGAGAACGTCTAGAATAATAAGAGTATTTATTTAATAATAAAGGGCAAATAAAAGTGCTATTTCAATGAAAAGTCAGTCATGATTGAACATAATTCTTAAGCCCTTAGTTTTTAAGAGTAGTATGTTGGATACACTTCCTCAGCCTCAGACGTTTTCAGTAAAGAGAAGAGTTCTCTTTGAATTAGATTTTAGTTTTAGGTTTTCATCTTATAGTTTGTAAGGAAATGTGTGCCAGAGAGTCCTACCTTAAACATGTTGTGTCTGTTGTACTGTGTCCACAGCAGGAACCCTCTCCTTGCTTCAGATGGGATCACGCCCCCCTCTCAGAGCAGCAACAGTACAGCCACTAACCCCCCCGACATGTCGCGCTGGAACCCCTTTGGTGAGGACAACTTCTCCAAGCTGACCGAGGAAGAGCTGATCGACCGGGAGTTTGACAGACTGCGAGCAAGCAAGTGACCCTTTGCATGATAGTGTTTTGTTTCTGACATCATAGCAAGAGTCTGTTATTCATTGCAGCAGTCAAAAATAAATGACAGTTTATGAGACTGCGGTTTGGTTTATTAAAGACTCTAAGAAAACAAGTTTACCGATATCTCATATCTCTACAATTTAAATCATAAGACACTTTTCTTCCCTGAAGTGATTCATGAAGTGAAGCGACTTCATCTCAAGGTTAAACAGTATTTTATTAATAGTTTCCATGGACTAAATTGAAAATAAATCATAACCAAATGCAGTATAATTCAACATCTACCCTTGACTTTGTGTTTAATGTTTTCAAATCTTTCTGTGGTTTAAAAACATCTTGCCTTAGTGTCGCAGCTTTAGATGATTCAGTTTCAGAATACTTTATTGTCCATTACATTTACATAAAATGGAAATGTGTCTTTGGCGCTGGCAGATAAAAAAAAACCTCATCTTAAAGTAACTAAGTGGCTGTCATAATAAAAAGGCTATGTGGTTTGTTCTTCCTCTGGCATGAAGTTCATTTAAAAAACCAAAACATCAGAGCATGACACTCAGTTGCAATAAAAAATAAACAATATAAAATATATACATTAAAGTTATGTGATGCTGTTTGTGGCAGATGTCCTAACAAGGATCCTTGGGGTTTGGAAGGGATCTGTGTGTGTGTGTGTGTGTTTTGAATGGTCACGGCTGGTAGAAAAATGAGTTTCTTGTAGTTGTTTTTCTTGCCATTGGTGATCTAATCCTCTTCCTCTGGGACCTTTCCATGCAGATGAGCCAGGGGAGAGAACATCCAGCGCTGAAAAGGAGCGAGCGCCGCCCGCCGCCTCCACCCTGCTGCCAGAGGACCTGTTCGGCTCAGTCCCGTTCGTGGCCAGCGCAGGCAAGTCTTAGAGGAGTCTCTACAGAGAGGACCCAACACTGTGGAGCCACCTCCCCCGCCCTCCCCCTTCTCCTGCTCTTCTGTTCCCAGCTGACCTCCTGTCAGCAGCTCCCATGCCACACTGACCCCGCAGTGAGGCATTCAAAACCAATGATTCGATTTTGTTGTTTGGCAGATAAGTCCTTAGCATAACATATGAGGAAAAGGTGAGTGTAGGCTCTTCTGTAAATACATTAGGAACAACAGCCGATGCATGAGTGAAATGGTGAAAGCACTTTCCTTATTCACTGCAATCAGCTCTTGCCTTTAATTCTGGGCTTGGTGGCAGTAATTTCTTAATTGCCGTACTGTAACAAACCTTTATGCAAGTCATCTAAAAGAAGTGGCCGGATCGAGGTACTAACACATAGGGCTCTCACTAAGAAGTATATACACTCGTGGTGAGGCGCAAAAGATTACACATTTTATTTCACTTTATTCACAGCTTCCAGCTCACTGTGTCCAACAGAGAACACCGTTGCATAACATCGCTGTAACATGACGAGGCCATAGAGACGTGTCAGTATGAAGGGTGAGACACATGGCTGGTACTTATAAGGGATGAGTGATGAAAACATTGCAGAATAATACAAGATTTACACACAATCAGTCTTTACATAACTTTAAAGCTTTTAACAAGTTTCATGCAAACTATTCTTGATTTCTCATTCGATTGAGTTTTTATGGATTTTTAATATTTTAAAATAGAACATATGGAGCAATCCTTGACACAATCCAGTGGCTTTATCTTCTAAATGAAGTTCCTTATTTGGTATTCAGCCAGTGCTGAACATGTTTTTACTTGCAGCTGTCATCGGTCTTACAGTTTGTCTCTTTGGATGTCATTTGCTCTGATTTCCGAGGAAAATATTTTCTAAGTGGATGTTGCTCTTGGATCCAGATATTTAGTGCCAATTTTCTCTTCCGAGAATAATTATTTGAAATAACCACAACACAGCATTTAACAATCTGTGTTGCAGAAAGATTGAGCTCCAAGTTGTACAATCAAGCCTGCAATGATCATACATCAAACTTAAAAAAGATCCTACTAGAGTGCGCTATAGGACACATGTTTGTGCCAACACGACACAATTCAGAAAGAGAAGTAACCAAGCCCGCCCCCTAAACCTGGGGTCCTGTCTCACCAGAGCCCTCACAGATAAAGTAAGGAGGCCCTGAGTTTGTGTAACCGGGCTTCGCTCAGAGCACCATCCTCACCCTCTGTGTGAGGACATTGAGCAGCAGAGCTCTGTGAATGGGTTATCTGCTGGTGGAAACACATGTTTACAGACGGAAGACCTAGGTCCATCATTTTATTTATTTTAACACTATTTCCCACTAAAAGCCACTTGAAGCACGAGGTAAAGTAGGCTGAATCCAACCATCGTTTCGAAATGTATGACCAAACCTGGCCAAGTCCTCTGTAGAGTCCAGTAATTACTTGTGAAATAGAATGGGGGTATTCCTCAGAACTCCTACACTGGAGCCAGTGGGGTTTCACAGGAACCCTGTCACACCCTCCCCCTTTTTGTCTCTTTTTTTTTTTATGTAGTCTTTAAGTTGTTAAGTTGTTGCAAGACATTTTTAATTCTGTAAAAAACTAAAAACCTTCACTTGTGAATGTTGTCCATCCTGTTGAATCCCAAATATTCTCAAACATCACTCAGCCCTGGTACTGATAAACTCCATTAAGGGAAAGGAACACTTGAACTTCCAAACTTGTGTCTATTGGCCACCTGTTTACATTATTCTCTGCGGCCATTAAAACTGCAAATATACCGCACTAATACATTCATTGTTTGGACAAAGCCTCAAATGTCCATGTGTGGACTGAGCTCTTTACAGTGTTCACATACTCGGTTCGAACTTGGCTTGACTAACCAGTCAGACTGCATGAGGTTGAACCAGACACAGATCATAGCCTTGGTATAACAATGTGAATATCACAGCGCAGTATTTCTACATATATACCTTTCGGTCGCAGCAATAAGCTTTTGTGCCTCTGTACTCTTCCTGTTCCCTATATGTGAATTGTTTTTTTTAATAGGCAGTTCAAAAACGCTGTTTGTAATATTTACTGATAAACTGTATCAACACTAAAACATAGATATTTTCTAAAGGGAAATGAGAAGATTTTGTTTTCCTACAGTAAACTCATCTCGTGTCTTTAAACATGCAGGCTTAATGCAAATCCAGTGGCTACAGTTTAGAGTAGAATGAGACAAGATAATGATGCAATATAAACTTCTAAGCACTTGAATGTAGGTGTGGAAATATGTTATTGTCTTCACTTGTTACTTAAAGAATACACATTTGAATTCAAATTGGAAAACCAAAAAAAGAAAATGAAACCAAACAGATTGAAGGGACTTTTGTACTGAATGTAATGTTAGAACGGTCAAATTAACCAGGAGTGATTCCTACAGGCTGGCATGAAGAGAATTCTCCTTTTGATCAGCCTATTAGCTTCCTATGTGTGTGCCATCAGTGTGTCAGCTGGTTATTGAGGTTGCTCTTTAAATGCAAACACACTGCCAGCAACTGGCATAAATCAGTCCGTTTGTTATTGTTTCTCTGTCGTACAAACCAATCAGGACATGCCATAAGTGTACTGACATGTGACCTAGAGTGGTGCAGTGATTACATATTTTTGCGAGCCTGACCCGGAAGTTAGCATCACAAGGGTCTCTCAAACAAAAAGCCTTGGCAATTACTTTTGGTATATTGCTAGAAATAAGCTTTGTTGCCCACACACATTTGAATACCCAGCACGTTTGTTTCTGCAGGATAATCTCCATGTATTAACTCCACTCTGTGATTCTTGAAGCGTAATGCAATTGGCAGAAACCATACGTAATGCTATGAACAAACTACGTCATGGTCGCACGGTATCGGTCACATTGTAAGCTCATGTTAACCACAAACACATTCAATCAGACGTTGACCTCGAGACGAGGGAAGTTGAAGTGGTAACATGCTTTTCCTGGTTTAAAAACTTTTAACTGCACCAGTCTATAAGTGCCAACAAAATAAATGAACAAATGAAACAGTGCCAGCCCCATGGTAATACATGTATGTAAGAACACTTCAAATACATCCAGCAGTAAGGCCAAAGTTTGTTTTGCTTTGCTGCATTCACAAAATATGATGGATTAGCAGGATTGCTAATAATAATGTCGTAAGGCTGTAAAGCAGTCACTGGCAGTGTGACTGCATATTTCAATTTAACATTTGACTTGCAATTACATTTTTTTCACGGTTTTCTTTTAAAGTAGAACTCGTTTGGTTTCCATTTCTGAAAACAAAGTGCCTTTTTATTTAATCTGACTGATCACGCTTTTTCATACAACGATTACAAAATCGTTTTTTTTATTATCTCAGATGACATTTAGAAGAATAAATCTGTAGTTTCCTAAATGTGGATAATAAAGACCTTTTTGTCAACTTGTCACAGTATAGGCACAAAATACAATTATGAACCTGCACATTAATAATAATAGGGCCCCTTTGAGAAATAAGCAGAAGCAAAAACATACACACCACTGCAATTCTTGACCCTAAAAGTGATTCTTCCCTGTTCCTGATCTGAAAATGATTGATCCCATATGACATAGATCTGTTTATGTTTGAGCACCAACTGACCAATTTTTACTCTTATGCATAGTCCCTTCTGTTTTATTATGCTGAACACGACTGGCTGATGGCACATGCAGTGGTGTAATGTAGCTTGTTGTGCTGATAGGAATGCTTGCTGAGTGCTGATGATCTCTATCAACGGTGAATATTTTAGAATCCATACAATCCTAAAGGGCTGTATGTTTGTTAGCGCTCACTGTGCCGCTGTTATTCCACATAGAGCAGCAAGTGAGAAACCCATCTTCATGCTCATTTGTGTATATAAGTGGTCAAATATAGCTCATGTGTTTAGCTGAAGGTAAGTTTGGAGAACTGTTACTGTTCCCCTTCATGTTTCTACTCATATCACTGCCTGCTTTTATTGGGCCTTTGTGGTAAAACTTCAGTTTTTTGTTTGTTGCTTAGTTCATTTTTCATTCAGTGAGACAGCCATACTCCGAAACATCTTGTTCATGTGTATTGGTGGATGGATCTATAGTCTATAGTATAGTCGAACCATCAAAGCCAAAACAAGTGAAGGGGACGACCAGAGCCATTAACTGCACTTTAAGTTCCTGTTTTTAAAGTGTGAGGAAGTGTGAATTAATATCCCAAGATTGTTGGGGTTGAACAAGCATAGACATTGAATGTTGTTATATATATTGTTTACATTGATGTTCTTTTTATCCTCTCTGTTACGGGGTTTGTCTCCCCTTTTTATTAGCATTCTTTGTTGAGCTTTACGTCCCGATAGAAGCCCCAGAGCAGGTCACTAAAGCTCTGAATCTTGATGAAAAATGAGTTCATCCTCACGAGAAGTGTTGGCTTCAGTTGTAGTCCTCGTGGCTATCAGCAGCTCCTGGTTCCTCCTGCAGAAAGAATTCAACCTATAGATCAATAATTTGTCTTATACATATCTTGTTGTTCTGTATCATACTGTGAGTGTGAATGTATTTCTTTATAGAATGTTACTGATAAATAAAAAAACATTTAAAAGCAATTTTCACTTTGGTTCCTTTTGTATGGCTCTTTAAAGTATGTGAAGGTTTAAAGTCTCTCCACCACTACACCATGTGCAAGATGTTCCCTGGGTAACGTGGCTGTCTTTGTTTAATATGTTTACAAAATGATATGTACAGTAGGGAATGGGAAGGTCAAATGTTTAAACACAAGTTCCGGGTTAAGGCATGTCAAAACTAAGCAGCATACTCAGAGACAGGTGTCCTGCATGCTAAAGCCCTGATGGTGACTAACACATTCTGTGTAGTGTATTCAACTTCAGTTTTCAGCGTTTGCCCTGCCTTAAAGGGGCCCTGTTGTGCTTGGTGGGATTTTCACTGTCCTGTAGTGTGGTATAGGTTTTTGTGCAAATGCTAAAATCCCAAGGCCCATGCCAGAGGCAGTTTCTCTCCAATACCCATTTATTACGCAGAGGAATTCATTCTTCAAATATGTATTTCAAAAACAAGAACATTTGAGATGATGACATGCTTTTATTTAATGAAATAGGTAGTGCAGCTTTTTATAATAATAATAAGATACCCGCGGTAAACATTGTGCTTCAAAATAAATAAAGTATGAGTTGTTTTTCTAATGCACTGTATAGTGACATGAAGATGTGGTACAATTAAATGTTTTGCCAATTGATATTTTAATACATTTAATATAATCCTGTTTAATCTTTAAACATAAACAGAGCGACATTCAATTTGTAAGAAACAGCTCAACCACCTTACATTTAATTTTCTATTTGAATTATTAAATTATATTTATTTATTTATTATATAATGTATCAGCTTCAATTGATTGGTCTAAAAATGCAAATGCTCCTCTGTCCATTCAAAACATTTAACGCACATTTTTCAAATGACTACGTGATTTCCCCTTGTTTGTCTGTTTTGCGTTCAAACACAGCCGCTTCAACCGTCAGCAGGGGAGGAAGACATGTACTATATATTCCATATTTATTTTGTTGCTTTTTTTAAATTGTGTTTTTATTTTTTTATTACGTTTTTATTTTATGATTATCCGGTAAATCCATAAAATGTAAAAAAGTAAATCACTTTTTTTACCTGACCCTCAGACCGACACACTCAGGTATTTAATGAGACACTTTTTTGATGATTGGACACAAAAGAGAGAGAAAGCAGCAGATGTAACATTTAGGAAGCCAAGACACAGTAAGTTTAACAATTCCTGCTTCCAAATGAGATAAAACAATTGAAAAGAAATCTGTTAGTAATTCAGCGTCTCGCCCTATTTCCTCTAACACTTGAAGACAGTGATGTTATCATATTAGCAGTTAGCTTCTATTAGCAGCTTGTTTCATTTCTTGGTTGAGTCACAAAGGCTTGTAAATGTTGACCTCTGCAGCTTTATCAAATCAATCTGGGTTTAGTGTTCGATGTTAGGGGAAGACTTCTTTAAGCCCCTGCTGTCGGACATCTCAAACACATTTTATCTTCCATCAGACAAGAGGACAGAATCGTGCATGTTTCCCCCACTTATTTGTATCTATTAAGAGATCAGATGCAGCGTGTAATCCTTCAGCTTTCCATCAAAAAGAACAACGAACAAGCAAATCTCCTGATGAAAGATGTTTCTATTGTTGTCACTCTCCGAAGTGAGTTCTAATCTGAGAGCAGTCGGGTGGAGCAGGCAGATGCAGAGCACCCCCCCCCCCCCCCCCCCCCCCCCCCCCCCCCGATGTTTTGTGCATTAATATTACTTTTCATCTTTTATTGTTGAGAGTTTTACAACAAAGCTGTTTGCTAATCTGTCATAACGTCCTGCCAGCTTTGGGTGGTTGAAGACACTGAGAGGTTTCCATTCTCGTGCTCCCAGCAGGGGGTCCCTTCTCTGCTTTCTAATATAGACTTTCACTGATAAGGAACAATAAATTGGCTCTTTGTGTATAGCACAATTTATTTTCAATATAATTGGAGACTATCCACTCGCTAATTAGGCTTAGTCTCAAATGTCGTTATGCAAATCTCTTGGACATACATTTAGAAGTAAGGAGTAGTACTTGTAAAAAAAGAAGTGTTATTCATTATTAACTTTAGAGGGAAGTGACAGCTTGAATCTTTTCAACAAAAGATTTATATTTGAAAGCAATTTTGTGCATCTTGAAAAGCCGACTGCCACATTTCTAAAGCCTGTAAGCCTCCTCTTCTTATTGCAGGGTTAGAGTAGAGAAGTCAGAGCAGCTTTTACGACATATTGAGTTGTGCAAGTTCTCCTTCGCTGGTCCTTCTGCTTCAATATTGGACAAACTGTTGGGATTTGTATTTGTGGACTTCCAAACCAAGTAATCAAGATTTCAGTAATGCCTCATACACATAGGTCAAAGGAGCCATAAGGCATTCTAAGGGAAATGAGAAAGTGTCCTTCTGTCAACAAGATTCTCCTTCTTTCACCAGTTATTTAAAACATCAGATTTAAAAATATCCGGAAGGGTCTGAGGTTAAAACTTAATCTGCACATTCAAGAGAATATTCTAAATGCTGAAAGGCTGGTCGCATGTTTAACTCTTACATGTGTGTCTGCTTTATGCAGGTGCAGATGGGACAAACTCTGAGCCGACCAATGAGGAGGTCAGCGTTCTTGCCCTCATCTCAACCCCAGAGGATCTGCAACCAGTTGCGGCTAAGGAGCACAAAGTGAGCAGAAAGAGCCACTGCATCCCAGGTGAAGAGTCCGACAGTGACTTTGAATCCGACCCTCCTTCGCCAAAGAGCAGTGAGGAAGAGGAGCCGGAGGAGGAAGAAGGCCTGAATAGTGAACATGGTGAAGACAATGAGCCAGAGAACTTAGGGCAGAGGCCTCTGTTGATGGACTCTGAAGAAGAGGGAGAGGAGGATGAAGACATGCACAGCTCCGACTCAGAATTTGACCCCAGCAGGGTCAGGGGCCACTCAAAGAAAGCTCTGGCCAGTAAAGCAGCTGTAGTGACCCCCAGGAGTTCTCCGGAGAGTCCTGCCATGACTCTGATTAGCCCTCTGGGGTCTCCGAGCGAAGTGAGGGCTGCTCCAGCTGAAGACTCTGTGGATGTGTTTGGTTCTGTCCCCTTCCTTGGAGGAACCTCGCCTGTCGGACCAACAGAGAACTCAGACATATTTGCTAAAGCCCCTTTCAGGCAAGTTAGCGACGAGCAGCTAACAAGGGACGACTTTGATGTTTTTACCAAAGCGCCATTCAACCGGAACCTGTCTAAGTCGGGACAGAGTGGCAGTGATGTATCCACAGGCCAGACGCTCTCCATTTCCCCTGAGCCCATTGACATTTTTGGCTTCTCTCCCTTTGAGCCAGGTGCCATCGCCCCGTTCCCCACAACCTCGAGAAGCGCAGAAGATATCTTCCATTCATCTTTCGAGGAGTCGGCCAGCCCTCAGCAGCAGAGACTAAAGCAGCGCAGCCTACAGAAGCTGTCGTCCCGACAGAAGAAAAACAAGCAGGAAATCACAACAGGCAGCAGCATCGGCAAACGCCACCACGGTACGCCAACCGGAGGTCGCAAGAGCAACAAGTCGACCTACCGCACACCTGAGAGAGTCCGCAGACACAAGAAGGTCGGCCGCAGAGACTCGCAGAGCAGCAACGAGTTCCTCAGCACCTCCGACTCTAAAGAGAACATCAGCGTTGATATAACCATGGCCGAGGGGACAGACAAAGGAGCTTCTCTCCCAGTAGACGAGGTGTTTCTGGACCCTTTTGGAGCCAAGCCATTCCATCCGCAGGACGGCAGTCGGCACAGCCAGTATCAAGGACTCACTGACAGCACAAGCGACATGGGCCCAGCCAATAGCAAGTCCTGGTCTGGCTCACTTCCCGATCTTGAAGACAGCAGCATGGATGACTTCGGGGCGGTGCCCTTCACAGAAGTGGTCGTCCACAGTGGACCTGAGGAGGAACCGCCCTCACAGCCGGGGAACCTCGACCCGTTCGGAGCTGCACCTTTTCCAACGAAGGAGTGACTTCCTGTTCTGCCAGGGTCTGTTAAATAACACCCGAGCACATTTTCTTTCTTTCTTTCTTGCGAATATCTTCAATCAACCATGAAACGACAAGCTAACAAATGCATCTTTTTTTTAAAGAACATTATAATGCATCTCTATTTGAATAACATCAATCCTGTGGAGTGCGAGTGACTGTGCTACATATCTTTCAGCTGTTCCCGCTGAGAGCCTTTCATGCTGCATCTTAACGCTTG
Source organism: Notothenia rossii (assembly GCF_949606895.1). NCBI lineage: Eukaryota > Metazoa > Chordata > Actinopteri > Perciformes > Nototheniidae > Notothenia > Notothenia rossii. The sequence goes on from NC_136909.1 coordinate 33,725,136, forward strand.
TGAAGACGTTTGAAGCGGAGTCCCGGAAGTCCCACTGTGATTGTAAGCTTAACGTTCGACTCGCTGCAAAAAGCTCTTTATGGCTTGCCTTCTCATCTACCAATATTATTTTTTAGCACCTCGAAGCCTTACCTGAGCTAGCTAGGCTCTGCCTTGCCACACAGTCCCTCGGAAACCACGGCACGGACGTTGGCCTTTTTTGTCGCTGAGATTCTTCGGGAATTGACCTTAACCACTTTGTTTTATTCTTATTAGATCTTTCTCTATGCATCATTTAACTCTAGTCTTCACACAGCAATGTGAAGCTGTCATCTTTGTTGCATTACACTTTCTAGAGGGGATCACACTTTATTGTACTTCCCTAAAATGCTAATTGAATCAGGTATACATTTTGGCTCTTAACTGTTTTATCCTTTTTAACCGTAAACGTTGAGGTAAGTAATGTTAATTTTAAATTTATATTCTATAACTCAACATATTTTGTTAGAAATAAGGAATTAATAAAACACAAACACATTAGATCACTGTTCTTAGAACCCTTTTAAAATCCCACAAGGTGTACCTCCATTTTCTCAGAAAGTGCTTCTCACATTGGAACCCATAACGTTTTCATTCAAATCCACGCTCAAGGATGAAAACACAATATAACGTTTGTTATCTTTCACAAATCATAAGAAAAGACCAACAATGTGTAAATCTGAGTGGAACACTTTCTGAATTCCTGTCTGTGGCTCTCAAACCCAAGCTCATTGCTTCTTACTGAAGCCTTGTCAAGATTGATACCTATCTGTAGATCTACAGTCAAGAGACCCTTAGCTTAGCTTAGCATAGCACTGGTAAAAGTGAAAATCGCTAGCCTGGCTTTGACCAACTGTACCAAAATGTGCTTACCAACACATATAAAGTTTAACAATAAGTACTAAAAGTGTGTGGGTTTTTAATATATGTTTACAGGAAGTTATTTACAACACTATTTCTTGAACTGGAGCAGTGACGTCCTCGGGTCCCAGGGGTTTCCGTGAAACCTCAAGGTGACGAAAAGACTAAAGACATGTGATGGTAGGCAGACTGAGCTACCTTTTAGACAGAGCCAGGCTAGCTTTTTTCCCATAACACTAACCTGCTAATGCTTTCTATTGAAAGCATAGATATGTGTGTGGCATCAATCTCCTCATCAAACTCTCAGCAAAAAATATATCATTTTATATCAATACAAATGTGGTGCAGCAGAACACTGTGTGCTGAGTTGAGTCTAGACATAACTTTAGTCAACTAATTGGTCGTAATTTAGTTATGTATTTTTTCACTTGGTTGAATTCATTCTAGCAAACGTATGAGCACCACTCTTGTATTCACAAGTTTTAAAATGGTTGCTTTTCAATCATTCTTTCTGAAAAACTCAGTTTTATAGATCTGTCCATAACGTGAACTAATTGCGGACTGCCAGAGAAAGAGCAATGGGGTGTCAGGCATTAGCTACAAGGCCATCATTTGTCTTAAAGATTATACATATTGGTCTTTTCATGTTATTTGTTCAATATAACAAATAATAATGCATGTCTTTCCACAAAATATAAATTGGTGTATTCACAAAGAGAAACACATTAAAACCCAATGAGATAACTGTAATGTGTATTCAGGTCATTTGTACTTATAGATGCACTTGTCGGTACTGAATTATTCCATTATCTTGTTCTGTGTGCTCTAGAATGAAGGCCTTTAACACTGATTTACCTTCACAACCTTTGGCTCATTGAATTGAACCTGCAGGTCGCCGTGTTTGACCAGTGGAACCATTTGATACAACTACTTTCCAGCTTTGATTTTTTTTCACAAGGGTATCTCTGATATTGTATTTATCATGCTTTACTGCGGTTTGATGCAATAAAAAAAAAAGAGTCATCTCAGTGAGGCTGGAAGTGGATGCTTTCAAGAAGTATTTCAACAAAGCGGTTTTACACTTAACATTTTATTTAGAGTCAAGTTCAGCAGTTCGATATGAAAAGTCAAGATACAAAATGTCTTCTGCTACAAAAGGAGTCTAAGATATTTTCAAAGACAAAATGTTCCAGAGAAACCATAACACACAGAGCAGGTCCATAATGAATAATTTAAATACATAACACAAGAGGACATTTCCTCCATCGTAAACTTAAAAACATTAACTATCACACAAAAATGACTTTAATTCCAAATTAGATTGCTAACACTTAACACCTATAGTAATTACATGCCATGTTTCAGACATTAAGACTCAAGCTGTCAGCTGTTACGTTTGTGAGAACTTAAACATTTGTATTTTAGAAATTTGAAGCATTTCTGTCAAGGTGACTTATCCAACATGTGCTGAATTTTGGAATCCATTCAATTGTACAACATTGCACAGTACCTTGAATAAGCCAGATAAAGGGTTATATAGTGTCAGTTAAAACACTGTTGGTAATGTCAGTGCAGGCAGAAAAAGCATTTTGCAAAAACAAACTATTTAAATGACAAATGTACAATGGCTAACAATGCTGCAAATGGTAGATTAAAGTTGCAATATGAACTGCAATGCATGTGGATACAGATTTAAAATTTAAAATCAGTGCTTGAATATAAAAAAAACTCAAATAAAAATGTCCGACTTCTGTAGAAAGCATTATTTTAAACTTTATGGAAGTGTATTTAAGTCTTTCAGTTCACGTGCACATACAGTTGCGTCTCTGGCGTGCCTACAGACCCAACAACTGAATTAAGACGGCCCAATAAAGTCCTCAAAGTCCTCCTTTAAAAGGCTCCTGGCCTAAAGTCAGAACTTGGAGGCGGAGCTCTGTTTAACGGCCAAAATGTACCACTCCATTTGAATAGGCCTTGGCTCTCTGCGTGGGGGTCTATAATAATAAAATAAAGATGTGAGGGAGAAATGTTAGAATAAAACAATACTTGTATCTGGGAGGTGATTGGGTATTTTGCTCATTTGTTCAATACACTGGGATTTAACACTTTAAGATAACATTGCAGTCGGTCTAAATGTCAGTTTAATAATTAAGGCTATGCAGTCCAACACATAACATAAATAATGTAAATCCAGACACCAGGTACTGACACACCTGCAGTTTATGATAGTTTGTAGTAGCTGTACAAAAGTCAGTATACGTCACAGCCCTGGGACTCGAACAGTAGATCGTCTCACACAGTGGTGAGAAACACAGCTAATGCACACACTGAAGGAGAACATGAATACACTCTGAATGTAACACAAACTGATGAAGATAACAAGTCTTTGGTTTTCTAACTAAACATGAATGAATTACAAGTTAGTTTGATAACTTACTGGAACTGCCAGAACAAGCTGTTTTAGAAGCATCATCACTACATGGGAATCAGAAAAGGTTGTTTTGGGGGCGCAGAATGCTTTTCATGTTCTCACAAATCTTTAAAAACAGGTGGTTCATTTTAAAAGTTGGGCAAAATGTACATCAGTTAATTCAATAAGCGCTACATGTTTTATTAACAGGCACTTAAACACCTCTTATAGAAAATGCTACTTAACTTGCAACCTTAATGATTTAAAGCTGCTTTTTAGGTTGTGTGAAATTGTGGTACAAAGGAGTTTTGTAGTTTGACGCACGGCCTGGTGGTAAGAATGAGTTAGAGCTGCTGTGACTGTTCAGCTACACACAGAGGTCCTGTGAACAGACACTGAACACATGATCCCTTCCATCCTTAAGGGAGCCCCTCGGGTGTTTCCTCCACAGGCAGGGGGCCGACACCCTTACAGGTGAGAGTGTGTGCGTCTGTGAGGAGATGGACTGGAGGTCTGTCCCTGGTGTCCCCTGCTTTCACCTCAACATGCTGGAATACTCTGCAGCCATTCACCAGCTGAAGGAAAGAAATGGTTTGATCGGTTAAACAATAAAAGTATCATAGTATATTTCAATAAGGCATAGAATTTAAAACTGTTACAGCGAATAACAAGTAAGTGGTTTTCCAGACATTTAGAGTTAATGTCTGTTTTTTTTTGTTTTTTTCCACATAGTAAATTATATTGAAGATAATCTTTGGAAAAGCGTCATTGTAGATTATGTCAAAAACTATCAAAGAAACATCTAAGCATGTCGACGATATAACAAATCGATAAAAACGATATTGTATGGTATGTTGAAAATGTGCACGTGTGCAGACACAATTCCTCAAAAGTCTCTGCAGCTGTTGAGCCGACTGACAGTCAATCCCGCGGGGATCAGCTGTTGCTTTCCTCGCAAACGCCCGCCGCTTAATGTGACGCTCAAGAGGAACGGACATCTCATCGCTCTTTAAAATAATTTCCTCGTTTTCTCTCTCTTTGCAGAGATTCGTAGTTAAAGAAACGTGGATGTGATTTAAGAGACGTGGCATGTGCCCGTCATGTTAGTGAGGTCTGGAGCTGCAGCGTTCACAATCAGCTGCAGCTGTCTAATGGATGTTTTGTGAGACCTGGAAAGACACAGTTACTGAAGATAAATGCACGGGCAAGTATTTTCTTTAATCATAAGGTCATAGTATAGTTTTACAAAACTTTGAAGGTAGAGTAAATTATTAGAAAATTAATAGAATAGTAAGTCGAAATATATTTATGAAAAAGTCATAGAATACTATATCAAATGAGATTAAAAAAAAGACACTAAGACCTTTATACTAATAGTATAGTGTTTCCAAAAAATGCTCCTGCCATTCTGACCCAGAATCGTGTCCAGAGGGAATATATGACTCATATACTTTTAAAGACCAAGTGGATATACAAAAATAATACTTAAAAGGTCATAGAAATGCTTACAGTTAGTCATAGTCGGATATCCCATGGTGCACAGCAGCATCCTAGTCGTGGTGGGGGGCGTTCGGGCAGGGCTCGCTGTGTCTGTACGCCATGATGAAACATGACGACTGGTGCCACCAGTAGAACATCAGCACCAGCAGCAGGTGCCACACCTGGTGGCTGGAGCCCAGGTAGTTGAGCTGACCTGCAGCAACATCACAGACAAAAGGAATTAGCAACAAAACTAAATTCTTAGCATTTGTCTTCTATGAAATTGATAGCTTTACAGCCGTAACTGAGCTTGAAGAGGACATGTTTTTTGCCTCTGCTCCGACATGTTCACATGCTTTAATGTTCAAAAAGCTCTTTATTATTCTCATGCTGCAGCACCTCTTTTCACCCTCTGTCCGAAACCAGAGCCCTGTCTGCTCTGATTGGCCAACCACTAAGAGATGTCCAACCCTTAGCCTATCACATACAATGTGTTGGAGCACTAGCCAATAGAAGTGCAAGTGTTACAAAGAGAAGTCACTCTGTTACGGAAGTAAACAAAGGAGTCCAATGGAGGCATTTTAGACGGGGGGGGGGGGGAGTGTGTGGGAGAGAAAGTCTCTGGAGGAAGTTTGGAGATTTTAGCCTTTGCAGACCATTTACATGCACAGAAACCTATATCACACACTGCAGGGAAGGGAAAGCCTTAAAAAGTATGATGTCCTTTATTGTTTTATGTTTCATGTGGAACCTATATGCTGCAGGTCTCCCTTGAAAAAGAGGTCTATGATCTCAATGGGACCAATCTGGTTAATTAAAGGCTTGAAATTAAATTAAATTAAATGAAATAATGGGGATGCTTCAAGATCATGATTTGATCATAAGGCTGTTATTTACACAACAACTGATGTACAAAAGGATGTTTTTCATGTATTTTGTGACCACACACACACACACACACACACACACACACACACACACACACACACACACACACACACACACACACACACACACACACACACACACACACACACACACACACACACACACACACACACACACACACACACACACACACACACACACACACACACACACACACACACACACACACACACACACACACACACAGTCTCACCTGGGAAGTAGCGTTCAGGAACTTTTGAAACGTAGAAAATGAGTGCTAATGCAGCGATGAAGTACATCCCCAGGATTCGAGGAACAAAGGCCTGAAGAGGACAAACATCTGTTTAACTAACGTGTGGACAAAACTGAGCAACAGTCTAAATGTCTCAGCAAAATAAAAACAGTTACCGAATTGCAGACATTTTAAAGCTAAAATAACTAATTATTACCACTATTCCTCTATATTGTTTTTTCAAGATTGGACATATTGAATGTTCAAACAGCTCAACATTTAATCAACCTTTCAAAAAATCATTCTGGTGACTGTGCTGACCTGGACCAGCTCGGAGGAGAAGCCCCCGGTGAGGCAGATCCAGTGGAGGGTGGGGATGAGGCCGAAGCCCGCCACCAGGCAGAAGGTGAGCGAGCGCATCTGCTTCCACTGCTTGCCGAGGTAGTGAGGGTGGATCTGAGCGAAGAACACGGCCAGGATCATGGCCAGGACCGTCACCAGGTACACCTGCCGCCAGTACTGCAGGGACAAAGGTCAAAGGTCAAATCACACCTTCTATACACAGGTACAATGCACACATCCTGTGGATCAGCGTCATTCTTACATTTCAATAAAACAATATGAAAATGTCAATAAAACACTCAAAAGTATTGGAAGTCATAAAAGTATTAATCGTTGGATTTATTCATAAAAAGCAATAGTTAAGAATGTCATTAATAAAAGTTATAATATAGTATGTATTGGAAACGCTCACAAAAAGGTCCGAGTACGTCAGAAACAATTAATTGGCATAAAGAAAATCTAAACTCTTAGTATAGTAACCAATACCAAATGTCATAAGACAGTCTATAATATTAACTGCATTCATGAACAGCCATAGTTTAGAACGTCATAACATATTTCATGATAATATAGTACGTTGAAAAAAAGTATTGTATGCTGTCAGCAAAATGCCATATAAATAGACTTATAAAAGTCTTAGTACAGTCTTCACAGTAAAATGTGGTAGTATAATGTGCAATGAAAAAGTCATGGTGATCATAAAACATCCATAACATAATATTGGAGGTATTGCAGACATCAACAGGTTTTTAAAAGAGAACCTGAAGTAGTCACTGGAGGAAAACACTATAGGATCGTAGATGTAGACACATTCACCTCAAACTGAACAGAAACCTTTCAGAGATGAATTCAATAAAACAGTCACAACAGAGCTGGTGAAGCAGACTAAATAAAGGAAATACGGAACTTTTCAAAAGAGTGACAAGCAGCAAAAGAACATGAACGGCCGACAGGATCATTTTAAAATTCAGATTAATCCTTTATCTGTGTTAAATACAAACACAATTTCTTGAGTTTTGACAATGTTAAGTCTTTTAAAAGTATGTGCTTTTTTTTATAAAAGCCCCTCAGGGGAATTCATCCACAGAAAAGACACTGGACGCTGCACTAGGTCAGAACCCAGAGGAGACTTTGAGGTCCACCGCAGACGGACCACTTTTGGACAAAATGTCCTCTCCATTAAAGGCAGCTCATTGTAGAATAACCCCCCAACTGAGATACGGGATTGTCCCACTCTCAATGGCTTCAAAGGTCAACTCAAAGAAAGGTTGAGAAACAAACAGACGTGCAATCACCACTGAATGCACTTTAACACAGGGGTATCTCCTCTTGCATTTTATGTAGCTCTTGTATCCTCTCTTACACTTTATATGTCGTAGCTGCTATATTGTACTACCATGTCAAAAATACTTGTGTATGCTGCTCTTGCTGTCTTGCACTTTTTGTATATCATGTATTTTGTGTTTGCTATGTTTGTAAAATGTAATTTTCTGAAGTGTTTTATGTGAGGGACTGCGGATGGAAATGAGCTCAAAGCTAAATCTGGCACTGTTACGCTTGATACATTTGAATGTTTTAAGTGTCCATCACTGTGCATTGTCCCTGCCAAATAAACCTTTAAATGACAAATTGTGGATATGCATGTTTTGCACACTGGACAGTTGATTTTGTCCTGTTGTTACTTGTGAGCCAACATCACAGAGAACCCTCATTACATCAATGTTTTTGAAATATTTTGAGTTTTGACGGAGCAGGGTGTACTTGTACTTTTTACTAGTCCTTTTATTAGAGATGTGTTGTTTGTGTTTTTTTTTAGAGTGTGTCAGGATGGATCCCTTGTCTTTTTCTCTGCAAACTAAATCTACCTACGGGTACAAATAAAGAAACTGAACCTGAACATAAGAATACATTTCATTAGCTGTATTCACAACAGTTTAAAGGGGACCTGTTATACCCTTTGAGGTTTTCATTTCCTGTAGTATGTTATGTTGATTTGTGTGCATGTAATGGTCTGCAAAGACAAAGCCTGGTTGCCTTGACCCTTTCGGTGGTACAGCAGTTTTCTGTTGTCACGATTGTATATTGTGCCATCTATTGGCCGTAGTTTGAACGCAGTCAGACAAAATAAAATACAATATATAAGTCGCTTTGGAATATAAGTAGCAGGATCAGCCAGACTTGTAGTCCGGAAAGTACACTATTTATGTTGTCAAAACAACAATTTAAAGACTTCACCTTGGGCTTCAGGAACTTGTGAAGACAATTTGTTATATTTCCTGATCTTTAATTGACTAAATATAAGATAGATTAATAGAAAATGTAAACAATTATTTGTGGTTTTTCTATGTTTTAAATCCTTTGGTTATTTCTCCTCTTCTCTATTTTTGAGTAAACACCTCAGTTGGTCTGGGTCCATTTTATTTATGGCATATGATGATATAACAAAGTTCCTTGATAAAACTGTGAAGATCTATGTGCTAAAAAACTAAAAAGCATTCATCATACTTATGATTACAGTCCTCAGTGTTTCTTAAAACTTCTATAAGTAACTGTGCACAGTCTGGACAGCTTCGTCTCAGTCCCTTCTGTCCATTTGTGTGGATGTAGGCCTCCGTCCAGTCACACATCCTCATGTGACGAGTCCTGCTGAATTTCACAGTGAATACATTTGCACCAGGAACAAGGCCCCGCTCTGCTCAAGCCAAATTTCTTAAGCTTTTCTCCTAAACAGACACCGTGTTCTCTTCTCCAAATCTGCATTTCTTAAACACTGTGATGAGATGAGAGTTTCACTGGCTAAATATACAAATGTTTTTTTTTCTGTAGGGACTTGGCTTGCCACAGGAGTGGAGCCACCCAGAAGCGGAGCCCTAGTCTTGGCAAGGACGGGGAGGGCCCCTTCGCTGAGACGGCTCCCAGACTTGCGAACGTCATATGGTGGGGAACAGGAGTGACGGACCGCTCCGTGAACGCAGCCATCTGGTTTGGGCTGGAGCAGATTTCAGCTGCGTTCTGGGGGCAAAATAACCCGGCGCTTCCAATATGCGGGGGAAAGCGAGCAGGAAGGAGCACAGCCAAGTACTTCAGGAGTAAAAAAAATAAATAAATGAAAAGAGAAGCAACCAGGAAAGGAAAAACATGGTGGTGGGCGGCTGTCATCAGAGGCTGTTATCCAAATGGAGAGCGCAGCGAAGGTGTCATGTTGCTTATTCACCAGAACAATGAGTCAATGGGCACAGCCAGCTTTATTCAATAACTGCTTCTAAGGCCGAGGACATTGAGCTTAAAGCCTCATTGGAGGACGGTGGTTACATGTTAGAGCGATGATTCGTGCAGATGCGCTCACACATTAACACTTCAATGTTAGCTCTGAAGGGGCCCTAATACGCTTTATTGGATTTTCCTTTTCCTGGAGTAGGTTTTTCTTTTTCTATGCATGTAAATGGTCTGCAAAGTCAAACATCCCAAAGTTCCCTCCAGAGGGAGTTTCTCTCCCACACACTGCCTGAAACGCCTTAATCTGACTCCTTTGTTTACTTCCATAACATAATGACATCGCTATGTAACACTTGCACTTTTATTGGCTACAGCTCCAACACATTGTCCGTGATAGGCTGAGGGGTGGGACACCTCTTATCTGTTGACTAACCATAACAGAGCCGGCCAGATAACCAATCAGAGCAGACTGGGCTCTGGTTTCAGACAGAGGGTGAAAAGAGGTGCTGCAGCACAGGCATACATACTGATATGAACCTGAAGATGAACATTTTAGGACCTCTTTTAATTTGAAGGCAGTGAGTGTAGACTCAATTTTCAACTCCAGTTAACTTAAGAAAATGTATCTTTCCAAAGATTGTGACCACCACACATGCGATTCATCCACTGGGAAGGCACCACCTTTTGTCTGAAAGCTTCTGAGCAAACAGCAAAACTGCAGATGAACAGAATCCTTCAAAAGAATCGACTTCATTTAAAGCGATGGAAAAGTGTCAAATGTCAGAGATGTCTAAGTTCTTCCAAAGTCATGCTTCGCTTCAAAGTATTCTGGTTCTGATTTGTGTTTAGTGATATATAATGTGCTTTACCAATTGTCTCAAGTTATGTATACTGTGAATCTCTTTTTGTATTTCTGTGCCAATTCAATCACTTTGTATGGAAACAATAAAGTATGTGATCAGGTATGAGGTAGCTGCTGCTGATCATATTTACCACCTATGCTGTTAATAAAGAGGAAATAAGACCCTAAATATGCATGTAGATATTGAAGAAAAATCAAAGATAAAAAAGTCAAGTTAAACCAGAGAAGTGCTGGCTGACTAACTCACATTATTGCAGTAGAAGGTGTAGAAGACTCCGGGGACGTAGCAGCCCAGGATGCCGATGGAGACACCGGCGTAGTCCAGCGCCAGCCAGCGGCGGCTGGTCTTCTCAGAGCGGTGGCAACAGAACAGGTGGTAACCCACCGAACACAGCATACACAGCTGAGGAAGGTAAGACAACAAAGGAAGAGTCAGCCACATGAACATCGAGATAACAAGTGGGCAAATATTATGATTTTTAAAGAGGTGTCTTAGCCATTTTCATTCCAAAATTCAGCCTTTTTTACATTTATTTTTTAATTGGACTTTTAAGACTCTGGTTGTAATGCCTGGTCCAGCCAATTGCTGGATAGATTGTTTTCATTTGAGGAAAGAACAGCCAATGTTTTGAATATGGTGCTTCTGTAACCACTCCATTAAGGTAACACCATGCAATTTTCACATTTTCAGTTTCCAGGATTTTTGGGTAATTTGAATCAACACATTGCTCAACATAAAGATCAACCTTGTTACAAAAGCTTGAGGCAAAAACAGACCTGAAATATATTTAATTAATCCTTATTCATTTTTACATTAAGTTATGCTACAATTTGGTCTCAAAAAGTGACTATGTACGAGTTCAGGCTTTGACATTATATAGGTAGTTATAATTCAAACCTGAAATACACTAGCTGGTCACTTTATTAGGTACACATGTTCAACTGCTTGTTAACCCAAATATCTTATCAGCCAATCACATGGCAGCAACTCAATGCCTTTAGGAATATAGACATGTTCAAGACGACCTGGTGAATTCCAACAGAGCATCAGAATGTACATGTATATTCCACTGTACATATGTGCCAGATTTGCTCAAGTTTGTGACTCTTACAACCTCAGATCCAGTGCCTGGATACGGTTCCAGGTACCTGCTGTGCGGACTGAGGCTCGAAAAAAGAGACTTTTTTATTATGGTCCTTGGTCTTGGAATGACCTTCAATCACGCCTCAAACTGACGGCACTTGTCTCAATAGCATGTTTTAAATTGACGTTGTCTGAAGTCCTTACCACCAGCTGCTCTCGCAGTAATAAGTAGTGTACCTTTTTTACTGTCCTAAAGTGCACAATGTAGTGAATGCTTTTTCGTCTTTTGTTTTCTTAGTTATGTTCTCTGTATTGTATTTTATATGTTCGTGTTATGTGTAACGTTGCTGCCTTCTTGGCAAGGTCAGCATTGAAAATGAGATTTTATCTCAATGCTTTTATCTGGTTAAATAAAGGTTTAAATAAAAAGAAAAAAGAAAAAAGAATAGGGAAGAAAGGTGGTTAAAATGAATTTGAACTGGTTGTTGGTGCCAGGCGGGCTTGGTCTGAGTATTTCAGAAGCTGCTGATCTATTGGGATTTTCATGCACAACCATCTACAGGTCTTACAGAGAATGGTCTGAACATATTCTTAAAGAGGACATGTTATACAAATGTTAAGGTTTCAATTGTATTTTGTGACTCTACTGTGACATGTTTACATGATTTAATGTACAAAAAGGTCTTAATTTGTCTGCAGCACCTCTTTTCACCCTCTGTCTGAAACCAGAGCCCAGTCTGCTCTGATTGGCTAGCTGGTCGGCTCTGTTGTGATTGGTCAACCGCTTAGAAATATGTTGGAAATGTCCCACCCTTTAGCCCATCACAGTCAATGTGTTGGAGCTGTAGCCAATAGAAGCGCGAGTGTTACATATTGATGTCACCATGTTAAGGAGGTAAACAAAGGAGTCAGATGGATGTGTTTTAGGAAGGGGTGGAGTGTGGGAGAGAAACTCTCTCTGGAGGTAGCTTTGGGATTGTAGCCTTTCTTAGTTTCTTAAAAATACTTATTTTTATTATCTTTGTATTTTTTTTACCCAAGCAACTTTTCTTAGATTGTTTCTGTTCACACCACCAGACAAGAAAGCTAATTCCTTGTATGTGGAAACGTACCTTGCAATAAACTTGATTCTGATTCTTTGCAGACCATTTACATGCACACAAATATGTTACAGTAATAAGGAGACATACTAATCATATTTTCCACAGAATGGCAATGGAGAAATGAAAGCTGGGTCCTGTACCTGGAAGCAGAAGAGTCCGATGGAGTAGATGACGTAATCCTCTTTGGAGGCACCGATGGCCGGCAGCACTGTGGCCATGTTGTACACGCCGATAAAGAAGAATAGCAGGAAGCCCAACAGATGGCTCCAGATATTCACCGTCTCATTTGACAGAATGAAGAGGCTGCACAGATATATAAACAGATACATCAGATTTAAGAAATATTGCATTATACTTCTCTAAAATAATATTTTAGCTTGAGATCTGTAATGATAAGCAACAGCGCAGCCCAACACACAACATCCATCCATCTTCTAACGCTTATCCGAAAACTGGGTCGCGGAGTAAGCAGTAACACACAACATGCAATAAGAAAATTTTTGGATTCCAGAAAGTTTACAATTTGGGATCCCTTTTTTTTTGTTTTTTTTTAAATGTTGCTGCTATTTACTGACTGTAAAACTCATGTCACTTCATATAATCAACACATCTAAAACAATGACTTTGTAAGTGGCTAAAAAAAAGCCATTTAGTTGGCACATGATACAACATATCCGTGGGATATTTTAGCATAAACAATGGGCACTAAAACCAAGGTGGAGAAATAAAACATTTCCCCCTACACAGTTGTAATGAAATCCACAATTTACATGTATTATTATTCCAACAATGTTTTTCTGTTTCAGTGTGGTCTAGCTTTTGAGTCTGAACACATTATTATATTCTTTACCTCTTGATGCATAGCCTGGAGGGCAGGTAGGCTCTGTATCCATCAGTTATGTAAGGGTTCTCCCTCAGAAACACTGGGATCTGTTCATAGGTGTACAGTCTGATACCACGGGGCACCAGCACGGGCCAGTACTGATAACTTCCCAGCTCAATGTAGTGAGCCGTCTGGGCACTCTTTTGTGGTTTCTGAGGCATAGCTGTAGTCTGACCTGAAGCTGAGGATAAAAAAGTCACATCCAGATCCAATTAAAGCCTCACAAGTCTGATTTAACATTATGGCCTGGCTAAACAGTTGCTGTTACACTTTGACTCTGGCTTCAGTTTAACTGAGCTATCAACCAGTGCAAGGTGAAAAAGTGGTTTCTACTGTCTAGTTAAGAAATTACACACTTGTTACTGTAAAATCTTATTATCTAATGATATCACTATTTCAAGAGGAATAGGAAAAAAAGCATAATTGAAAAGCAAGTTCTCTAGATATTATCTGTATGAAAGAAACTACATGAGCTAATATTAGCTAGCTGACAGTAATTGGCTGGCTGGCTTGTCTTTCATGTAATCCCATTTCGTTAACTATACCAAGCTTGTTCTTTCCCCTCCAATTTTTTGGGAGAAAAACTAGCTCCAGTGTCTGTTCAGAAATATGTAAATTGTAGGCCTATCGTGTTAGCAAACGATAACCCCCAGAACATTGCTCAAGAGTTTTAGTCACAGGTTACAAAACTGTAATCCAATTAGCATCAAATATTCAAAGCACAACGTATTATTACGTTTACATAATCTAGAAACGATGCAATCTTTTTCATTGGTGTGCGAGCTTTGTATCACCTGCAATAACAGTGATTGTGTTGACATAACGTTCCTGCTTGGTCAATTATTATAAGCCGATTATGACCAAAGAAGTAACTGTAAAATAAATAATTGTAAATAAATCCCTAGGTTGTAAATAATATTGTCGTCAACCAAGTCAATTTTGGAATAACATCATTGTCTAAGCAGTTTGACAGCTAGTGGTTAAATACTGTACAGCTTTGGTGTGTCTGAAAAGGCTATCAGAGCTAGCTCACATGCCTCTTTGTTTAGAGATATTACATTAAAAACAAACTCACCTTTCAGTTTGGTATATGTGCAGTTTGTTCCATTTTGGGGCTTATAGTACGTACTACGCATTTGTCAACGTAGGTTACCATTAAGTTTAAAACAACGCAGTGTATATTAAAGTTCCTGCTACAACATCTTCCAAATCACCAGATACGTCATCAGCAACGGACCCATCCACCGTGCCCAAAGACTGCCTGAGTAAAAAAACAAAGCCATCGCTAAAGCATGAAAGGGTAACAACATTGTTTCCTTATCTTATTTCAACAGTTGACAAAAATGGAGGACAGAACTTGCCAAAACCTAAACCAAATTCATAAATTAAAAAAACTCGAAATAAATAATAAATAAATATAAAATAATAATAATAAAATGTGCCATTAAATGTATTTGCTTCACCCAAGTAGGCCTATACATTTCCTTTTTATTTATTTGTTCACTGACGTTTAAATGGATTAATTTATTTTTGCATTCATTTATTTATTATTAAAGTTGTTGTTGAGATGTACAGCTAGTTTTCTGGGATATTAAATGTTACACAAAACACCTTTAAAACTAATTGAATGGGAAAGTCATTCCAAGTACAGCTATCATGAATGGGTAAATTATATAATAATAATACATTTTATTTCTATAGCGCTTTCCTTGAACCCAAAGACGCTTTACATTTGAGCGGGAGGGTAGACAAACAAAACAAAAACAAAACCAAAAAGAAACAAAGAAACAAAAACAAAACGGAAAAGCAGTCAGGAGGAAGTTGAATATATACCAGAACCAGTTTTTGGACCAGACTGTTAACATGTGTATTTCTTCTGTTAAGTTTGTCTATGGTTAAATAGTGTAAAGTTGGTCTATGGGGATGTACCTGCTTTTGGAGCGAGCCTCAAGTGTTTGTGTCCGAGGAACTTCCTTCTAAAGTCCCAGCTCTTTGATGTGATGAGAATTATGCAATGTTGAAATGAAAAAGTAGTTTTTCCCATTTTTGCCCCAATGCCTTGTACTTCATCTAAAATCCTGCATTAACTTTTCAATTGGTCAATTTCAGGAAAGCTTACTAGTTACATTTAATTAAAAACTCCACCTGCAAGATGCTCTTTAAATGTAGGCCGGTGAGTGCAGCTCTCAGTCTCCTGGCTGTCAGACCGCTGCACTGTGCGACTGTGTTACATCCTCCTGTCGCTAACTGTCATCCAGAATCCTCGTCACAGCAAGCGTTGGCCACAGTACTCTCAGGTGTGAGAGATGTTGGAGGATTCCCTCAGGAGGGAAGTCACACTCAGTCCTCCCTCTGCCGTTTACACCTCTCTTTAATTGCCTCACTCTCAACTGGAAGTGTGTTCTTCATTATCACGTCTAATACACCTCTCAGCACATTGACTCTGGCAAATTGTCAGCTGCCAAGTTAAGATAGTAACTCGTGCATCCAAGGGCAAACAACATGAAACTCCTGCTGCTGCAGTCGCTGCTAAATATTAATTGATTTTGTAGGCTAACAGTTGGCAGTTGGCCCATTTCCCCCTTTGTACACACTGACTTGTTGGTTTTTCTCCAGGCAGTAAGTCAAATGAAAGGATAATTGAAATTCATCACAATTATTTTTCACGGTTTTTTTCCATATCTTTTAGTAATTACACACAAGATAAATGCTGGGATCTGGTCATGTTTTTCTGGCAGGAAACATGACCGACAATCAGTTTTGTAAATAAACGAAGTTGTGCCATGAATACTAAAACTTCCCTTCCATTAGGTTCTTAAAGGTCCCATGTCATGCTTTTCCGGTTATTACCCGTCCCTTTGTGTGTTAAGGTTTTTCTGCATGTAAACGGACTGCAAAGTCACAAACCCTCAAAGTACACCCTGTCGAGTAAAACTCTAACACAGAAAATACCTGTCTATGTTGCCCCAGAACGCCTCGTTGGAGATTTCTCTTTTTCCTCCTGGGTACAGTGACGTGCCCATACCCAAATGGAACCATTGGTCCAAATGGACCAATCCGTGGAGCCGTTACGTTTTGTCTGCGGAGCCGTTACTTCCTCACACACACTTTTCTCAGCTGCAGCTCCACCGATTTCTCCTGCCAGAGATGGCGGGACGCGGCGAGGCAGTGAGTCGGTGTGTGAGCACACACACAAACTCCCAGCCAGGCTGCAGGTGTGTGTGTGGGCTCGGACTGGGTTTCGCTGTGTCTCGCTGTCTCGCAGACGGCCACTGGGCTCACAGGGAGGGGGGGCAGGAGCTCCAACAAGCCGTTTAGGACAGAGAGTGAATACACATACTATACAGAGATGCTATATGAGAAACCAATGTGAGTTTGGAAAATTGCACAATATAAATCTATTTGAGTAGACCTCAACAATGGAATTATGATCAGTAGAAATGGCCATGCCATGGGACATTTAAATCTTGGTGGGGTGTAAATATTTAAATAAAACAAATTATTCAACTGAAACACCGAGCAAAATCTTGCCAGCTCTCTAAAAGTAGCTAGCAGCTCTAGCTACACAGGTTGCAAAATCTAGCAACAAATTTGTCAAGTTGGCAACACTGACAGCCCGTCTTTCGGCCTCTGTCCAAAGTCACTTCCCCCAATCAGTAGCACTTAAACAACTTACATGGCTTTCATGCTGTAATGCTAGCATGCTGTCATGCTAGTAGCTTCTGGAAGACTGGTGTTGTGCAATGAGTGCACAAAGCCCATCAAATCATTTGGTTGGCTGCAGGAATTGACTGAATGAACTTACTTACTGTAAGACACGAGACAGCAACAGATAAGTGTGTTTTATTTCTTTTTTAAGAAAATTGGATTAGTTCATTGTTTTCCGAATGTGAAGAGTAGACTATTTGCAGTGAACATCTTTCTTGACTAGATTACATACAATACATATTCTGGGTTTTCCCTTTCCTGTGTTGTGTCATATATTATTTTGTGTTGGTAAATGGGATGCTTCGATGGGAATCCTTTGCCTTCTTCCATAACATAGTGACATCACTATGTAACACTCTATTGGCTTGTGCTCCAACATATTGTACGCTAAGGTGCAGGACATTTCATATAAACCTGACAATTAGTTGTTAAAAAGGAAAATGTTTATCAGAAAGTTTCATGGTGTTGCCTTTTAAGCCATGGAAACAGAACGTAGTACATTCATACAGAGGACACGCCTCTCACATGCACTGTGGTCGTTCATTAAAAAAACTCCCCGTCTCCTGCCCCACCACCTTCTTCCTGAGTTTTCACCGATTCACTGTGACAATCTGTCGTTGTGCCTTTTTTTATCTTCTCAATCCTTGCCTTTGCTTCCTGTCCTCAATTTTTCTGTCAGACTTAACATATAGAGACATGTGCCTCAATGCAATTGTGCATTAAGCGGCGTGTAATGGGACATGAAATTAAACTGCTCCAACTTAATCTCTGAATGTTACTTATAAAAAGCAGGAGATGATTTGTGTTTTGGCCGTTTCTACAGTGTTGAAATATCACAATGTTTTCATGGGGTGCGTCTTTCAATGAAATGTGCAATAAAACAGCACTACATTGCATCTTAATTGAGGGTGCCTACACTGTCTTGGCAATTTAAAGTCTCTCCTTTCTAAACAATGTGCTGTTAGAGTGGTTTAAATAGAGCTAGACAGATAGCCCCAAGGCCACCAATGTCCTTTGGGATTTTCAGGGTCGTCAAAGGAACACAAGGCTATGCTGGTGTGTTTCTCCCTGAGTCTTGCACTTAAATGGCTCATTACGTTACAGTAAAAAACGTTAAATGTTATACCTCTTCTCACTTATGTTAAACAAATGCTAAATTGACTATATGCTATTGCACAGAGGAGAAATTAACAATGCATGACACGTTTCATTGAATCCATCCTCAGGCCTCTCTCTCTACATGAACCTCAGCTTCCACCATTTCCTCCCACCTGCCCCAGAATGGTAAACTACTTCGATAAAACCTCACATCTCGGGGCTAGAATCTGTATTTGTCTCTCAAAACCCTAAACACAAAGCTCTCAGGCATCACAGGCTTCAAAAGAAGGGCCCGCCAAATGTTAGCCCGCATGTCGTGCCAAGACTAGACAGGCCCTTTGCAAAGCTAACACGGCCTCGCGGCGGCTTGTGCTCGTCAGCGGCCGGCTGGTCTCATTGGCTTTATTTATAGTCGGCGCCACAAGACATCTGCTGGAGACGAGACTCTGTCCTCTGTGTCCACACAGCACTGCACAGAGGGAGCTTGTCAACGCTTTTTCGAAAGGCAAAGTGTTTGCGAGGACCTCGGTCAGAGGAGGGGAGAGACGGCTGCAACCTTCCTCTAATAGGACGGGTGTCCCCTTCGATTGCTTTCTCCGCAGCTCTGATTAACGAGACCGGAAGACAGAGGGAGGCTTCACAGTTTGTCGTGTCTCGTGTGTTAGCCGATGTTTACTTGATCTGAGAGCTGTTGTTTGTTTGGTGTGTTCAGTCTGGTCGTCGCTCGCCACTATTTTGGGACCCTGACACTTGGATGCAGTTCATCTGATGCGGCCTCGCCTTTTCCTCCCCCCCTCCTCCGTGTCACACAGGGTTTTTCACTCTCCCCCATCGTCTCCGCCTCACATTGAGGACGTCTGGATGTCTCTGGCTGACCGTGCTTTAGGCCTTGACACAAAGTGTCGGGGACAGCTCTTTGCTCTTCCCACAGAGCGGGGGGTGAAGTCAGACTGCCACAGAGGGAGAGAGTGTGAAAATAGTCTGTTCACATGTTCCTGAAGAGAAGCAACCTGAGAAAGCCGACATTACAAGAAGAGGGTAAAAATACCAGAAATCGTAACAAATCTGGTTTATCTGTTCTACAGACCGTTGCACATATAATATTTCAAGTCAAAAGTAGTTCGCTGTGTTGCATTGTAATAAAGTAGTTGTACACAGTTAAAATATGTATTTAATGAAACATGTTAGCCCTGTTTTAACCCAGATTAAGGCTTCCCTAAATCACAAAAGAAATCTGCCATGAAGAGGAATGTCATTGCTCTTTCTGCTCTGAAACCTCGATAGGTGCCCTGAGGAGCCCCTTCACTAAGTTCTCCCATCAGGGCTCATTCACGAAACTCAGACCCTTTCCTGTAGTGTGTTTTACAGGTTTCTGTGCACGTAAATGGTCTTCAAAGGCTTAAATTCCAAAGTTCATGCAAAAGGAAGTTTCTCTCCCACACCCCCTTCTGCCTGAAACGCATCTATTGGAATCCTTTGATTTTTTCCGTAATATAGTGACCAATCACAACAGAGCCAGCCAGCTAACCAATCAGAGCAGACTGGGCTCTGGTTTCAGACAGAGGGTGAAAAGAGGTGCTGCAGCACAGGCAGTATGAGAAGAATAAAGACCTTTTTGAACATTAAAGCATGGAGACATGTCACAGTAGAGACACTACATACAATTACAGTATGAAACCTGAAAATTAGCATGACTGTGTTTCTTATGTTATAGACAAGGTGACTGGATTGTTACTAAGGAAGGGCCAAATAATGAACATGTAAATGTAAAAAATACTTATTGGTATCAAATGATTGACCACGTTCAATATTTAAGTGTTTATAATTGTATTGTTTAAGATAATCCTGACAATTATTCTTATTGTTTCAGAATGCCTTATTTAATTGGACATTTTCTGTTGATTTCTGCATGGACTACAAATGAGCTGCTGTGCCAACAGTGAATCATTCACATTGATGTTTCCCAAAAATGTCCATGTTGATAAATGGGTATTGTCCACATGAATAGCCAAATATTTAATGGATAAAATATAAACCAAGCTGCTATTAGGCAAGACACATACCAAACCGTTTTTCTGCTCAGAAGCCATATGTAGAACAACTCATCACAATCAAGGAAAAAAATAAGTAAAACTCAAATTTTGCATCAACAAATGTTCCATAACTAATGTCTTGTAGCATCTGGGTCACTGAGCTCTTTCTGGAAATGAAGTGGTTTTCATGCTTTAGTCTCTTAGTCTTTTTTTTTTTTTGATTGAAAGTTTAATCTGTATAACAATATTGAAAAGCATTGGTCTTAATCTCCAGGCTTCCTTTTACTTTTTTATTGTTTAAGTCTTAGAAGATACATCTGGTTCCCTATCTTGTAATTCCTGCCAGGATAGCAAAGAAAAGCGAAAACAATTTTGACATGGATGGAGGGATTAAGAAGGTGGTTGTTTTATGGGACATTTAGCTGCTGCTGCTGCTGGGAATGAGATGAATGCCTCAACGACTGCTGCGACGTGTTGCACTTTTCTGCAGCTGGCAGAAACTTCCACGGTAATCCTTAATGGATCAGAAATTGTAAGTCCATCCTCATCACTCAGACAATTTAAGCTTTTTGACACAAAGAGTATGTAGGCAGGGTACTTTATTATTTATTTGATTTTCAGAACAAAACCAAAACAAGCCCTTTAATACACAATTGACTGTAGATTAGACCTGCATATGCGCTGTTGTATTTATCCTCTTTCTGCAGGGTTACATGGGCTGCAGATTGCTTTTCTTGAGTTTTCCAAAGAAGATTTAGATTTAAAAGAATATGTAATTATGGATTTTTCAAAACCTAAAAATACCTTTTTTGGGTGATTGTTACTTGTCTTGTCTCCTCTAAAGCAACTTATTTCAGGTTGGAGCCCTGTAGTCCTGCAGGTCAAATATGTTTAACTTTAAAAGGGCAATGCTTTTCAACGTTTTCCTTTTCCCGTAGTGTGTTAGGTTTCTGTGCATGTAAATGGTCTGCAAAGGCTACAATCCCAATGTTCACCCCAGAGGGAGCACGAATGCCTCGATCAGACTCCTTTGTTTACCTACAGAACATAGTGGCATCACTATACTCACACTTGCTATTGTATAAGCATTTTACCAATCACAACAGAGCCGGCCAGCTAACCAATCAGAGCAGACTGGGCTCTGGGTTCAGACAGAGGGTGAAAAGAGGTGCTGCGGCACAGGCAGTATGATCAAAATAAATAACTTTTTGAACATTAAAGAATGTCACAGTAGAGGTATGAACCGGAACATGTGCATGATATGTCCTGTGAGATACCGCATGTGTAGGTTTCTGATATGACGTTTGCTGACATTATCTTGACCTAATTTTCAGTCAGAAATAAACTTTGAAATAACATTAAACATAACGGTTATTCAGAGCTTTCTTCCTCTACAATTTGTATAATCTCATGTACTGCTTTATTTTTGACAATGGGCAGAAAAAGGGACACTATTCCCAGGTGATTTAAAATAGGAGTACCTGGGTCCCCCATATTTTATTATATAATGTAATACTTTTACAGGAAACAAGGTGTATAGGACATACAAACAACACTTTAATACTGTAAGATTTGATATCTATTAAACAAAAATCAAGTAGTTTGATAAATGATGTTCAGTTGATTTATACTCCAAGTGGTGTGGAGAAATTGTATTTATATCATTGCTAGAAAACAGAAAATAATAGAATTTTTTTTTTTTCCAGAACATTTTTAAGGTTGTATAATCAGAAAATTGACACATGACCTCCGCTTTTTAAAAAAAATGATCTGCACTCATCTGAGAGACACAGTGTATGTTAGCATGCAGGACTTAAGTCAGTCTCATATGTACAGATTTAGTTGATGCAATGACTCAATAGTTAAAATCAATGAAGTTGAGCTGCTGTTGGAAATCCCAAGTGATCATGATGTTTCTCAGATGTTAGGCTGCAGTTCAGTGAGCGTCCTGTAGAGGTCACTCTGTCCCTGCTGAGGACATCAGGCGACAGTAGAGCAGCAGAAGGACACCCACTGAACATGAGCTCCTTCAGGAAAAACCTCCTTAAAGTGAGGAGTCTAATCTCTCGCTGCCGAGGAAACACTCACTGTACAGTATGTGGCCACGAAGGATATCATGATAAATATTATCGTCATTGAATTAAAATTACAACGTAAATCTGCTCATTTCTCAATATAATTAATTAAATATATCTCTTGATCACAGAGAAAATGTATCATGAGCATAGCTGTAAATGTGCACATATGTTAAAGAGATTTATTTTTAAAATGGCATAGGTTAAATAAAAGATTGACAATTAAAAACAAGCATCTCGACCACCTTACAAGTCAAGCTCGTACTTTACAGCATGAGTAAATGAGTAACAATTATTTCTATGTATGGTTTTTGTGTGTTATTTATATTATTTTCTAAATTAATAATTCATTTATCACGAGCAAGCATTTATAAATGTGTATATATGTTAGAACGTTTTATTAAAAATGTTTTTTCTTTGTACTTAAACATATTGTATACAGGGGTTAAATAAAAGATGAAAATGAAAAACAAGCAAATATTTAAAAGCATTTTAGCCACCCTACAAGTCAAGCTTGTATTTCTAAAGCATTAGTAATTGCAATTGTATTTATTATAATTTTTTTTGAATGGTTTGATGTGGTATTTTGTGTTTCCTTAAAGCATGTGTTGCCTTTAATTAGCAGTAGGGCCACAATAAAGAGAAAGACCAATTTAATTAATTGTAAAAAAGACATAAAATCTTTTTTATACATAAAAAAGCTACAGGTAAAGCAAATAATACCAAAACCCTTCCAATGCAGGAATACATGTCTGAATGAGCAGCTACAGTATGGTGACCTGCAGTAAATGACACACACAGTTGTTACTTGCTGTTTCACTGTGTGTCTACAACAAAGACTTCCAGCTGCAGAGCAATGAATCAGAGGCGAGACTGAGAGGAGAGCGGAGCCTCTACTCCCCTCTGAAGGCAGCAGGTGGCGCTATGGTATCTCTGTTTGGGTCCTCCATAGAGACATCAACTCCCTGCATGAGCTCCAGTGTGTGAGACCCCCAGACTGGCTCCTGCATCAGGCCAATAATAAATAACACACCAAGTGGGGGCTGTTTCAACTGGTATGATTTATTAAAAGTTAGTGCATTAGATCAGGGCAATAATTGAAGTTATGATTAAGGAAATGACAGGATTGGGACCTGTGGATGATGAAAAATGGATGGACAGACTAGTAGATGGATCTCGTTTGATAAATAATTCACAGTTGGATTGAACCAGATTGAGGAACAAGCTTTTTGTACCAGGAAGCTCTTTGGCTGGTGGCATGTTGCTCTGAGGATCATCATTGTCATCATATGCAATCCAGTATTAAGATGGATACTGCCTGATCCCATCAAGATAATGGGTTTCATGTCTCCTGGCGTTAGGAGGGGGGGGGGTGTACGGTGGGACGGAGAAGATGATTTCTTTTGTTTCCTCTGCGCTTCTCTGCAGGCATGTCGACCCTGTGAGTCTACAGCACATGCCGCCACCATTTACAGAGCGCCCTAACGCAGAATGAATACCTCGGAAGTTAAGGATGCGTCCTCAGGTTGGAGTGGGGAGGAGATTTCAGGATCCCAGCATGCAGCCAGGACCAAAGGGAGATACTTTGTTCACAGCAGAAGGGTTGTTCTGTATCTGTGATGAAGAGAAAGACGGAGACAGAAAAAGAGGGAGAAAGGGGGGAGGTTAGCTTTCAGCCTGTCATCGCAGGAGAGGTCACGCTGGATCTGTTCCAGGTTGCGTTCATACCAAATACATCCATTATCATTTACAAATGAGTGGGTCATATCTGAACAAATTATTGTTCCTTATGCAGGATGTAAACTTAGTTAACATTAAGCGATGTCAATAAGTCCAATGAATTCATTATTGTACCTATTTCTTTTGTTTGTTTCTGATTCAATCTTCTTACAGCATTTGGCTTCAGGTGTTTGATTAAAATGAATATGATAATGTAAATGACTACATTATAAGTTAAAGTAAATAAGTACAATTACTGAAGTATTAGAAAAAAGTTGCACAATAACAAATATATAAATTGGACTTTAATAATTCCCTCTGATGCAGTGAGAATGTTCCAGATTTTAGTCAAACAATTCTTACCACAGGGTCTTTATTCTTTCCCAGAAAAGAATGTCTTCCCAGTGGCTCATGCACACATGACCTTTGATTTTAGTCATGTGATCACAAGTGGTCCCACAACAGGTATAGCATCAGCAACAAATCCTCTAATCTTTACAACGAGATAAGCCATTTCTACCCTCCAACATGACCCACAGGACATCCGGGGCAGGAGAACCTGTGCTCATAACTAAACATAGCGGACCCAATTTTAAACATGCGGTAATGTCGTGACATATTTAGAGTTTGCAGGGTTCCTGCAGGTTTCACCAACTCAAATGTAAGACTTTTTAAGACCTTTTTAAGACCACTTTGAATAGAATTTAAGACATATTTCACAGCAAGAAAGTATGACAGAAAATTGCTATGAAAGAAGAAATACGTCCCATTATTACTTTCAAAGTAAATGTATTCACGTTCAACATCAACGATGACTGAACATAACAGCAAACAGAATTGCAGGTCACCCTTGAAAAAGAGATATTTTGATCTCAAGGGGCTTTGACCTGGTTAAATAAAGGCTACAAACAAACAAACAAACAAACAAACTGTGTTAGCCAAAAACCTGAAAAAAAAGAACTGCCTAACCGTGAAAGTGTGTGTGCGTGTGTGTATCTGTGTATGTATGTGTGCCAAGAGCTATCTTCTGAGCTCTGCTGCCTTGGCTACAATCATTCATCGTTGCTGTTGTAGGATTGGTGTTTAGCTACGGTATTTAGCGTCCACAGCACCTCCACTTTTAGGGTTGACGTAGACCCAAACGTCGCCCGGAGGCAGTGGTCGAGTTAACCGAATATTTTCCGTCTATGATGGATTTTTTTTAACAATGACGGAAAGATCTGAAAGCAGTCTGTCATTTTGACGGATTAGAACAAACTCGGAACATCGCAAAAGTTTCCCCGCAGCGAGGCTCCGGTGTTATGCCGTGTTATGCATGTCCTCCAAACAGGAAATTATATTATTTCCAAACCGTACTTTACCGTACAAATCATTGAAATGTCTGGGAGTTTTTGCTTTACGCTGTGCTCGCTCCCGCGAGGTGCATGCATGCATCTCTCGGCGGGCATGCATAATACCGGCGCAAAGGTTCACGAGCGTGCTCTCGCTAGCTGAAGCTCGGTTGCTAGGTTAGGTTAGGTTGCTGGGTGTTCTCCGATAAAGGGCCAGGGGGGTGCAAAGTTAGTGATGACTGGTTCCATGTTGATTTATTTCAATACAAATTGTAGGGGGGAACTGAAAGGCTCTTACCATAGGCCTACTGGTTACTTTGCAGCCCGGACATTTCCCCCAAAACACATTTAGACGTGATCGCAACACAGAAGTAACTTTCAAATCATATTTAAGACCTTTCTAATTTGTTTTGATCATATTTAAGACTTTTTAAGGCCTTGAATTCCGATTATCAAATGTAAGACTTTTTAAGACCCCGCGGGAACCCTGTGTTGTATGTGTAGGCAATAAAACTACTTGGCTAGTTTTATGAGAACATTGCGGTTAGAGTAATAATAAGTATGTTTTTTATGGAACTTAAGTTACATGACGTTAATGAAGAACACTATCAAATTAAAGTGAATGGACTTTGAGTCAAGCAATGGTCTCTTGAGTCAACGTCCTGTTTGTTGGAACCGTCCATCATGTTTCTAGATGGTTATCCTAAATGTGGTGCAAATTGTCAATACTCTTGCAAAGGCTCACTCCCTGGCCACATATCCTAGCATTTAACATTCAAGAACAATGACTAACATTAGCCATTTTGCTAGAGTTTCACAAATGTAGTGTAACCATCTAGGCTGGAACCCTATTTTCTATGTTTTACAACAAATCAAACGACATCCTTCGTTCTTCTTGTTATAATTACTACTGCCACCCGGGTTTGCCGCCAAACAATGAAAAGTGATTAAGGGTCATAATAATATTACAAAAATAAAATAATAACCTGTGCTGCTCGATAGCCAGATATCCACTGCCAAGTACACAGGTTTGACTACCAAAGTTTCAGGCAATGTATTCCACTCTATGTCCCCATTTCAACACTGTATCTTCAATAAAAGCACTCTCTGGCTAAAAAAATAATCTTTAAATATAGATATTTTTAAACTATCACTTGTTTACTAGGGGTGGGATGGATTCAAACCATTCCAACCGTGTAAAATCCTCTCTCTCAAGGTCAATATTCCAGAGATCTTTCAAGTTATAATGATAGTATTCTATTTTAGGATAAAAACAATAGTTTCTAGAACAATTTCTTGAAACCAGTTGATTATTGTTCCCGCTGTGTTGGAAGGCTCTTTTAGCTCCAGCGCCCCTCCCTCCATCCGACTCCATACCCATCCAAGCCCTGCAGTGCAAATTCACCTAAAACAGGAGACAGGGAGTGGGTGAGTGGGCAGGGCATGGAGGGGGGGGGGGGGGGTGGATGTCTCAAGGTCAAGCACAGAGCGGCGAATTGGGGTGGAAGCAAACTAATGAGTTTTTCCGTTCTCCCCCTGCCCCGGACCGCTGGCATCACCTCGCTGTCCTGTCAATCCAACTCCCCCTCCTCAACCCACCTATCGTCTTCCCCCTCCCATCTTTCTCTCTTCCCACCTTCACTCCACAGATGAGAAGGGAAAAAAACAGGAAAAAAACAGTTTATTTCTGAACAGGCCTCTTAATCTATTTGGACTGGGCATAATAGGACATTTGCATGGCGAGCACAGCGAGGTGTCAGCGATAACCACGGGGTTGTGACTTCCCCTCCGAAATATGCTGAGCTTTCGCTAACCTCTCATCAAACACGCTGATCTTTATGGACTGTATCATATTGTGCCGTAATGTGCTTTATTGTCCACAGAATAAGCTTTTCTTTAAGGTAATTGGAAAGCGGGAAATGGCCGCTATCGGCGGACTTTTTAAATACATTATTCCTGAAATGTGGCTTGTGTAATGACCCTGTCGGTGTAAAACGTGAGATTTATCTTGGCAGCAGAAATTGATCCATTTCACCTTTGTCTAATGGAAATTTTTATCAAGGATTATCTGTTTATGTAAATGAGCGTGGCCCCTGGAACGGAGTGGATAAAAAGTCTGGAGGGGGGAGCCGTTAATCTAGGGCCTCTTTACGTGTCAGTCTGGACATAATGCATACAGGATTCATCTCTGTGGGGGTGTTAAGAGTGTGTGTGCGTGTGTGTGTGTGTGTGTGTGTGTGTGTGTGTGTGTGTGTGTGTGTGTGTGTGTGTGTGTGTGTGTGTGTGTGTATATGTGTGAAGGTTCCTGTACCTCTATGTCTGAGAACCAGGTGGACTTGCACACCTTCACAGTGAAGATATTCTTGCTTGCGTTTTTTAACTGAGTTTTTTTAGGGGTCCGGAATACGGTTTAGGGTTATCGATTTACTAAGTACATTGCTGTTGAACTGTTGATGATTAAAGGTGATGATTTTAACATCCTGGAACAAAGTCCCTTCTTGGAAACCAGACCTTGTTCTACATAAGTAGTCCAACCAACAAAATAGACTTCGCCAACCAATGCCAACATGTATACAGCTTCCGGTTCTTTGCTTCTTCAAATGATATCCCATTGGTTAAATGGATCACTAACAACGCCAACCTAGCATTCTGTTTAAACACCAATTAACATCACAATATGTAAGAACAATATAAAAGTAATTTCAGGGCCATTAAGATTAGCATTAGCATTTGATCCCGGTTTTCTAGAACTACTTGAAATCCTGTAAGCCGTGACAGCTTATATGTGAAATATATTTGTTGAATAAAGAAATACAATCCTGACTTTTCCTAAACATACATATTATTTTTGTGTGTTTTAAAAAAATGTTTTGGTAGTTTTAACCTATTTTGGCCCTACAGAACCAGACTGATTTTTCATCCGAGTCATCATTATCATATCATATCATATCATTGTCTCTCTCAGGGGACAGGGAATTCTGTGAGGTCATATGACCATTTCTAGTGTTGACGATGATAGTGAATACTACAACCATGTGTGTATATGTGTGTAAAGGTCTACATTTTAGCATAGATTTTTCTGATGTGGTGCCTGATAAGTTTTAGGAAACTGTAGACCAAAACATTTTAGTTTAAGAGAGGTCTTCTTTACGGTTAATGAAACCAATGTTGACTGTTAGAAAGAGATCCACCATCCATAACACTCTCTAGCTTGTTGTGAAAAGTGCTCAATTATTTAAATGGTTTGACTTTAAAGTGCCAAGAAACATGGTCATCGTCCAGCAAAGTTAAAGAATAAGAAGACGTCTACTAGCTAGTACAAATGGATATAGGCAGAGCGGATTTCAACAATGTTTAAACAATTGGCCTTGTATATGAATTATCAGTAAGGGAATTCATTTTTTTAACAAGTTAGTGTAAAGTGTAAAATGTTGTTTTACAAGGAAGTAAACACATTTTTGCCACATATTATGAAGGTTACTGAAATTGGTAAGCTTTTTAAACCCAAACTGAACACACTGTTATCGAAACATGGACACTTGGCTTGCAGTTCTTTAGCATTTTTAAAAAAAAATGTGGGTTTCAAACTGGCACACAACTATGAGAAATGTATTTCATGTGTAGCAATATGAGAGCACGTCACTCAAATGTCAGTGTCATTCCAAAAGGCTTTGAATGTCCACAACAAAGGATGCACTCAGCTTGTTTTGGCGTTATTTCAGGCCCCATAATGTCTATTCATCACAGAGGCTCTTAGCATATTTCCATATCATAAAACGTTCCACAGACAGCTCCGTTATGTGCGGCATTATATGGTAACTCAGACGTTTGGACATGTCAGCTGCAGAATAGATGGCACATTTTGGATCGCCGACTGCGCGGCATGAAAAATGAATGAATAGCGTGGAAGCTGTGAGTGGTGGCGGTGGGCTACAGTCACTTAGAAGTGCGGCTGTAAAGATTGACAAGGCCCCCCTCACTTGTGTTTTCATTGCAGCGGACGCTTTTGATGTTTTATGGGAGAGGCCTCGCCTTGTTGTCAGAGTCTTTGCCGTGACAGCAGTGCGACGGTCTTGAAATACAGCTGGTGGGGGGATTCTCCACGGAGGACAGCAAATGGAGCTTCACCGGGAGCCGGCGGTCCCCCGGTGGCCCCCGCTGTCATCTGCCATCCTGACAGGCAGATAGAGAGGGGAGAGGCAGCCGGGCTAAGTGACAGACACGCCAATGTGACCCAATCCACCAGAGGGAAGGCTTCATCACCATCTTAAACGCCCTGATGTTCTCAGAGGCCAGAGACTGAGAAGACCGGGTCTGAGCCCGGGCTAACCTCAGCCCTCAGCCCGCAGCCCCCCCCTCCCCCCTGCTTATCAAACAGAGACCTTGATGCATCACAGCGGCCAGAGTTCAGCAGGATGAGGGGAGGGAGCAGACAAACAGAGAGACACTGGGATACAGATGATGATGTATGGCATCAAGCATAATGCTGCTGAACACAGACTGAACCCACAGGTCCTCTGGCTACAGGAAAAAAAACATTTACTATCATTCAATGAAGAATTATGTGGCCTCAATCATCTTTTGGTAAATTCAGCCATTGGGGTTTTTTCTAACATTAATCATATGAACTAACTATTTGTGAGGAGATGTCTGTACAGCCACATTTTGTATCGTAAGTTGAACCATAAAGTCACTCTTTAATAAAATCTCACAAAAAATGTTTAGACAATAAATATATCTTTTGATTTTCAAATGCTTTTTTAAAGTCACGCTGTGACATTGTTTGTGCTTCTAACTGTTTATGTTCCATGTCCACAGATCTCAGATAATTAAAAAAATCTATAAAACGATAATAGTAAACTGAATTGATGGCTCAAAATGTATAAGAAAACATCTTGACCTTGTTAGAAAACAACAACAAAAACAGCAATCAAACAAAGACCTTTCCTTTAAAATTGCCTTAAATGTATACAATCGTCTTATCAACATGGAAGGGGGAAAATATGATTGCTTCATAATGAATGTATTTTTGCTATTATTGTAGTAATCCAAAACAAATTTAAGTTAAGTTAATTGAATATAAGGTAATCTTCTTGCAAGCTGTAGCCACAAGTAAGCCAAGTGAATTGAATGTACTGTACATCTTCTGTCTTGAGGTATAATTGTACTTAAGATTAGTATTTATAAGTATATTTTGATGCAGGACTTTTACTTGTTAGTGTATTTTTACAAAGCGGTAGTAATACAACAGAAAGTTTAAGATTTAAGATGTGTTAGGCCTTTTTTAATGCCACCAAGAATTACATTTAAATACAACCTTACAAAAACCGATATTGAAGAAAGGAAAACTATAATCAATGTTTTCGGTTCGGGACAATTTGGCTTGCCCTGTTGCTGGTATTGGAGATGGGGTTGGAGGCTTGGCCGTGACGAGGGTAGAACAGAACTGGGAAATACCTTGTGTCTGTTGGCATGTTGACTTGTCAGTTTTGTGTTTCTCACCCTGCATGTGGGATTACACTGCCTTGATCCACACTGTGCAGAGTTTCAAAACACTTTTTATACAGTACATTGCTTTGTACCGGTTTCTGCTGTGAAATCTTTGTTGAATATCTACACTGAGCATCTGGACCAAAAACGAAATACTGATCAATGATTTGGAAAAAGATTGATTTCAATACATTTCCATACATTTACAGGCCTTATTA
Organism: Notothenia rossii; assembly: GCF_949606895.1. NCBI lineage: Eukaryota > Metazoa > Chordata > Actinopteri > Perciformes > Nototheniidae > Notothenia > Notothenia rossii. The sequence continues at coordinate 33,756,207 of NC_136909.1, forward strand.
TTAGATGAAGGATTCAAATGTGTATGAAGAGTTGTTGAGGATCCACATGGACCATGTGTTCACAATCCAAAGGACCGCAAAGAAGACCTTCTGTCTGCAGCTCAAATATGTTATTTCCAAAACACAAGCCCAAAATAAATGACAAATATACTATCAACTAAAAAGATAAACCAAAATACACACCATGGATGTTTTATAAGAACTCAAAGCTGTGTTCCAAGTACTCCCTGTTATACTAAGTTTTAGGTCACTGCTGCCTCCATTTCCTACAATGAGTTGTTAGACCCTGAGCAGGTCAATAGCTCTATATGTGAATGCAATGCACCCAATCCCTTTAGATTAGCACCTGGGGGTTACAAATCCACCTGTGTCAGTATCTCTTAATGTCTACTGCCATGACCCAACAGGATGACCATCCCGTGGGATGTATGTGGGATGTCCGGCCTGTGTAATTGCAGGAAAGTGCTGTTCCAGCCAGTTCAGTGAGTGTATCTGTCCCAGAGAGACACAAGTGAAGACCATTTCATCACACCCTCTGCCACTTTTATGACTTATAACTTTGTAAAGAACTCAGTGCCGAGGTCAGCCGTCAACCACAGCATCTCACAAAGGTCCCCAGACCAGAACCCAAGTACCTACGAGGCCAGTGAAACTTCAAACACATCCCATCGCCTCCATATATGAGTCCTAGTACATTGGGACCTAAATGTAATTAAAAGGGGGCTTTAAATGGCCCCCAAGCATTAAAAATGGATCCTGTTGGCAGCAAATGGAGCATCTCACTGCTCATCTGCTGCTATCTTGTCCGGTCCTTGAGGGCTGGAGGCCCAGACAGATGCTCCTCGAGGAAGTGGATATCTGCTGCTGGCAGGAGCCTTTGTTAAGGATCCTCAGAGGTATTCATTCAGGATACCATTGCTGGATTAGAGATGAATCCACAGTTCAATAATTACATGCTGTAAATTAAGTCAAACTATGTTAAAAAAACATTAATATTATTCTTCATTTAAGCATGCAGTCAGCCAAGACAGGTTTTTGGATTGGGGACTGCAGTTTTAAAAGATGTAAAGCAATGACAAAGTAAAAGAAAATACTCAGTTCAATACTCAATGATTTTGTGAAACAGTTGACTTTTATGATGCAAATTTATTAAAAAAAAAGATGTGAATGTCTCAAGAGAATTGTTAAAGTAAAGTCTATGTGCTATTAAACAGTTACAGTTTGATCAAAATAAAAAAAAAGGTTTGATAACGGACAAAAGGTTTGCAAAGTTTTGACAATGAAAAACCATCCAATTGAGAAGGTAATTCTCGCAATGTCTTCATGTGGCATCTTGGAGGCTTTTATTTATTAACTTCTTTGTGGTAAACAAGATTTTGTATCATTAAATCTTTGTTTCAAATAGTTATGTACTGAAAAACATGGGTTTTATGATGTGGTTAAAAGAACAGTAGTAGAATAGTAATACATATAGTCCAGCTTTGATGAATTAGGTGATATTTACAGTTAAACTACAGGGAACCCCACTAAGTTCTTTGAGGAATCCCAATCACAAAGAAACCCTTATCCACTTAATGTAAAGCTTTAGATTAAGGCAGTTTTGGGGATTTCCATTGTAGGACTTGGAGACACTTACCAGTCTACCTCTGAAACTTGTAAGAACCCACTGATGAACCTTCACCTTCTGCAGTTTTTCTTTAAAGATAAACAATATCAGGCCCACACAGAAAGCCACCAAATGAAGTGCGCTGCCTCTGCTCCAATGAAAAGCAGCTGCTTGTGTACTCTTTGCATGAAGGCTAACCATATGAGCCCTGGCGTTTCCCTCCACACTTATTACATTACCATGAGCTTAGTGGCGAGGGCACCGCTGCATCATAGACACAGCTATTACTTTGATTGTATGCAGGGTGTCTGCATTTGAGTGTGTATGTGAGAAGGAGGAGGAGGAGGTCCCTGACTCCTTGACAACCCCCCACCCCCCCTTCCTCTCTCTGCTCACATACACACACACACACACTCTCTCTCTCCAACCTCTTGCACCCAGTGTCAGAGCCTTCTCCTGTCAGTAATTTGTTGCTAATCAGCTGTCAGCTCAGAGGCGATGATGAGGTGATCATCGTGGGCGGTGGAAGGTAATGGCCTTAAAAGTCACAGAGTCAATGTCAATGGGATCACTCGGATTCAATCAGGGGCGGCCCGATGAAGGATGGCGCCCGCTGACATTACCACTCATTTTGAGCCCAAGCATCTGGGCCCTAGTAAATAACCATCAGTGGGTGGGTCCGGGGGACAGGTCATTAGCCCTGAGAAAAATAAATATCTCCTCTCTCGTGAAGGCTGCAAGTCATTTAGCACAGACTAGGAAATTTCACCCTAGATTAAGTATGATGAGCCAATATCAGTCAGAGGAGAGGCCATACTGAGCGGAGAGCCTGATGAGACGAAGGGAAAATCTATACGCAGGCTTCGGCAAATGTAATATAATTTTAAAGGCGAGGAAGTGTGTTGGCACAGGGCTCGAAGGAGGGATAGGGGCACTTGAAACTAGAGTTTGACTGATGGGGAATTTTAAGGGCTAATGTTTTTGGATTGAAGCTGCTGATTGCTGGCAATTTCTGCTGATATTCTACATTTTCAAATAAAAGATATTGATTGTTAGATCATATTGTCAGTGCGGCGAAACCTCATTAACTTCAACTCTTGAATACATGTCAGGGCATTTTTGGAAACTTAAAATGATATGCTGTAGTCAGAACCTGCAATATTTTACATGCAATGACTGGTTGAAATTAAAAAACTAATCAGTATATTCCCCATTTTATCGGCAATATTTAAAAGACTTAGATTACATCCGCAAAATAAAGCAAGAGAATACGACCATCTGAGGTTACAGTGACCCTAACACTTAAACTCTAATATGTTTGTTCTTGAGTCTTGTCTTTGTAGAGACAGACCTACAAAAACAAGAAAAAATAATGCCTCTGGCCACTGCTACTTATCACCAGCACGTATATATTTAAATAATAATAAGTAGTACAGTAGATTCTGTAAAGTTCAAATGTTAAATGTTATGTGTATTCAATTCAGACACAAGTTGGCTTCAATGGAGCCAGAACCAACAAAACAAAATAAGTTGAGTGTTATTTTGCACCATACTTGACTTGATTACACTTAAATTACTTTTGGACGCCCATACATCGTAAGTAATTATACACAGTCTGTTGAAATACATTAGAGGTATACAACTAAATTGGTTTTACTGTGTAATAAAAACCTTATCTATTACCAAAGGACAAATCAAGGAGAATTTGTATTATGCGTGACACTGTTTGCTTTTGAATTTCACCCTTTTGTTCACAGTGTCAAGTTTTGGACTACAGTATAAGGAGACTGAATCTCCTCTTCTAAAAGTCGTGCACACACTTCATCCAACTTGACTAATGTAAAGCCCTGATTATGCACAAATGACCCTGGCGGCTTTAAACTGTCATCAATCCAATTAATAGGAGATGGCTCTGAATCCATTACAGCAACTATAATACAAACATTATTATATTAACCTCCATATCTATTCTAATTCTATCAAAAATAATTAATTTAATCCATTTGCAAAGTGCCGGTTTTTTGAATAATTAATATCAACACTTTAAATATTAAATATTCATTTTTATTCATGTATCTCAATTGTGGTAGAGTTGCAGAACAGCCAGCTTTGTGTGTGTGTGTGTGGTGTGCGTGTGTGATGTGTGTGTGAGTGTGTGTACAGGACTGACCTCCCTAAAGAACTGACAGGAGCAGTAATTTCTTCAAATTTACAAAATTCACAAAAAATCGGTTGATGACCGTTGGAGCAAATGAGGAAAAGTGTGACTAACAACAGGTCACTGTTTTGCTTCCAGTTTACTACAGACAGTAAACCTTTCTTTTTGTTGTTTTTTGTGCTTAAACTTTTGTTACTTTAACCCAAGTGGTGTGAGATCAGGAAACTGTTTAATTTTTGATTACATTAAACATGAACTGGCAAGCTCAAATGCTTTGTTCTGGACAGCAAAACCAGATATTTGGTTTTTCAATTTGAAGGATTTGTAGTGTACGAATAAAATGTGTTCATGTGGGTCTGCGTGTACATGTTCATTTATGTGTACTGTATTTAACAAATATATCAAGATTATTATATATTTGTTAAATGTCATAACAGCAGATCAGTTTGATAGCTGCTGAAAAGAGCCTAAAAAACCTGCAATGCCATGTTTTTTTACTTTTGAAAATAAACACGTAGGCTATTTAACATTTTTAGTTTGGAAGTTTAAGAGCCCATTAAAGTCTAAAATGTTAGTCTAAAACCAAAGCCATGTCCTTCTTTAGCACATCAATAGTAGACTTACCAGTGTAACAAAGGTTTCACTAAACTGGGGTTTAGGAGTTGAAAGCCTTAATAAAATCCCTGTTCATTTCTTGTAGGTTTGTCTGAAAGAGAAAAGAGAAAAAATAGCACTTAGGTCACATGATCACACCTTAGCCAGCTCCAAGACGATTGAAGGCATTTAGCGTATATCTTTGGGTAAATATACTGTTCCCAAATGTTAAAATAAATTCACTCAGGAGAGACGTGATGTATGGAATACATGTTTATTATCGGGTCGCATAATATAAATGAACATAATGATGACAGTTTATAACAAGTGAATGAAATGGTGTTTGGCGATTAGGCCCAGGTTTTGTAGGATGTCATTCGGGAAGGGAAGAACCGTTTCCGATGAACCCCCAAAAGAAGTGAAGGTATGAAGTACTGAACGTGATGAAATCTTACCTTGTGGGATGCAGTGGAAATCTATGGATGAAAAGAGAGGTTAATACATGTGGGGATTTAGGCATCCTCCCTGGACGTACAGGGCTTCCTGGACGTACAGGGCATCCTGGACATACAGGGCGTCCTGGACATACAGGGCGTCCCGGACATACAGGGCTTCCCGGACGTACGGGGCATCCCGGACATACGGGGCATCCCGGACATACGGGGCTTCCCGGACATACGGGGCATCCCGGACGTACGGGGCATCCTGGACATACAGGGCGTCCTGGACATACGGGGCTTCCCGGACGTACGGGGCATCCCGGACGAACGGGGCATCCCGGACGTACGGGGCAACCTGACTTCGCAGGGACACATTTTATACAGACCCGAAGGTTACAACCTGGACGTACAGGGTTAGACATGCAAGGATAACATGAGCCGCGGGGCGAATATACGAGCTGACATGCTAAGAACCACCACCAGTTATATGCATACGTACCAATTTGAAGGTTGGAGAGACCTTTGGATAGCCAGCACGGCACTGGCGTTCGGACGAATGTAGGATGAGAAGCGGTTGTTGTAGGGAAGAGGAACAATTACCTTAATTGCGGCAGGTTTGCTGCACCTATCCTGAACGAGCCCTGAAATGCTCTTAAGACACCACCACCAGTTATATGCATGTTTACCAGAGGTAAACTGGAGAGATCTTGGATAGCCGGCACGAGCCGATGCCCGGCGAAGAGGGAGATGTAGACAATGTAATGCGGCTGTTAGCTTGAGTACAATGATGCATGAATATCATACCCTGCTTAACATAAGCCATGTGAGCATGAACCAAATATATGAGTGCAATATGAGCAGCATGAAATAATATTTGCTTAGTTAAATGCTGAGACATGACCCATGATATAGGCAGGGCTCAGCGCTAACTTTTAAAAGTGGTTGCCAGGCTGGCAACCAGGCATCCGCTTTTGGTTGCCAACTGAAAATACGGTTGCCCTTTTTGATACCTTACATTTTAAATAATTAAGATGCTATACAGTTATACATCCACTTAATAATGAACATGTGACACGAGAATGTTCGAATGCTTTACAATAAGTAATTAACGCACTTATTTGAACCTAAGTGGTAGTAAACTTGTCCACCCTCGATTGCTGGTATACGAAATACCAGTAGTGCTGCTGTTGTCCTGTCTTCATAGATCCCTCACAAATGAATTGAGCAAGTCACCAGTTTCTTGATCATCCGTTGTCTCCCTTTCAAATGTGGGTTTTCTTGACCTTTGTGCTGACCCCCACCATAGACCCATTGCCCTTCAGCATGAAGTCTTGGATTGGCCAGACTAATACATTTCTAATGTTAAATAAATGAAAACCATTCATAGTTAAACATTTGATATTAATTATTGATGCTGTAAATTACCTTTAATATGTCTTACTATATTTAAAATGTGTTACCTTTTTATAGAGTGATTATAATTTAATGCAACCATTTTCTATGGTAAAGTTTCGTTTTGCACTTTTATTTTGTAGTAATAAGATCGGGACTCTTATTATTTTTGAAGGAACTTTTACCGGAAGTGAATAGAAAACATTCCTCTTTGTTTTTCGTTCGGGTTTTACCTTACGCTCCATCAGTTGAATCACTTTGAACATTCATTGGAGAAGTTGAGGTGTTGGCTGAACTTTTATCAGTCAAGCAACTTATTTTTGCTTTGCCATTTTGTTGTAAAACAAACACACGGCGCACCGCGCACGCGAGTAAACGTGCATCGCTTCTGGCTCTGTAATCACGCCAATGCACGTGCATTTTAAGTATCAGGTTCCGACTGGTCACAACATTAAATATCACTCTTAAAGACGAATATGAACATTTATCTATTTTGGGGTGCACGTTTGCTGTCCTTATTTCTTATGTTAAAAACTGGTTGCCACTGATGGCAACCAAAGTCCAAGAAGTGGTTGACGTTTCCAAATGGTTGCCAATGGCAACCGTTACTATCGAGCCCTGGTATGGGACTAGCTTAATTAGCAGTTTAATTACGCCACGGTGAGACGTAGATGCTGATGTGCTGGTTGGGTGATTAGACTGTCTTCTATCATCTTACATGAACATCTCTTTCTCCCTGAAAGAAACCCCCAAAATCCACGGATGGGCAGCATCCGTGGCTGTGTGAAGCTTGAAACTGCGGTACTTACTGAGCATTGTGACGGGTAGTAGTTACCCGAACTGCATAACTCCATGCTGTAACGCGTTACACCCGACACTGCCTGGAACTCACCTTAACCCTAAACTAAAGCAACGATATTCTCTCTTTTTTCCTCTCTCCTTTTTCTTCTTCTCTTTCTCTCTCTTCTTCTTCGTTCTTCTCTTCTTTTGCTTTTCTCTTTCTTCTTCTTTTCTCCTTCTTTCCTTTCTCTCTTTTCTTTCTTCTCTTTTCTTACCTGTTTTAGCGGTGAGGCGCAGGGAAAGGAGGGGAGCCTGCTGTGCGCTGAACCTGCTAGTAGTGATGTTACGTACTGCGCTGAGGCTTCGGAGCGTGTGTCGAGTAATCCCCAATCCTTTTTGTGAAGCATGTATCGAGGCTTGTATCATTTTGGGCCAGTGACGTCATCGATGACAAGCGAACCTCGCTGCCTGTCGATACCACGTGACTGCTTCGGAAAGCGATTCATTTGAACCGTTGAGCCACAACGCTCATAATGCCCATGGATGTATAACAAAAACCATATTACCCCTCCTGTACCCGGGTCCGCTGGTGACACGATGGAATTAAAAGAGCTCAGACCCTCACTTATATAGAGGTCGGAAAATGTCATGAGTATAAATAGATACAAGCATAAATAAATGTAGGAATAAAACATGAATAAATAAATGAATAAATGCAGATAATATATATCCAGTGTTTTTCGGGTAGATTCAGCGTGTGGGCTGTGGCTCGCTGGAAAGCAGCCGACCCACGACTGCAGGGTTTGCTTATAGAAGCTACAGCTAAATGAGATAATGCAGTTAATAAATGTATTCCTGATATGGTTTAGCCTTCTCAGGCTACAACGTGGTTAAGTTTATGAATAATATTAAGGAATACGAATCCCTCTTTGCAATGTTTACCAGCCTCCTATAGGCTTTTCAATCACACTCGTTCAACTGGAATGAAAACAATATTGTTAACATGAAAATAAGATTGTATGTCCGTTGTTTAGAGTTATTCTAAGGCTTTACTCATTGGGAACTCGGTATGAGATAGAGCGCAACTGTTGAGATTCCAATATGCCTGTTTTACACGCTTTGACCAACAGGGGTTTATGTTCAAATGAAGCCCATGATGAAGCCTCATGACATGAACCCTTTGCGAACCAATTGCTGGAAAGCTTCAAAGCTTCATAAGGCTTCATCTCGCCATCACTACTTGCTTGCCACCTAAGACGCACTTAGAGACCAGTACTGCTACTGAGCCGGGAGGAGAAGTAGCTTCGATGAGATGTAGCTTGAGCCCTGCCTGCCTGCAAGAGGGGTTGTGGTTGAAGCCGGAAGTGGGTGAAGCTTCGCAAGCGATGAGGGCCCGTTCCGCGTGAAGGCCGGAAGCGCCGCATTTGAGCGGCCCTGATGCCAGTGATGCCCTCTCGAGAGACTGAAGGCGTGTGTCAATTGTTTGCCTGAAGTAGTCCATTTCCATTAAGCCGGAGGAACTTCCGTGGAGCTCAGTATCCTTGTCTTTTTCTTCCGCATCCGGGTTTGCGGGGTGGCCGGCTAGAACCGCTAGCCAACTGGGGAACGCCCCCTGTAGCTTAATCCGCAAGACTGCGGAGCTGATGAATTAATACCCGGAGCTGGGACGAAGCCCTGCTGCTGCTTGCGCGTTGACACCTGGAAGACAGCTGATGGAAAAGGGGAGAGCATATATAGAGGGATTAACAGGTGCGATGATTAGGCTTGTGAATGGAGGGAAGTGATAGGTTAGCTGAGGAGTGGGGAGTGGCGCTCCCTATCCTTTAGTGAAGGGAGCGAGTATTGCCATGACGCGCAATACGAAGTGATAGGTCTTCCTGCCTGAACTTGCGCTGAGCTTCATTATTGCTTTTCAAAAGAAATAATTGTGATAAAAGATGTTTCAATGTTTGATTGACAAAGTAATGTAAAGACTGTGAGAAATGAAGTGTACTACTGGGGTCTAGCAGTTGGTAGCCTTCAGGTTAGGGTACACATTTCAAAACCCCAGTTCATTGTGGATTTGTTGCAAAAAATGCAAAAAAGTTTTTTCGTGTAAAAGCAACAGTGTTTTTAAAGAAATGAATCGAAAAGATTTTCCATTAAATATTTTTGCATCTGCAGAGAGAGCAGTATGACTAACTTTCTAACTTTTCACCGGCGGGTTCAACAGCTCTCTCTCTAACCCCACCACCCCCATTCCTGGTTCTTGGCCATATATCTCCCCCTGTTCTATCGCCCGATGGCCAACACTCAGCAACTCTTGGCGAGGCATCATTAGGTTTAATGTACTCCCCCCCCCCCTCCTCCCCCCTCAATTTTTCTTTCTCTCTTTCTCCCAGGGATATTTTGGAGTGGGGCGAGCTAGCTGACCTTACTGAAGGGCTCAGACAGTGCTGCCAACTCTGTCTGCACCACCCCTTCATTTATGCCCCCCACCAACACACACACACACACACACACACACACACACACACACACACACACACACACACACACACACACACACACACACACACACACACACACACACACACACACACACACACACACACACACACACACACACACACACACACACACACCTCATCTCCATCAGTGTTTGGTGGCACTCATGGCAACATAGTTATTTGCTATTGAAAGCTACGTTCCCCCCCACCTGAACAGTTTCTTCCCGTCGGTTAAACAAGGCCCCCCACTGACACTTTACCTCTGCCACAACGTAGACTCTATAATATGCATTACATTAATGCACACAATGTTCAAATTCTAGTAAATGCTTACTGCACATATTTCTTATTTCAAATTGTATATTCTATAATTCACTGCATTCTATTTCACTGTAAATTACTGATTTATTTTATTGCTATCTAATTATATTTTATTACAGTGTCCTTAAAGATTTTTTTATATTTATATTAAAAATCTTTATATTAGATTTTTTGTTTTATATGGAGATTTTTTGTTTAATATTTTATGTATGCACCATGACACCAAGTCAAATTCCTCGTATGTGTGAACATACCTGGCAATAAACCCGTTTCTGATTCTGATTTCTGATTCTGACAACTACGTTATAACCCTTGTTATTGCCTTCATTCAGAACCAATTTGAACTACCAAAGACTTTGCTGTGATCAAATGCTGAATTTGTTTTTTATAATATACAGTCTTTTTTCTAGTTGTCAAACTAAGCAGGTGCAAATGGGAATCATTCTTTTTTGTACTGTTGCTTGAACAGTATGAGGAAAACATTCTGCAACAGGGCTGTGGTATTGTTTGTTGGATCTTCCATTAAAAAAAGTTATCCGAGTTGCCAATTTTGAATTCAACAAATGTGGTTGGTGGAGATAAAACTGTATGCTGCATGACCAAAGTAACACAATATTCTCTCCCTTTAATTGTGCCACCAAAACTGCTTTGGTTAGGTTTTTGGTGAGGCTATGTTGGTTTGTATAAACCAAAGTAACACGTGAGGGTTGAAATGACTACTCCTTGTATCCTAAACAAGAAATGTTTAGGGGTCAAGACTGTAAACTCATTAGGGAAATGTTTACTGAGGTAATCATTGAAGTTGGAAGTAAGACATTTTCTCATAGACTTCTATTCATTCAGACTTATTTTTGCTGAAAATAAAGTTGTCCCTCTGCTATTTGACAGAATGCAGGTTAAACAAACGTTTCTCATGGGGTTTTCTTCTCTGACGTGGAATTCACAGCCCACACACGCCTGATTGATCATTGGTGAGGGTGTCATCATGTGGAGCAAATTCTGGGGTCAGTAAAGTTGGTAAGACAAAACCCCAAAAAACTGTGATTGTCGGATGGTCCATTTTACTGTAACAACATTCCTTCAACTGATTGTTCCAATGCATTACTTGCTGCCTGTAGGTTTGTTTCAGGTAAACGTAAACGTTGTGGGTGTAATGATAATGTTCTCACAGTTTTCCCTTCCATAGACAGGTGGGCATATGTTGTACAAATGATAAGGCACTCATTTTCCAAAAGATAATCTGACTTTTGGCTGTATTGACTAAATGTAATTGAATCATCTTGACTTAACACTTAAACGGGTTTCTAAAGCACATTTTATCTAAGATCCTAAACACAAGGTGGAGTTTAACTTCAAAGGCTGTAACACCCGGAACATGTGATGACTAAGAACAATGCTGCGGGAGTGTCTGCATGCGCATCTCTCCAAGATGAGCTGAACTGTTTTTTTGCATTATTTGAGAGCAGCCAGGCTGGGGGGGAGAGAAGGATCAAGAGCCTTGCCCTCTTGTTTTTAACAGGGCAGATGTGTGCAAATCCTTTTAAAAGGGTTAACACACACAAGGCTCCTGGACCTGATGGCATCCTCTGCCGTGTTCTCAGGGTGTGTGCAGTTCAGCTGGCAGAGGTGTTCACAGACATCTTCAACAGGTCCCTGCTGCAGTCTGTAGTCCCCACTTGTTTCAAACACCCCACCATCTTTCCTGTCCCCAAAAAGACAAAAATCACCAGCCTCAACGACTACCGCCCAGTAGCACTCACCTCCATCACAATGAAGTGCTTTGAGCGGTTAGTCAAAACCTTCATCACCTCCTCCCTCCCTGACTCTCTGGACCCCCTGCAGTTTGCCTACAGAACAAACAGGTCCACAGACGACGCCATAGCCCTCACCATCCACACTGCCCTCTCACACCTGGACCAGAGGAACACATATGTGAGAATCCGGCTCATTGATTACAGTTCAGCCTTCAATATCAATAGGCGCTTCCACACCAAGTACTTTGCCGTACTTAGTTCATGAGAACTTAGTTAATCAGAACTCTTTAGTTCTGATGTACTAAAGAGCAGATCGCGTTCACACCGGAATAAGTCCCTGGGGGAGGATTAGGCAAATTAAGCCACTTACGTCACTTCTTCTTCTTCTGCTTTGGGTTTACTGGCAGGCCGCAAACAACTTCACGGCGTATACTGCCAATGGGACTACGTGGAGAGAGCCAGCAGCTTCAGGTTCCTTGGGGTCCACATCACTGAGGACCTGACATGGACTCTTCACACCACCACCATCACCAAGAAAGCTCGACAGCGGCTCTTTTTCCTCCGCAGGCTGAGGAGGTTCAACATGGACTCCAGGATACTCTGCAACTTCTACAGGTGCACCATAGAGAGCATCCTGACTGGCTACATCAAGGCCTGGTACGGCAGCTGCACCGCCCTCAACCGTAAGACTCTACAGAGGGTGGTGAAAACTGCACAGAACATCACCAGGACGGAGCTGAAATCCATGGAGGACCTTTACTCCCAGCGGCTCAGGAAGAAAGCCCTCAGGATTATCAAAGACCCCCATCACCCCAGCCACAAACTGTCTGCTGCCGTCTGGCAGGCGTTACTGCAGCATCAGGACTAAAACCACCAGACTCAGGGACTGTTTCATCCCACAGGCCATAAGACTGTTAAACACCTGAACTGCTGAAACAACATCCATAACATTCATCTGGCTGCTACTCAGAAATTATTTATCTATTTATCTAATATATCATATTCCAATAACTTGCATATAGACTCACTCTTATTGCACTATTTTACTTTTTTAATTTTTGTATTTTTGTATTTACTATTGCTTATTTACTATTACTATAGTGCAACATTTACTTGCACTATATTTTTCTGTTTATCTGTGTTATTGTGTTGCACTGTTGGAGGAGCCTGTGACCTAAGATTTTCATCGTCATAACTACACTGTCCCTATCACAAATAAGAACCTTGAACCTTATCCAGTTTGCTTGCATGGTTTTGCGTTGAGAATGCTGAAATGGGAATCAGTTCAAAGTCAATATACATCAAGAATCTTTGGAAAATAAAATACAGTTAAGAGAGTGCATTTTCGATCAGATGGCCAGTAACACATTTTTATTTCTTTTCAGTTGGACTTTGTCGAGTCCAATTGTAAAAGCTGATAACATGTCATTGTTGTGTTTTCAGTTTGTTCTGCTGCCCTCAGGTTTACATGTATGCTGCTTTAAGTTGAGACTGGATTGGTGAAGCTAATAGTTTAAGTCAGGGGTATTCAACTAAAATTCAGCGAGGTCCAGTTGGAGAAAATCTCCCCATGCAAAGGTCCGGAACATCAAAATGTCTACGTTGTTTTATGAATTAGTGTGATATTGAAGTAGCTGTAGCTTTATCAACGTCTGCATGTCATCAACAACTGACTGCCAATCAAATAAAGAAAGTACAATTCATAAACAACAATATGTATTGTCAATTAACATTGAACTATACAGATATACAGTAAATACTGTGGATATGTGTAATGTTCCTCTCGGGCTGCATCTACTGTAAAAAATAAAATAGGAGAAAATAAATAAAATAGCTTTTGAAAATATTTGCATCTTAAAAGAGCTTAATTTTAGATAAATAAAATAATCACATCATGACTTAACAGTTTCAGACGATTATAGAACAATTTCAGTCTTTTTTTACACATCATAACAATTGAACAGTTTTAAAGTTTATCTTTCTTTCCCTCTTATATTGCAGTCCCTCACTCACTGTTTTTTAATTCAGTGCGAGAATTGAGCTGGAGCTTGTCCTGCCAGTTGTTTAAATCTGGGCTGAAATGGTGTCAGGGCCATTCTCATACACACATGCAGGTGCTCATTGGTTAGCCTCGGACGAACGATATTTCGTTTTTGTGACCTCAGTTTTGATTTGAGAGGGAATGTTTGGTCTCATAGTGGCGTTGTGGCACTTTTAATGAGCGCCACGGTCTCTGAACAAATGAGACACACTGGCTCTGTGCTCCCAGTGGGCAGGATGAACATGAATGAGTCCACTCAGGGTTAAAAGCTCTGTTCTCACTGTCCACTTTCCTCTTCTTGGAGACCGCCATGTGTAATTATTTGTCTCTCCCTGTCTACCGCTAACACGCCTGTTCACTCTCCTCTCCGCTTCTCTCCCTGTATCGCTAATTATTCTCTTCACTCACTTTCCTCTCCGCTTCTCTCTGCCCAGCGCCGTATAGACTGAGAGTTACGTCATCTCCGTTCACTCCAATGGACCACTTTTTTACAGCAATGGCGGATCGTGGAGCCTCTCAATCGTTCCCCGGAAGTTAGCGCCAAGGCTAGCAGAGCTGTAGAGTTGCAGCATAATAGACCGTTCGTGACGGACTTTTAAAGGTAAGAAGAAGTTTAAAGATTTATATTGCGGATATTATCAGTACATCTGATTCAAATTAACATGTGTATTAAAGGATGTCAGTGGATTATCCCTAAATTAGTAGATTTAGGGAACGTTTACAGATAAGCGGATATTATCAGTACATCTGATTCAAATTAACATGTGTATTAAAGGATGTCAGTGGATCATCCCTAAATTAGTAGATTTAGGGAACGTTTACAGATAAAAGATTAAGCTAGGATACCGGATCAAGTTAGCAACACACGTAGAACAGACTTTTAATTGTAAATTCCGTTCTCTTAATGTCATTTCGTCCAACGTTGTTGAATTAGAGAAGAGGGGCTTCTAAACAGGATTGTATGCGGGGGTGGAGGGAGTTAAATATTAGATAAATATAACTTTGGTGCGTGTAAGAGTGAGTGTTTTTAGCAGAGCCATATTGCGTCCTTGTGATTATGTTGATTATTACCTGTCTGTATAATGTTGCAGCTCAGCTGATTTTGGATTGATGGCAAAGGGAGAGGGACTTAAGTGAGAGTGAAAACACAAGGTAAGTTTAATACTACTGTTTTATATAAGTAAGCATACTAAACATGTATTCTATCACTGTATTATATAAGTCATCTTGTTAGTAACCTACTGTATGGCAGGTGGAGGGGCAGTGATGTTACAGGTGGAGGAGCAAAACTGCAAGACTGCAAACTCACAAGACAGAGAAATCAAAGTTTGTTCTCCAGAGAAGAGGTTGATTTCACTTCATTTATTTCATATTTTCAAAAGATGTGGAAATGGCAAAAAAAATGAGAGCTATAAAGCTCCAACACAACTGTAACAACATGAGTAGAGAGCCACCAAGGTTTTTGTTGTTTGCGCTCCTCTGGCTGGGTGCTGGCAGGTGGAGGGGCAGTGATGTTGGCAGGTGGAGGGGCAGTGATGTTAGCTGTTACACACCAGGCTCAGTCTTAACACATTGCATCCTTCTTTCCAGTGTCCTTATTCCTGGAAGGGGAATCTGCAATTCCTGCAGAGTTTTGTAACCCGTTGGTCCGCATGCAAAGCGAATTTTTAAAGCCTTCTTAATTGTCTCATTGCTCCATTTCATCCCCTTTGTGGTGAGTCTGCCTAATGCCTTAAGTTGGTCTTTTGAAAACGTTTTCTTATATTTGTTGTCCCTAATTTTCATTGTTTTCTTGAGAGCTGCATTTTCCTTCCTGATTTTTCTTAGTGCAGACTTTGCTTTTTTGGTGATTCCTTCTTGGCTCTTTAATTTTCTCTTTAATTTTTTTAATAGATCTGTTTCACTGGCTGCTGGTTCCCTCGTATGCTGACTGGCTGCTGGTTCCCTTGTATGCTGACTGGCTGCTGGCTGAGTGGGTGGTGTCCACCCTCCCTGTCTCTCCTCACTAGCCATGTCCTCTCTTTCTTCACCCTCACTTTCCTTTCTCTCAGTCTCCTCATCCCTTCTTCCCTCAATCTGTGAGACTAATGTAAGTAGAAGACATAGCACTGTCGATTTTCCAACATTTAAAATATTATACCACTTAAAAATAAGAAATATGACTTTTGTTACTAAGAGTTCATACTTATTATACCTGTGTCAAGTTTCACACTATAGCTGTGATCATGAGCTATGGGCTTTGTAGATACAGGTCCCGGGGTGAATCGTGGTGCAGGGGCCCTTCTCTTTTTGACCACAGGGCGATGCACGAAGATGGCGGGTATAGCCTCTGCTCTCAGCCTAGTCTTGCCCTTTTTTGTCTTGACAAACTGCTCTGCATCAAAATGTGCCTGCGGAGTGACTTGAGGTTACTTCACACACAGAACAACTCAGTTTTGTCTGCCCACATACATATTCCATAGTGGTTGAATACACAGTATTAGGAAACACTTTATACTTACTGGACATGTTGTACTCATTACATACTGTATATAAAATATTATCAAGAATGTGAGACAACTTTATAGAAATTCATATCACATCTGTTACTGATGCCATTTGTCATACTTTGTTAAACTCACAAATAATAAAGTTCCATAACTTCAGTTGGGAACAAAGACCACACCTTATCTCCCCAAGGCAATTTCCCATCCAATAGGTGTGCTATATAGGTGTGTATAACCCTTTCTCCTGTCTGTTACTCCCTCTTTCAGCACAAGAACCAGAGGGGGATTCAATGGAGCCTGAATACCTGCATTGAGACCCTCACCCTGCACCCTGAGTCTCAACTCTCAGTGTTTTTCAAGCCTTTCCCTGTTTTTTTGTATTAAACAAAACATTAAGCTTTCCCAATGGTGTGGTTTTCGTTTTGTGAATAAGTGCAAATGCAGTGTTTGTATATAATAACCTCACATATTTTTTTGCTGTTGGTCGTGAAATTGCTCCTGCTGACTTGAGCCAGCCATTTTTTCCTGCGCTCTGTGTCAGTGGGGAAGCCGTACATTCGTACTCCTTTCTCGGAGCGATTTGAGCATCCCCAGGCAGCACAGCAAACCATGGTGGCGACTAGGAGGCAGCACAGCAAACCAGGACAACACGGAGGAAAAGGCACAGACAAACTGCATGATATGCTATTCAATGTTTATTGAATTCCATGTATTTGCAATGGATGTTCCTAAAACAACACATTTAACATCATCATCATGCTGCTGCTGCTGCTGCTGCTGCTGCTGCTGCTGCTGCTGCTAGTCCTTTGATAGTCACCTGTCGGTCTCCTGTCCTTTCTGAAAGCCATAAAGATGACATTAGTCATTTAGATAACTTGTGTCCTCAATTACCATGGGATTACTGAAACTACCATGAATTTAAGAAAATGGTAGAAATGAATCTAATCTGAATTTTGAAGCATTCCTTTAGATCCCCTCCCTCTAAATATATCAATAAACATTAGAAAGTGATGCTCCTGACTACCATACAAGTTTAAGAAGATAATATTGGTTTTAAAGAATTCAAAGCTATAAACAGCAACAGGCTCTTTAACCAAGGCACTGTTAGCCTAACATGTAAACTAGTTGTTCACACTAATCCAAATTCTATTTTATTTTTTCAAACATATTGATGTAAATACATACACATATCGATTTGTTGTATAAATATTGCAAATAAAAACCTTTATTCACTAATAATTACCAAAAATCGTAGTTCTATCTCCTGTTATCAATGCATTCACATTGCCTGCCATCAACTTCCGGGGAACGATCCTCGTCTACATGAACCACGTGACGATAACCGTTTTTGGACATCCGCCGTCGTAACTCTTCTATCTATATGGCGCTGTCTCTGCCGCGCTCTCGTCTCTTCTTCTGTGTTTCTCTCCCTGTATCGCTCACTCGTCTCTTTCGCCCCCTGTCGGCGGCCCGTCAAAATTGAAATCCCCTATTAATGTATTGATTATAGGTCCGGGTCCGTATAGGTCGGCGTATGGGTCCGGATCCGGACCGCGGTCGGCCTGTTGCCGACCCCTGGTTTAAGTTCTTGCTAGCCATGCTAGGCAGGCCATAATTGCTATGCTGAGCTTGAACCCTTCTTTCCATTTCATATCAAAATAATGGATATTTGTCTCCACATATTCGAGATCAACACAAACAATTAGATCATTTTTGGCTCAACAGCAAAAGTCTGACCTACTAAAAGTTTGTGGTGATGCTTGATAAGATGTTGTTTTGCTTACAAAAAGGTTTGCCCCCGTGCAGCTTGAGTTGATTTATTCCTAAGGCACTTGCAAATAAACAAATACCCTCCTCCGAACACTCATCACCCTGCCATGTCCAGTGACAGAAGCAGGTGCTGGGTCCAGGTGGGCCTGCCAACACACAAGGCTGGCACAGACCAGCAGGGGGTCTGCCCATGCCAAGAGTCCACACTAGGACTAATATTACTATACCTTGAAACACAGCAAAACCTGTCGCCAAACTCCTGTGCTTTAAATGGGAAACTGTGAGAGTGTGCATTGTGGAAGAGCTGATTGTTCTAGGGAAATGGTAAACTAGAGGGACAAATTAGCTCCGATTTGAATCAGTCTGTCTGTCTGCAATGAAGCGGATGAACCCTGCTTGGAAGACGATCATTAGTGAGTCAAATACCAGCACAAATGGCTGCCTGCGATAATGGCTGACATTCATCTATGTCTGAGTTTTGTCCAACTCGCCACTTAAAGCTCGTGCAACAAGGGAGCTGAATTCCGACGAGTAACAAATAAAAGGGCATTTTTTGCAGAGGAAAGATAGCCAAACTGAATTACTTATTTACTTCTATCTACTTACTGATATGGAAACGTATAGTGATTGGAATTACCTCACATTTACCCTTAATGACTTGCAAGCAAACAACCGGAAACGTTCAGAGGTGTTACATCCTGAAAATAGATTGAACAAAAATATTCCTCTCACCGTAGAAGAATCATGTATGATGAAATAGTGCAAAAAGGAGGAAATAAATGATTGTTGCGTAACATTTTACCACTCACCCACTTTGGTGTGATCAATCCGGCGGCCGTGCAGTCCATCCCTCTGCCCCCCCATCTGTTATTGCAAGTGCTGTCCATATAACAGGCGCCTGTCAATTTCGCCTGCTTTTTATTGACTCATCCTCTGAGCCATGGAGGGGTTTTGATCACAATTATCATTTTTTATGAATACATTTTCATGAATATATTAGCGTCCTCCCCACCACCGCCACCACCCACCACACACATACACATTTGGTGGAGTGTTGTTTTCTCACAGTTAATCAGTGGCCAGATAAATCAGAGGCCATATTTGCAGTCCATCTGCTGGGAAGGTGCAGTGGGCTCCAGACGCCATTCAAACATGCTGGACAATAACAGGAAGTGGGACGACAGCATGCAGACGTTGCAGGCATCACATTTCACTGTTCACTCTGTTCTTTCAATACAGATGTCAGGCCAAGATGATCTATTTTTTTCTGGGACAGAGCACCAAGAACTTTTTTTGTTCAGCATGTTGCAACTTGTGAATAGTTAAGATATATTGATTTCCTTATTAAGTAATTCCTTACATCCGTACACCCTGTCTTTTGGAGGCTAAAGCACTGGTACAGTTATACAATACAGTACATTCCCAAATGTTCCTGTACCACCCATGGATGTATTAAGAGAACTGTGGGACTCGGTGGAGCATAAAGCCAAAACAGTTTGACTTCTGAGGCCCATAGAGCGTGCACACTGGCTTTAACCATGCATCCGTCTCGGGCTCATTCACATGAACAGAGGAAAATAACTCGAGATGTGGCTTTGAGCGCATATGACAAGTTTTAGGACTTATGACTTAAAGGGGCTCTATTGTGATTTTTGGGGTATTGCCATTCCTGTAGTATAGGTTTGTGTGCATGTAAATGGTCCGCAAAGAATAAAATCCCTGTTTTCACTCAAGAGGGAGTTTCTCTCCCACACTCTGCCTCCATTGGACTCATTTGTTTACTTTCGTAACATTATGACATCAATATTTAACACTCACATTTCTATTGGCTAGCACTCCAACACATTGTACATGACTGGCTAAGGGGCGGGATAATTTCGACTCATCTCTAAGTTGACCAATCAGAACTTAATTGTGTAACAATGACAACTTGTAGGGCTCAGTATTTCCCAGAAAGACGACAAGATGCCTTAGAAACAATAGTAGATTGACTGCAAAAAAAGACAATAAGGTGTTTGGGGACTGGTCATCGTTGTTTAAAACAAAAATAGCACCTCCACAGGTGAGTCCCTGAAACTCTGAATAAAGACCCAAACGGTTGTCGGGTGCTTTGTTATTCCAGATGGCTTTATGGGTCATGAAAGAGTGATTCACGCGTCACTTTAAAAGTGCTTGTCGCTGGCCTGCCGTCTAAGCGCTCCTCTCCTTAAAAACCGGGAAGCACCCCATCAATTATTTGCTAAGCAGCCATACTGAAGATCTCACTTTGAACAGTGTGTGGGGACGGCAGCCCTGTCAGCGTGATGATAGATGCACTGGAGGCTCACGCTGCCCCAGCACGCCTCTCTGAGGGGCGGCAGCTGTACAACGTCTGAGCCTCTGTGTGTGTGTGTGTGTGTGTGTGTGTGTGTGTGTGTGTGTGTGTGTGTGTGTGTGTGTGTGTGTGTGTGTTTCTCAATGTCGAGGACACTTCCTTGGTAGGATATGTCTTCCGGGTCACTTCTTTCAGAAGCGAGGCATGAATCCTTCCTAGCCTCGGTAAACCAAGAACGGTGGAACAGGCTAACAGGTGTGCAGGTGTGCATCATATGCGAGGCCCCGCCTTAAATGGAACGCGATTTCTGGAAATTGGTCCGCGGCGCAAAGCGGGGATTCGAAGACCTCGGAGGATATACATGTTCAGCCTCGAAATTTCTCACTACGAAGGACGCCAGGTTCGGTAGAATTCCAAGGAGCCTGGACATTGGGACTCGATGACGTAGCATCCCTTGAAATAGTGGCTCTGGAGTATCCTTCCTTGACATTGAGAAACACCCAGAGTGTGTGTGCAGAAAACAACACACATGCATAATAACACACACAGGCATTCACACTGTTGATTCTCGACTCCCATGTATGCATACACTCACCTGCACATATGCAAACCCACATTTTCATTAACACCTTGTTATATACACACTTACTGACATACATTAAACACCAGTACACATATGTAGAAACACTGAAAACCAGCAGTGGAACATTAGTAAGTACTTCTAACCAAGTACATACAATTTTTGGATTTGGATCTAGTATTCTACATAAATGTTGTAAATATTGTACTTTTTATTCAATAGACTTTTCCCCCCAGAGCCATAAACGGACTGCTGTACACATACCCAGCAAATCCAAAACAACTAACACTTCCAAAATGCAATATGGAACTGAAGCTAAGGCAGAAGCTAAGTTCTATCAGGAAGACTGGCTACATTCATTCACTCCTCCGCTGCATATAATCAGCTCATTATGGGCGTCCAGTTACATTTTACTACAATCTCCAGCAGCCAATCATCCTGCTGCAGTCAAACTTTTACATTTTTCTGCTCTCTCCTGCAGTCGGCTGTGATTCCATGCATTAATGCTGCGCTCCGCCTCCACCCCTTCCACCTCCAGTCATCATATCCAGTGCCCAGGTTGAGCTAATCCAGAGACCACCCTAATCGAATCTAAAACTACAACCAGAAGTACATCACCAATTTTTCTTTGGCTTTGATTTGTAAATTATCTTAACTCGGCACAGCTGCAAACCCACCAGACCTGCTCTGCTAATTACACCGTTTGCCACTTTAATGTCCAATGTAGCCATCAAGGAGTCAATGGAGAATTAATAGAGCATTAATCAACATGCGCTAATTAGCTTATAACATGTTAATTAAATCAAGTATTTAAAGTTCTGAGACGTGTAATGCTTTTACTACAGCACTGTAGAGAGAGACAGTATGCTTGCACATGCAAGTTGCAGCAGTGAAGTCAGCGAGTCAATAAAACTGTCACGGTGTTTGCTAATCCCGACCCTCGTTGCTCTATTGGGATTTCCCTGTTCGCACCATTGTTATATTGCCAACCTCCAACCTTAACAAATCAAATTACTTCTTCATGTGATCAGCTGTGACACATTTACACACAAAAATGCTTCCGGATCAATGTCGCCGCTTAGGCCGCCATACGCAGCGATAAGCTGAATGCTCAGTCGACGATCATAGATTCTTTAGAGCAGGATTCAAAATGGCAGAAAGCCAATAGCAGAGCTTGTCTTTAAAGATCAGTGAATTACTTTGACAGTGTGGAGCCTTTCCCGGTGCTCTTAATGTGAAATCAATACACCCTCTTCCACTTACTAGTGTAAAACGCTTGACCTGAGGATTGACCTTTTTGTTTTTTACCCCTCTCTTTGTCTTCTAAGGAATGGATCCGTAGGTTTGAGGACAGATTTTATTTTTGTAGCGATACACATATTGCTGAGGCTGCTCTTTCTGTTTTATCAGGCGGTGGGGGAGGGGGGGGGGGGCTCTGGAGACTCTGGCCTCAACCACATCCCAATCTTTAAAGGGGCCCTATTATGCTCATTTTCAGGTTTCATATTTGTATTTTTTGTTTCTACTGTGACATGCTTTAATGTTCAAATGGATATGTTTCAGGCAGGTGGTTGGAGTGTGTTGGAGATGAACTTCCTCTAGAGGGAATTTATGGATTTTACCCTTTCATACCACAAACCTATACAACTCACTACAGGTAAGGGAAAACCCTTAAAAAGCATAATAGGGCCCCTTATGTTGTTTTTATTTGTATTTGATCTTGTAATGGACATTTTACTTTAACTTCTAATGCTTGAATAAATATCCTGACTGTTTTTGTTTTGTTTTTGTATTGCACATTCATTCTTTAATTTCTTATGTTTATATCAATATTTTTTTCAATTTTTGTTTTGTCTTATCTTTTATTGGGCGTTTTAACTTAACTTAATATGTTTATATAAATATCTTTATTTTATTGCATCTTATCTGGTATTGCACATCTTTAATATTTGTTAACTTATATATTTATTTCATTCTAAAGTGGAGCAGTTGTCACACTAAAAAATCCCAAGTATTATATGATGATGATGACTTTTTCAAGATGGACATCACCTTTTCGTGATATCCAGCTACAACAGCCTCCACTCTTCTAGTTTCAGGCTTTCCACATGGTTTTATAACCTGTTTGCAGGGATTTTCTCCAATTCAGCCATAATATTACACAGTAGGTGAGGTCCAGCACAGATTTTGGGTGATCAGGTCTGGCTCAAAGGCAGTGCATCCCAAAGGTATTGGACGGGTTCAAGGCCAGAAAAGTTCCAGACCAAAGAGGGAAAAGCCGTCCTTTGTGGAGATGGCTTTCAGCATTTATGGTTGTATTGTTGTACTGTAACTACCTTCACCAAGAAGTTTGGAGACAAATGTTTAAATTAACTTTTTTTGCTGCAGCATAAAGATTTCTCTTCATTTTCACATTCACAAACCCCGTTTTCACATTCACAAACCCCGTAGTAGTCCCCGCCCCGATAAGTAGTAGTGTAAGTTATATTTATGCAAAGCAGCTTAAAAGAAAGCTTCACCTACAAATCGACCATTTTAATATGAATTACTCCCCCTGTGTTACCTTGGATTCCTGATATACTTTTGATCTATTACTCCATGTTGAACAAAGAATTAAAAAACAATATTGAGAAAGGTCTTGAAGAATAGGAAGAACAGGACAACTATTTCAGTGTCTGTAAACACATTCTTACATAACTCATGCAGCATAAACCAAGTCTAATTCATCCTGTTGAATGCACATTACTTTACAAATACATGCATTTTAGCTAAAATCGTAAAACACAAACTCAGTGTTTGATTCTCAATGAAGAAGTGTTTTAAATAGTAAGGTTTAGTGAAAATACGTGTTCGGAGTAAGTATTAAGCATACGTCTGGATAAATTAGACTATGATTATTCTTCAGTACATCTGTACGATTTTTCTGAACAGATGCCTTGATGTAGTTTTGCTTTTGTTAAACACATCCACACATTTGCTACACGTCATCAAGAATGTTCTGGTTCTTTTTATTCCTTGTTTACCATGAAGACATGCAAGAAAAGCAATGTTTTGTTCAAGAAGGAAAGGTAATTGATATACACATGATGTAAATGATACAACTGTGGGTGAAGTATTTATTTAATAAATAAACTACAGGATAATTTAAGAGCTGTAATTACAGCACAATGTGAAGAAATGTAGGAGCAATGGAGTACAAAAGAATACAGCCTTTACTGTAAGCATTCATATTTGAGCTTGAGGATTTTCTAAAGTTGTAACCCTAGCCCCAACCCAACCGCAATAAAAAAAAAAAAAAGTAATTTGCCATGTCAGTCCAGAAGCACGCTGGTTTATATTTAAAATACTACAAGATTAGATTTCACCCAACTTTAACCAAAATCAAGATTACATTTTAATATCTACCTTGAAGTAAATGTTGTAAAAGGTGGACTTTAAACTTCCTTAAAGACTATAGAGACATAACAACACAACATGATGTAAAAGTTGCAAAGATCAATTGTTGATATTTCCGTTCTATTTCGCCTCTATCCTGGTGGATCATGTTTTAATAAACCCCTCCGTTCATTCTCTTGACCCCCACCATGTCACACTCTCCTCTTCCTGTCTGTCCCCACGCTCCCAGTCACCTCACCTTAAAAGGAGGAGGCCACAGATCAATACGTTTGATGGGGAGGCAATAAGCAGCCCTATTAAGTGACAAAGGTTTACTCTGTAACAGCTGGGCTGGCGCGGGAGCCGAGCTTGTCTGACTAATGAATCGTGAAACAATCAGGCAGTAGCCATTTGTGTTTAGATCTGTAAATATGGCGCGGTACAAGTGCCAGACCATCGCTGGCACTCCAGCTGGGGCCACAGATGGTCTGGATTGGAGGCGAGGCGCAGGCAAACCGTTAGCTCCTCCGGCCCACACTGCACCGCACCTCCTCTGTCTCTGAGTGACAACTTCACTTTCGCGCTAACTTAGCCCGCCTGCCCCACATTGGACGCCAGGATTTGGTTAAAAAAAAGAAAAGAGGAAAAAAACCTGACAGCTCCTGAATGGGAGCCCAGCCGATGAGCAGTCTAGCTGCAATCCGGCAGAGGGAACCAGGGGGAGTAGAGAAAGAGAAGAGCAATGATGATCCTGCTATTTAAAGACATGATCAACCTAATTAACCTTGGGATGCCAATGACTAATACTGAAGTGGCTGGTCCACCACAAGAGTATGGTGTTGGAGGCCTCATAAATCTCACTAATAAGAAGTACATTCTAAAATAGGAGGAACATGGGCGCACAGGCAAATCATTATTCGGAAGAGGATTGAGAATACTTTATTTGATGTTCTTATCAGTTAAGTCAGGGAAGGAGAGGGCCGGTAGTGTGGCAGAGATGGGCTGTAATTCACCCGGTGACAGCTGAGTAAATACAGAAACATTGAAATAGACAAATAAGAATTCATTTCAAAGACCTTTTGTAATTTGCCTGCACAAATGGTTGAAATAGAGACAGAATATATTCAGCAGTCGCAGTTAGGAGCGGTGGTAGTGGGGGAGGGGGGGCTGTCCTTGAGATAGAGCTATAAAAGAGGTTTATTTAATCTATTTCTGAGGTAAAATTATCTTCTGGCGTTTTGCTCTACACATTTGGTGCAGTGAATGTGAAAGCGGTACAGAGCCATTACAATGCCCTCAAGTCTATTAAACTGAATGACAGACGTTGTTTACAACCCCAACTGCTTCTGCAGCCACACCATTATCGCTGCATACTGATGCAAGCGTCAACAGCAGGATTGGCTGTCATTACAGAAAGGACGGGAGAGTGTCTTAAAGAAACATTTATCAGCTTTTCTGAAGGATTTGTAACCTGCTAATCACTAGATGGGATGTTACTGTCATTACCTCATCCAGCATATTAGCCTGTGAATGCTACACACTCAGACATTATGAACAATATACTAACTGATTAAAATTCAATACACTGATGTCAGAATGAAACCTGTGGCATTTAAATTACATTTAGCAGAATAGAACATTCAACTCAAGACTGTGCTTGTATTTTTTTTTTACAAATATAGGACACCACTCAGGCATGTCATGATTAAACAAAGAAGCTTAATCAAATTGCAAACATTACAGTCAAACGGAATTAATTATTGTTTAAATAATTTAATAAACATTAAATGCATTTTTTTTTTTAAAACAATAAGGGATTCAAATTTGGAAGATCTATACATTTCTTTACAAAAAATAAAACACATAAACAAATATATGTAAGCATTCAAATGCACACCAAGAAAAATTATTAAATGTGAGAAAAAAAAGGAGAAATTAAATAGTTATAATGAGAATTAAATAAATAGATAAATACAAATACAATTATAATTATAATAATTAAAAAAGAATATTACATTCAGGCACAATTATCTAATAATTGTTTGTCATCATTTTGATAAAAAGCTTAAAGCAGAATAAACATTTTCTATTTCTAAATTGACGTATTTTGCCTTAACAACTGTGCAGTTTGAATTCCCAATTTTGGGAAAGTTAATTTGGCATCTTCCAAGCTGTTTGTTTTAGCATATTGCTTTTAAAACTAATATGAAAGTCGCCATACGTAGCTAAAACCACGGCAGTCAATTCCTTTCAACGAATATGAGCCACATTTTAAGGGTCGTGTTGAAAATTGCATCTATCTTAAATCACTTTTTAACGTCCTTTGTCATGAGGTGTTTACATTATTTTTGTCAAGCCCATTTACCTCTTTCATAAATGCAGCTTTTACAGTAATGACACCCAATTGACATTCAGCTGTTCTCCTTAAACAACACAGTGTCTGGATGTTCTGCTCTGCTATGTGCTGGAGGGATATTTATGGGCATCTAAATGTACAGAGCCTTTGTTTCACAGTGGTAATAATACCGGGCCCAGACCTACTGTCCTTGTCCCTTCAGTCCTGTGAGTAAGAACCTAGTCAATGGAACTTTTTGCGCAACGTTAACTGTCACGACCCGCGGCGGCGCGGCTGGAAATGGCTTAACTAAACTGTCAGATCTAATAAAGCCAATAAAGGGATCAGATAAATGTTTATTACATAGTGGGAAAGATCATTTCTGGACAGAAATTGAGGATGACCTTTCCGGATAATTCTTCGCTGTCGTCGCACCCCCCATCCTTCTGCTGCATAAATCACTGGGTCCCTTTTGTTTCACGGCTGATGGAACCCTGCTGACGTGGGATTGTTAAAACCTCGCTAGCTCTTCCTTCTTTCTCCCCCCAATTACAGGAGCCCTCCGAGTCTGAATGCTACCGCAACGTACAGACAGGGGTAGGCTGTTGTGCTCTAGCTGCTTCAATCTATAATACCAGATAGTGATATTGTGTCAGATAATATAATACCTAATGTTATTTCAGAAATAGTCTTTTTTAATTCAACATCTGCTGCACTCTGCAACATCAGAAATGTGACTTAGACAACAAGTCCTCCAACTCATACGACCAAATAGTTTGATTGTTCAAGCGCTTATTACGACCAAATAGGTCGATTATTCAAGTGCTTATTACGACCTAGAACCACGTTTTAACGTTTTCGACCTCTAGTGCTCCAGTTGACTGCAAACGATCCGGTGGGTCGTATATTCACAAATAATGCTCTCTGGAAAATCCTAAATTGTAGGATAGTTTGGCCATTAAAATGCTTTTTGATCAGACTTCTAGCGAGAAGTGTACATCGTACTTTTAGAATCCACGTCAAGTGGATGTGTAGGACTATAGCTTGATAGATATTACGAAGATTATTTGAGGTCTCGCCAGGAGAACGTGTATATATTACGTCTTTCCCCCTATTCATTTCTATTGACGGCAGCGTCCATGTAAAGTTAGCGTCAACCCTCACGGGGTGAAAATAGTATTTCCGTTCTCCAAGTTTTCATAATAAAACCGTATTCCCCTCACTGTCAAATGATTTAACAGTGATATCTGCCATACTCATCCACTAAAAAACATCAGTTTATCTTTTTTAATTACACAACATTAATTGGTTTAAATTGTGTACACTGCTTTTGTGTTTTTCCCATAGGTTTTTCCTTTTCGATTCTGAGAGATACATTTCTTTTTTCAGAGGTTTTGATAGGCTAAAACATTGAACTACCCATAATCCTCAGCTATCGTTGAAGCTCGGTGATTGGATGTTTTAGCCGCAATGCACGTTGGGATATGGTGTTTATGCGATGTGAAATCCGAAAACATTTAAAAAAATTAATAATAATACTTTATTCCGAGTGTTCTTGCTTTTCTCTTTGAAAGTCATCACATAACGACATTTTAATACACGGTTCGGCTGCATTAAATATTACACATCTGCCGTAGTTATTTATTTATAGAGCCCTGATTAGAAGACTTCTGGACAAACTGGAAGAAATGCAGCCGAAACGGGAAACGTGACATAAATATATCAGCAATTAAACAACATCTTAAATTTCTCTTCACTCAATAAGTCTCCTTGCAGTATCAACATTAATTCGGCTGACTTTTATATTTGATCCAATTGGTAGATATATGTATGATATGTGTTTAGTGTGTACTTGTAAAGCACCTTTCTTTCTTTCTTTCTTTATTTCGAACAGATTAAAAAATAACAAATAAAAAAATAACAAAATGTGAAAAACAGAATACTGCATTGTTAAAATACAGTATCCATCCACATTCATGGTAATATCTGTATTCAACAAAAAAACAAAAAAAGTCTCCATATTAATAATAATAATAAATCATATGTGTCCGAAAGGGAGTAGGAGGAAGCAAATGCTTATTAATTCCCACCCCTTACTTTATCAATGATTGTCCTTTAAAATCACTATGCAGGTTATTCCTACATACATTTACATTTATACACAATAATTTCTCATCTTCAATCACTTTTCTTCATTCTCATAGTTTTTCAAAGAAAGTGTTTCTGTACATCCTTGTGACGCTGACAATTGAGCGGCCCGACCAAGCAAGGAGGCAGAACGTCCAAAATACAACCCAGTGTGGGCATTTATTAAATCATGAAAACATGACACACAGCCTCAATCCTGCTGTTGCTTTGAACACAGTCACCAGCCACAATGATCTCACACACCCTTCCTCAAACAGAAAAACCCCAGAGCCTAAATGCACAACCCAATCAACCCAACAGGACACAGGTGAGGGGGGAGCAATTAGACACAGGTGGGGGGAGGAGACAACACAGGGCACTAGGTGCACACAATCAATGGAAACAGACATGGGGAAAGGGGAACACATTTCAACATAAAATACAATAAACACTACATCAATCAATAGTATAAAATTGTATACAAAT
The DNA here is from genome assembly GCF_949606895.1 of Notothenia rossii. Classification (NCBI taxonomy): domain Eukaryota; kingdom Metazoa; phylum Chordata; class Actinopteri; order Perciformes; family Nototheniidae; genus Notothenia; species Notothenia rossii. The sequence goes on from NC_136909.1 coordinate 33,785,255, forward strand.
GTATGCACAGTGACCAAGTTACCTTTGTCACATTCCTTTTAAACTGAATGATGCTTGTGCTTTGTTTTAACTCCTGCTCCAAACCATTCCATAAAATCACCCCAGATTGTTATACTCAAACTTCTCAGAGTTGTTCTGACCTTGAGTTGTTTAAAAAGTAGATTTCCTCTCAAATGATACCAACCCTCTCTGTCTACGAACAATGTTTTTAATTTCCTAAATAGTAGACTATGTCTTGCTCTGTACATGATTTGTGCCGTTTTAAATTTAACCAGATCAATGAACTTCAATATGTGTGACTTCAAAAATAATACATTAGTGTGTTCAAGATATCCAACATTATTGATTACTCTTATAGCCCTTTTTTGTAATGTGCATAACGGCTGTAGGTTGGTTTTATACGTCTTTCCCCACATTTCCACACAGTAAATCAGATATGGCAATATTAGTGTGTTATATAGAGTATACAATGAGTTATAGTCCAGAATGTATCTGGATTTTCCCAATATTGCGATAGTTTTAGCCAGTTTTGCTTTTACATGAGTGATATGAGGTTTCCAGCTGATTTTGTGGTCTAAAACCACACCAAGGAACTTAATTTCATATACTCTTTCTATGTTTATGTTATCTAGTATTAATTGCACCTGTGGATTTTTTTTATGTTTTCAAAATAACATAATCTTTGTTTTGCTTATATTTAATGATAATTTGTTTGTGTCAAACCAATGTTTTACTTTAATCATTTTTGCTGTTATCACTTCCATTAGCTCTTTCAAATTGTCACCGGAACAAAAAATATTAGTGTCATCTGCAAATAAAATAAATTTCAATATATTTGATACTCTGCAAATGTCGTTGATGTATATTATGAACAGCTTTGGACCCAACACGGACCCCTGAGGTACTCCACAAGTTATGTTCATGTATTCTGATTTATGATCACCAATTTAAACAAATTGTTGTCTGTTGCTTAAATAATCTCTCACCCAGTTTAATCCCACCCCTCTGATGCCATACCGTTCCAGTTTTATCAGTAAAATATTGTGATCTATGGTATCAAATGCTTTTTGTAAGTCTATAAATATTCCCACTGCTTGTTTTTATTGTCCATGCAGTTTGCTATTTCCTCACTTAATTCCATTAGTGCCATAGACGTTGATCTATCTTTCCTGAATCCATATTGACTTTCGTCCAAAAGCTGATGTGTTTCCATGAAACTGTCAAGTCTTTTTGTAAAAAGCTTTTCAAGGATCTTGGAAAACTGAGAGAGCAATGAAACAGGCCTGTAATTTGTGTAATGGTGTTTATCCCCAATTTTATACAATGGTATAACTTTTGCTATTTTCATTTTATTTGGGAATTTACCAGATTGAAAAGACAAGTTAAAGAGATGAGTCAATGGTTCTGCAATTTCTTCAATAATGTTTTTTACAATAATCATATCAATATTATTCCAATCGGTCGAGGATTTGCTTTTACATTTTCGCACAGTATCTATGATTTATTTTTCTTCGACTGGTGTGAGGAAGAAAGAGCTATTGTTTTCATTCCAGAGGTCCGTATCTTCCCCTTTAGTTGTTTCTACGGTTTTAATTTTTTCTGCCAGATCTGGCCCCACATTTACAAAGAATTCATTAAAACCATTAACCACATCTTCTGTATTATTAATAACATGATTTTACCTTGAGCTCTGGAAAAGCGCTATAATAAATAAGGAATTATTAATGTGTAGAACTACAATATGTGAAACAATATAGCAATATCCTGTAAAATGATGTGAAAACATAATACAAAGTTATTATGGCATTGTATGCTGTGTGTTATTTGTAACATCTTCAGAGACTACCTTTCCAACTCCTCACCAGTTGACTGTTACAGGTCAACAAGTTCATGGTATAAGCTTCAAATCAAGAGACTGAAACTGAGACTGAAACTGTATTTTTCTTTGCCGTTCTGTTTTAATTTCACAATAAAGTTAATAGTAATATTATGTTTGATATTATTATGTTTTATTAACTCGACCACTGGGTCATGTTAAGACCTAAAGGCACGGACACACCAGGCCGATTATCGGCGTCGGTGGGCGTCAGGCCTAAGATGAGCGTCGACACGCCCTACTCAGATTGGTGTGTCCCGCACCGTCGGATCTTTTCAGCCGGGCCGACGCCTTTTCGGTCGAAAACCCGCCGATTCAACATGTTGGGCAGTCGGCCAAAGGCAGTCGGCTAAAAATAAATCACTCTGATTGGCTGTTGCCTCTTTTGAATGATGAATACACACTACCGCCGCCTGCTGGTAAGGAGAGTTATTGCCACTCACGCATGCGCAGTTCCTACGTGCGTCTTGTCCGTCGGCTGAAGTCTTTGCGGTGTGTTCCAGTGCGACACATGGCCAAAACGCAGACACGCGAGGCGACGCAACTGTCGGGGTCCGTCTCTGTCAGTTCTTTGTTGTCAGATTGGTGTGCCTTTAAGACCATATTTTCTGTTGGTTTGGTGTTACAAATATCAAAACAATATATGTGTGGATAACAAAATAAATCCGTCATAAACTGGAAAGTATCATTTATTGTGTTAACACTGTAAACTTGACAGTTTTTTAACCTGCATCGCCTAGTGCAGGGGTCGGCAACCCCTGGCACGCGTGCCAGCATTGGCACGCGGCACCGTAACCAGTGGCACACTAGGAATAAGTGGAATAAGTGTGCAAAAATATTTAAATTTTATTTTTGGATCCTGAACGACACCGCCGCCAGAGCGCGTCTCCCCGTTAGGCCTACCTGCAGAAGGAAGCCATGCACGCAACGCAGCCCCGCCCTCTTTATCTCCAGGTGACTTTCTGCCGCTTTCCTCCGTGGCGCAGTGCTGATCGTTTCACCACGGAGGAAAGCACTTCACAAATTGCAGTACCCATAAGGAGCTGTACAAATCCCGCAGTTGTTGCGTGGCTGTGTGTGTCTTTGGTTGAATGCACAGTGGCGATCTGCTCATCTCTCATCGAAATAATATGCTACAAAGGGGCGGACTGGCCATCTGTGTGTTGAACGTTCCTGTCGGCTCCCAAACCGTAGTCGAGGAGGGCAGAAGCAACAAGCTTCAGGTTCAATAACCCACTTTAGCTTAAATGACTGGAGAGAGGCGAGCTCTTCTTGGGAGGCCGTTGCATTTATTTAGCTGTTCTTCTGTTTCACAAAATACATCACAGACCTCTGTTTTTCTGCTGCCTCGTTTCACTTCCAGAAACAACATACACACGTTCCCTCACTGTCGCTCTACCATCCACAAACACACATGCACAAGCCACACCTCTCTCTCTCTCTCTCTCTCTCTCTCTCTCTCTCTCTCTCTCTCTCTCTCTCTCTCTCTCTCTCTCTCTCTCTTAAAGGGCCAACGATCTCATCTCATTCTGCATGACCCTAATATCATAACATGTGTGCTCTGGAGAATCACAGAACGGACGATCGTCCTTATTATTATGCCGTTTAAACCAATTATTTGAATGTATTCGTTAAATTCGGTATCATGTAAGTTGCGCTGACAGGTCCACACACACTGCTTCCCCGCAGCGAGGCTCAACCCCCCCCCACCACCCCCCCCCCCGTTGATAATTGTCGATCGTTGGCACGCTGATAACAATTTTTTGTTTAAATGGCACTTCATATCAAAAAGGTTGCCGACCCCTGGCCTAGTGGTTAAAGCACATATTGAATTTTTTGTTCAATATGTTATATTTGGTGAAACACTTTTAAATATTAAGAGTAGCCTACATACAAAATAGGGGGAAAGTAGAAGGTCAATGATAGAAATATAGAATAGAAAATATCAAGAAGATACTGTAGTGATCTCTACAATAAAACAGTTTAGTGCAGGACGTCCAAAAATATTAATAGGAGGATGTGCAAAACAGACAAACTAATAAGGCTTTATTTAAACATTAAAGAATACTTTATGGTCTTCTTTTCTAAATATTAAGCCTGACAAAGTACTTAACGTCTAATATATTGCATAGTTTATGTTGGAACTTGACAATCACCTTCCCTGAATTTTACTCAGGTGTAACTAAAGTCTGCTTTAAGGGTTGTTTATATTTCACATCATTAATCAGAATCTGCAAAGTAACTAAAATAAATGTAGTGGAGTAAAAATACCAGGTTAACGAGTCCAGTTTTGGATAGTCTGCCGTGGTTTCATTCCATTTCAAAGAGCTGTTTGACGCTCGGCCGAAAAAACTATTTGTTTCTCCGATTCGAAGGTTAAAAACATAAAAAGCATTGTACACAATTTAAACCGATCAATGTTGTGGAATTAACAAGGATAAACTGATGTTTTTTAGTGGATGAGTAGTGCAGATATCATTGTAAAATCATTTGACAGCAAGGGGAATACCTCAGGTTTTATTATGAAAACTTCGAGACCAGAAATACTGTTTCATCTTCGTAATATCTATCAAACTATAGATATACACATCCACTGGACCTGGATTCTAAAATACAATATACACTTCTCGCTAGAAATCTAATCAAAAACATTTTAATGGCCAAACTACAGTTGCAAGAAAAAGTATGTCAACCCTTTGGAACTACCTGGATTTCTGCATAAATTGGTCATTAAATGTGTTCTGATATATGGTTCTGATCTTCATCTAAGTCACAACAATAGACAAACACAGTCTGCTTAAGCTAAAACCACACAAACAATTATATGTTTTTATGTTTTTATTGAACACACCATGTAAACATTCACAGTGCAGGGTGGAAAAAGTATTTGAACCCTTGGATTTAATAACTGGTTGACCCTCCTTTGGCAGCAATAACCTCAACCAAACGTTTCCTATAGTTGCATATCAGACCTGCACAACGGTCAGGAGGAATTTTGGACCATTCCTCTTTACAAAACTGTTTCAGTTCAGCAATATTCCTGGGATGTCTGGTGTGAATCGCTCTCTTGAGGTCATGCCACAGCATCTCAATTGGGTTGAGGTCAGGACTCTGACTGGGCGTATTTTCTTCTGTTGAAGCCATTCTGTTGTTGATTTACTTCTGTGCTTTGGGTCGTTGTCCTGTTGCATCACCCATCTTCTGTTGACAGATGGCCTTAAGGTCTCCAGCAAAATGTCTTGATAAACTTGAGAATTCATTTTTCCGTCGATGATGGCAATCTGTCCAGGCCCTGAGGCAGCAAAGCAGCCCCAAACCATGAGGCTCCCTCCACCATACTTCACAGTTGGGATGAGGTTTTGATGTTGGTGTGCTGTGCCTTTTTTTCTCCACACATAGTGTTGTGTGTTCCTTCCAAACAACTCAACTTTGGTTTCAGCTGTCCACAGAATATTTTGCCAGTAGTGCTGTGGAACATCCAGGTGCTCTTTTGCAAACTTCAATCGTGCAGATCAGAACACATTTTATGACCAACTTATGCAGAAATCCAGGTAATTCCAAAGGGTTCACATACTTTTTCTTGCAACTGTATTCTACAATTTAGGATTTTTCAGAGAGGGTTATTTGTGAATAAACGACCCTCCGGAGCGTTTGCAATCAACGGGAGCATCAGCCCATATGCCGCAAATTGTTGTTTCTTACACGACCACTAGAGGTGCTAAACTTTAAAACGGGACTATAGGTCCACCTATTTGGTTGTTTTTTGGAGGAGGACAGGCTGAACTTAGAAGATGCCCCAAATAATCTTCTTCTAAGAGTAAGCAGTGTTGTGTGTTTATTTTTCTTTCAAATAAACCCTAATTCTGTTCTTCTGGATAACATTGGAGAATACATTTATTCAGGATGTATTTCATATACATACTTGAAGAACATACTTTAAAGAAGAGCTATCATTTGACTTGAAATAATTAGATAACAGTTCTGGTTGAACTGAATACAGCAGGCCTCAATAATACAAATTAAAGGAAGACGCTGGTGGATGAAGATGCCCTCACCCTAACCATTGAAAGGGATTACGGGTTGGTAACATATGTACTTATTACAGGAGTGACATTTTTATTTCAACTTGAGAAAGCTATTTTAAGCAGATGGTAAAATAGCATTATCTGACATTATTTAGCATTATGGTTTTTGTTCCTGCGGTAGATCAAGCTAAAAACATATTGACATTTTTGCGATTGTTTCAAGTTATTTTGAACTAGTCTTTTGCTTTTATCGTCACCAATGAGGTTATGTTTTGCACTCAGTTTGTCTGTCTATTTGTCTCTCAGCAGGATTAGAGAAACACTTGGTTATAGGAAAGAAACTACGAAGCCAAGGAACAACTCATATAACTGTGAAGCAGATCCAGATCACAGGATGGATGGACGACTGATGTTTCTTTTTCATTACTTTTTCGAAATAAGTTTTCGTTCATGTGGTGTCTGTATAATCAGAAAAAAGAGTTCCCCTCTTGGTAAATTCATATTCATGCCGCCCTAAATGCTTGTAAAACAGATATAGATATCTGTTTAGACGATTAAAATCACTTCTTCGTTATAACCATGTTTGTCAACATTACATTAAAGCTAATGAACACACCAAATTCAACAACTCTTAGGACGTCTGTCACCAAATCTGAGACCGGAGTAACAAAGTTGTGTTCATTATTAATTGTGTGGGGGGGGGGGGGGGGGGGGGTCTCATAGTTCAAACCAATGTAAAATGTAAGCCTTACAAAGAAAATGTGTAAAACTCATCAAATATGGATGACGACACCTTCCCTTGAGCACCTGCACCTCACGGGTTCACATCAGCAGATGTGGCGTGATGAGATCAGGTTAGGGGGTGTTCGGAGACGCTTCCTTACGGCCTTATCCCCTTTATTTTCCTCCAAGAAACCCCCTCCCTCCCCCAGTCCTCACCCCCCCGCCCCTCCTTGGCCTGTCCTCTGAGCTACATGTGGCGTGGCTGCCTACTGCTTCCTGTGACAAGCCAAGCTGTCCGCTGACCACTTCATTTTTGATGTTGGCAGGCAAAACCCGAGCAATGGCGGCCAATGTGTGTTTGCGTGCAAACACACACACACTTGCACACACACACTGGGTTCAGGAGAACATCATCCAAGAACAAGAAGAAGAGTTTCCAAATGACCAAACACAGGCTGCTGGAGGAGTGTTTGCTTCGCCTCTTCTTTGTTTTCTCTCCATCTCTATATCAGAAGTCCATCATTGTATCTCTGTTTACCTTTCCTTCTTTGTTTTGATATTGATATTTCTGTCTCTATTGGCAGTTGATTTTACTCTTTGTTTAAGAAGCATAGCTTTTTATTTTCTCTCCAGCTATTTTCAGTTTTGTTTAATTTTCTTTAAAATCTAACTTTTTTTTCTTTGTCCCATGTGCCTGTCTTTGTCTACAGTTTTTGCACTCTTGTGCTATATTTATATTGTTCCCTTTCTCCCTTCTTCCTTTGTCTTGGTTTTATCCCTAATTGTTTTATACTTTATTTTTTTGTCGTCTATATACTTTCTTTTGCAGATCAATCTTTAGTCCTTTGAGTCTTATCTAGTCTATTTTTCTACCATTGTTTTTCCAAATTTAGATCATTTTTGGGGTAGTCTTGCTTAAGTTTAACTTTTTTCAGATTTTTTTCAATTAGTATTTTAGGCTTTCCATAGCTCAAATTAAAAATATACTGCATTTTGACCTAAGTTGAAGGTTTTCATGCTCCTACAGCATTAATCAAAATCAATAAGTAAAATTGCAATTAATTTTAACAGCAATTTCTGCCGTTTGGGTTTCCACATAACAAGAACCATAACCAACAACTTTTCCTGCATTCTTTTCTTGAAACAAACAAATAACCCCATGTTTGTCTACATGTTAATAATTTAAAATCTCATTGGATTACCCGAAAAACAGCATTTTACAAGACTGAATCCAAGGCTCATAAAAAGTTGAAATTTTTTAGAGGTACAGGGTTTGATAAACTCCCTAGAACTGATTGTATCTATCGAATATGCTCTGTGACCTTGATGTCTTTTATTTTTCCTGGTCTTTGTTTGCTGTGTCTGAAGAGCAATACATCACGTTTTACTCTGGACACCTACATGTACCTAATTCTCCGTATCAGTGTGATATGACATGAGCCTAAAGATATGACAAGGCCCCTGTTTAAGGTCAGATACACATTCGATTATGGGATCAGAATAAGAGGCTTTGATTGGTGCTACCACGCTGGGTTCATGATCTGTAGCCTCTGTGTGTATGTGTGTGTGTGTGTGTGTGTGTGTGTGTGTGTGTGTGTGTGTGTGTGTGTGTGTGTGTGTGTGTGTGTGTGTGTGTGTGTCACAGCTATAGAGTGAGGGTATATGAGGCGGGAGGGCCTCACCCAGCCCATTAGATGTGCGCACTGGCCTGTGAGATGTTGTATCACTTTAATTAGCAGGGGGCTGTGGGCCACGGCGGCACGAGGAGATGAGGAGAAGGTTGATTGTGTTTTAGTCATTGCCTAAAGCCACGGACACCCCCACCCCTCCAACCCCCACCTCCCAACCCACATGTAAAAAGTTGTGTCAAGCTTGGCTTCCTCTTTGGGCCTTTTGTCAAAGTGGCTGGTGACAAGATGACTATTGTTTTTTAGTTCATGTTCTTTTAGTCTGGTGGTTGGGGAAATGACATGTTTTATTCTAATATCTTAATTGCCAAGAAAATATCCCCTTCTTCCTTTTACCTCAAAACATCTTCTTTAATTGCAGCCACATTTCCATATTAGCTGATCCGTAAAACCATTCATTTAGCCAATCTGCCTCAGGCCTCATCTGAATTTGAGAAAACCGGGTAAAACTTAAATGCTGTCACACGGTCTGAATAAATTGCAAAATTATGAACATTTTAGATAACTACGGTGAATCAGAGCACGCTGAATACACCCTGGCAACGAGCCAGCCCCCGCAGACGGTCAGAGATGGAGCCATAGAGAACAGGAATGGGGATTGTGGGTAATTGGACTCATTGTCCCATTGTAGAAGCTAATGAAGTGATGCGACTGAAAGGATGATTCTTTGCAATTGTCTTAGAAGTCATGCAGCGGCTTGTAGCGTTAGACAGTTTATATAAATACCACATTTTATTTGAATTACAAGAAAAACAAAACAGTATTAGTTGCTTAATCACACATCCACTAGTTTTAAAAACTAAAATCAAGCAGAAAATGTGACAAATACTTGTAATGTTGATGGATACTACTGAAGTATGCACACTGGCAACAAGCCAATTTATGTTTTATGCAGACATTACTACAAATTGCATTTAAGGGTTTTATCTTCAAATGTTGTTGTTTTGCTCAATTTGATTTTTGTGCATGTAAATGGTCTGCAAGGGCTAAAATCCCAAAGTTCCCTCCAGAGGGAGTTTCTCTCCCACACACTACCACCCCTGCCTGAAACGCCTCCATTAGACTTTGGAGTTGTTTCCGTAACTTAATGACATCCCTATGTGACACTCGCGCTTCTATTTGCAAGCGATCCAACACAAAACTAAGGGACGGGACATATCTAAGGGCTAGACCAATCACGGCCAGCTAACCAATCAGAGCAGACTGGGCTCTGGTTTCAGACAGAGGGAGAAAAGAGTTGCTGCAGCACAGACAGTATGATAAAAATAAAGACCTTTTTGAACATTAAAGCATGTGAACATGTCAAAATACAAATATGGAACTGAAAATTAGCATTATGGGGCCCCTTTAAGAAAATAAAAAATGTACCATTAAAAAACAACTGATAGAATTACATGCAAATGTAGTTGTCACAATAACAATTATCATCTAATAAAATAATCTTTTTTTTTAACTTTTTACTAAGATAAATATAGGAAACTGCTTCCCCTAAACATCATAAAGTAAAGTCTTCAAACTGGCAGTGACACGGTTTTATACATGATGCAACACAAGTACGCATCAGGAAACGAGAAAATTGATGTCAGAGGTGAACATCGTTGGACAATAGCCTCCTAATGAACAGTGTCAGGTCCCATGTTTCTCTCTCTGCTAAGGGTGCAGGGATGTGGGATTGGATGGGAAATGGGGGGTGGAAATGTGGGAGGGAGGGAGGGGGGGCTTGATGGTGGGCAGTGCTGCAGATCTTTATTGCTATCATAAAAGTTTACATGACCGCCATCTCTTACAATCCATATTGACAGGAGTTTTCAGTGAAAAGCGTAGGAAAGGAAAAAAAGAAAGGCCATATCATCATCCAGCCTTAGGTGCAACATCTCCTTGTAATAGGCCAAGTAAAAATATAGACTTATGGAAAATGAAATGAGGCATGAATGACCATAAGCGTGAAGACAATTACACCCTTCGGAAATCGTATATTTGTGAAGATAATTTCTGGAGGAGGCCGCACGCTCGGACCCGTTGGGGGTTACAGTATCTTCTCTATGCTTGAACTCTCCTTGAACTTACAGGATAACCGGCACTGGAGAGGGACGCGGCTATCTGCCCCTGCATCTGGTTATTTTAGCTCCAATTTGCTGCCTAATGCCACAATTACCCTGATCTATGGCTCGAGTCACCCCTATAATGGCTCACTGTCAAAATCAGCACATTTGCAGAAGCAAGGGCCTGAGAGGAAGTCCTGACTTTGGTCCATTGACGGCCTGATTGATTTGGAAACTACTTGTCTGGTTATGTGACTGGTCACACGAACGGGAAGCAAACTAGATAAGTTGACTGATAAAACTGAAATAAAGAGTCTACAGTGTCCTTCACAGACTTCACAAGGAAATAAATAACAGTGTGAAGTATAAGCCTATTTGTGGTTAATGAAACTATAAAAGAAAGTGGAGAAAGAGATTAAAATCAGGACTCCTTCACCATCTCCCTTTTTATTCGCTGTTTCTGCCGGAAATACATTTTCGTAGTAGTTATTTTGGGTATTTGATTTTTATTCAGAGCGTCATCATGAATGATGGTTTTAAATGGTTACAAGGATCTTTTATCATGCACAGCCCTTTATTGGTAATTTTTTATATGTGAAGACGGACTCAGAATATAAAAAATTACATATTTAAACTGATGGTTCACAAACACACCATATATATATATATACTGTATATATATATATATATATAAATAAATCACAACTTTCTTTTCTACCACATTAATATACTTACATTGAGAACGCTGGGCACTCTTTGGACAGTTGCATGGACCGGTATCGCAGTCGATCTAGATGAAAAAATACAAAAAATCATGTCAGTTTTACATCATAATTAAAAAATGTATTGAAATGGCCCAAAACATTTCTTTATAACAATACAGAAATAACTTCTTTTTTTTTTTTTTTCTCCCAGGAAAACATTTGTCCTTTGGTGGTGACCTCCTCATGCTCTAGTAGTGTCAGTGATATGTCAGACCATTTACATGCACATAAACCTACAGGTACAGGAAAGGGACAACCTGAAAAATAACAATAGGGCGCCTTTAAGAACTTTAAAACCGTTGGGTTCCAGAAGTTAAGATCAGAAATAGTTTTGATGGTCTGACATCTACAGATGCCTGTTTTTGATCTTTAACCCCATCCACACCATATTATGGTATTATGCTATAGAGCAATGGCTCTTATTTAGTATTCTAGTTACTGTATACTGTAGTGAGAGTGAACAGTGTTATTCTGAATTTTAATTAAATTACATATTTTTTATATACAGTATTTATTAATGTTGCAAAGCTGCATATAATCATTTATAGGAATGGCTGCATTGGATTTCTACCAATATTTTCTAACTTATTTTAGCTGATAATGAACATAGTGATATATGCACAATATTTTTTCGATCGCAGTAAACATTGAGTCTTTCTTGTAGGGAAACGTACAGATTATTAAACCTACAGTTATTGTGATGGCCTGACAGATGTAGACATGAAAAAACAATGTGTGTATTCAAATTGAATGTATTCACTGGGCAAAATAAGAAAACTACTTCAACTTTGGACAATGAATCATATCCAATCTGGCATCTTATCAGCCTGTGAAATTGGAGAAAATGTCCATTTGTGGCCAGATGCCAATGTTTCCTTTCAAAGCCTTTATCTTTCGATAACCTTTCCTAGTTTTTTTTAAACCAACCCAAATTGATTTCAGAAATGTGACAGCGGAAGAACCAAAGAATAAAAAAGATGTTAAAACAACAGAGACATTTATTTAAAAATCCTTTCCATCTTTCCGAGTGGAAACAATTATTTAGCCGGCTGCATGGATATGTTTACACCTGCAACTGTGCAAGTGTTACTGCCCCTAAAGCTGAATCATGATGTGAACATGTCCCTTTGGATGAGAGTGTAGAGATAAGAGCCTAAAACGACAAACATTACAATGTGAGATAAGATGCTAAGAAGGGCAGATGCTGCAGTGTAGAGAGAGTGACTCCACTTTGGCTGCCCAGATTCCCCTCTCAGCGATGAAAGTAGCCCCCTGAAGTCCACTCTATCACGGCATGGCTCTTTGCCCTCACTGTGGCGTGACTGGGACAAGGATGAGTGGCGGTAAAGGACAAACTCATGGACACCAGTTGGGCTCCCAGAACCAGCGCAGATTATTACCCCCAACAGAAGCCGAGTGAAGACCGGAGCCAGGAGCCGTCCCCGGCACAGCTTCGGTGGGAGATGCAGAAACAGATGGCCACCCCCAGCAAGACATTAGGAGAAGAGATTTGAAAACATCTTGAAGCCACTGTCGCCACACAGAGACTGTGGTCAGGAGGCTAATGTGAAAATAGTAAAACATCAGAGTAAATGGTCAAATGAGCTGCGATAAGAACAACAGCTGTCCGAAATTACAAGGAACTACACTCTACCGTGTATTTCTTTGGGTCTACAGTGTAACATTCAAAAGGCCATTGTCTGCCTGTGCATAAGGAGACTGCTGAGGCTTTACTTGGACTAATTATGAAGTTACTGAAATGAAACTACAAGCCATTTAAAGCAGAGATCTGCCTACAGGTATATATACTATAGAGACTAGCCATTAGTGTCATACATAAGATGTGTTAACATTGAACTTATTGGGACTTTATTACACAAACAGCAGTATTTATTGTTTTTTAATGTTGTATCCTAATGTTTTCTCTTAGACAACTGAGTTTCTCAGCAAATGGAGTTTGCTCCATCCATTATATGTGGTTAAAAATTCGGAAAAGCCATCAAATGGACCTTAAATTAGGATTATTTGGTGTAATTATTGTAGCCAATGTACGATATAGACTTTTAGAGCTTGCAACTTCTTTCAAACTCTGCTGTTAGAGTGTACAGGGAGGTTATATCAAACAGAGTTTAAATATATGTAATGTAATTAAGTCTGTTCTTAGTGACTATCTTTCAGTCTTTTAACACAAAATAAAAGATATTTTTTTCCTTTTGACTCTAGTGCTATTTTTGTTGTATTTCTATTTTGTTGGGTGAGTACCCGGGTGGTGGAGATATTCTCTCGATTTTTGGTATAAGTAGAAAGAAAATAGATGCTGCTGAGTTCGTCTAGATTTGTTGGGACTTTTGGCAAAAACAAGTGAAGGGCTTTACTGTATAGTTCCATTACATTGAAGAAGAGGCATTTATTTGGCTGATATCGGCAACAATCGGCAACTCCTGCCATAACAATCAAGATGGGTAAATAGCTTTGGATTTCTCCACTTGTTTGACATAATGCAGTGAACTAGGGATTCCACTTCAACTATTACAATACAAGCCACTGTCCTTTTTCTCTCTGATTAGGGCCTTTTGTACTTCAAAATGAAAGGGTGAATAAATTCCTACTGGCCTAATGCTAACATCCAGAGTAATACTGCAGTGGGAAGCGCAGAAAAAACACCCAAGGTGACACGTATCATTGGCGGTTGTTGAGCGGGGGCGATATTTGTCGCGGCGGTGTCAAGAGACTTGTGAACAGAGGGTTTGGCTATTCCTGGACATATTCTCCACACCTGTGCCTGGAGAGCACTGGGTTGGCATTTCAAACTTTATCACCTGTCACAAGAGACACTGCTCCCTGCCGTCGCCGCCACCACGGACCCCCCCCACCCATCCACTCGCTAGACATCACACCCGTCCTTGGAAGTCGTGCTTGGAAAGAAAAGACGAAGATTTCCCCAGTGGGAGGCTGCGGCCGCTGGCCAGCCGACATCCATATTGTCTTTTGGCTCCTAATTGATTTGAGGGCTGTGAAATCATCTTGATCATGTAAAGCTAGAAGCTGCCTCTTCATATATCCATTCGTATGTGTGAACCCCACTGCTGGAAACAATGTTCAGCACTGCCCATATAACACACAATTTGTTGTGCTGCTTACCGTACATATGTTTATTTATTGTTATGTATTTATTTTTCTCTAAAATCCTTTCATATTCTCACTGCTGCACTGACAAAATGTCCTCACACAGATAATCATCTGATCTGTGTCAATATTTAGCATTTTGTCATGGTGGCCAAAATTATACTGTGTTATTATCAGGAAAAATACCGAAATGAAATAGAGATCTGCTATTATTACTGACATGTATTTAAATTACTTGAAACACTTAAGCAAACACTTATTCCTCTGCTTTACATGTAAGAAATTGATATTGAACAAAACGGTGCTTTGTTTATTCTACATTATATTACAAATAAAAAAACTATAGTTATGTGTTAATCTTTGAAATTGATTATGTAGTTATATCTAATAACAATCAATCTCTGATGCACAGTATGACTGGTGATATGACTAAATGCTAACAGCGTCAAAGTAGGTGTCCTCACAAGGACAGAAAGGTAAGTCGCTTGGATATAGGGCAGAGTAGCATTTCATTATTATTAGTAGTCACAGGTCAATGTCAAGATGGTGGAGGTTAATGTAGTTAGTGCAAATACCCACAACAATAGTAATTTGAATGTGTGTTTGTTTGTGTGTGTGTGTGTGTGTGTGTGTGTGTGTGTGTGTGTGTGTGTGTGTGTGGCAGTCTCCAGGGGACACAATGATCAAGGTGACACGTCTCTCTGTTCTCCACAGGGGGTGTCTGGTTTCCAGAAGGCCATGAGTGTCACAGCAACAAAACTTCAAACTGGATCGCACACACTCACACAGAGAAACACACACAGAGAAACACACACACAGAGAAACACACACACACACACACACACACACACACACACACACACACACACACACACACACACACACACACACACACACACACACACACACACACACACACACACACACACACACACACACACACACACACACACACACAGAGAAACACACACACACGCACGCACGCACGCACACACGCACACACGCACACACACACACACACACACACACACACACACACACACACACACACACACACACACACACACACACACACCACCATTGGAGGTTGTGAAAGGTTAAATGAGTTTTAAATTGTAACTAACTTGCGTTGATTTCAACTTAACTCCTCCAACATGATGTGCAGGTGTTCATGTTAATGTTTTTAGGGATGGTACTTTTTTATAACACAAGAAACCCACAATGTATGGTCAAAAGAAAATAGAGGTGCTGGGTTTGAAAACACAACTTGGGTCACAGTTATACGTATGAAATTACACCAAAGTTACATCATGGAGGCATATAGTGTTAACAAAGGGATGATGGCCTTTATCCTTTCTGGCTAAAGATAATTAATGTCATCTTTAAAAAAACATGTCCTTCCTATTTTAAATCCCTTTTAGGTAAACAAGGAAAAAAGGAGAAAGCAAAACAACTGATGTCGGTGACGTCTAATGTTATCAGCTTCTCTGATGTAGCTATTCGCTTGATAGCTGTGTTAGCCAGTTTTTGCTAACATTAGCTAACTTAAGATGTGACTCTATTCTGTTTTTAAAAAATTAAATGTGATAATGTGAAAGGGGTAACGGATGAAAGAAATATCACTTAATATGCAGCTCCAATCCACTTGACAGTGCTTTACAATAACTTATACCTAATAGTTTAGCTGTTCAGTCATTCCCATCAACTGTTCAAATCAACCATTATAATTCAAAATCAGTGAATTCAATAATTTAATTCAGTTTCTTCACATCTTCCACCTATGCTTTTTCTTAACTTATACAAACATAACATATGGGTTGGCAAATTCATCGTAGGGTAAAACGGTTTGTTTGCTTGTCTCATTTGTCTTTCCGTGATCTTTGTTTTTTTAATTACAAACACAGTCTACTAGATTTATCCTGTTATTCCTCAAAATTATGCGTTGAGGAAATATATTCCTCTCACTCAAGGATTTCAAAGTATTATGCTTATTTTAGTAAAGAGGAGATGTGCTCACTTCTAGGTTCATATTAGTATTTTGTTCCCCCCACAATGTGTTGGAGCG
This sequence comes from Notothenia rossii, assembly GCF_949606895.1. Classification (NCBI taxonomy): domain Eukaryota; kingdom Metazoa; phylum Chordata; class Actinopteri; order Perciformes; family Nototheniidae; genus Notothenia; species Notothenia rossii. The sequence goes on from NC_136909.1 coordinate 33,801,564, forward strand.
CTAGTTAATAGTGTGTAACATAGTGATGTCATTATGTTATGGAAGTTAAAAAGTCCAATTGGGGCTTTCAGGTAGGGGGGGGGGGGAGTATAAACTCCCCCTAGCATAAACTTTGTGATGTTATCCTATGCAGCCCATTTACCTGCACACAAACCTACAGTATATAACACACTGCAGCAAAGGGAACAGCTAAAAAAGCATAATAGGGCCTGTTTGAATTTCTTTCCTACAGAAGTAATACATTTAAAACAGATTCCACATTTTACGATGAGGAATGTGCAGCTGAAGGGACAGGGTCAAACCCCCCACTGTTCTGGCGTTAGCGGCTATTACGGCACAAGTACTGGTCATTATCTGTCCTACTCCACTACGCCCACTCAGTGTCTGTGTCTGCGTGTGCTGTACGATCATCAAAAGTGCACGCCGGGGGGGAATTAGGGAATGAAACATAATGTCAGCAATAACACAAAGGACCTTGGTTTAACATTTCAGCCTGTGCTTTGTCCCTGCTACAGCCCAGAGCAGAGCCAACACAGGCCGGCTGCTACGCTCTGAACCGCCCATCAACAGGCTAGGCTTCACCATCTGAGGTTTGAGAATGTGTTTGCTGCACGAAAATACACTATGGGATGCAAATATCTCACTGTCACAAACAAACACTTCGTTCATTTGTGGTCTGAATATATTTAATTATGTAGCAAAGAGATGGAGGTATAAGGTGCCATTTTTGATTCATGGCATGCAATTAGTTACAAATTACATAATTAGTTCGAGTTTTAAATCAAATTTTACAAATGTGTTTAAAATTATTATATGGCGTACAAAAAGAAGTGGAATGGATTACATTCAAACTGGTCTTTCATTGTGATATTTTTGTCAAAAATGTGCTGGGTCTATTAAAGAGGCCCTATAATACTTTGTCCGGTTTCCCTTTCCTCTAGTATAATATAGGTTTTAGTGCGTGTAAATAGTTTCCAAGGTTAAATTCCCAAAATTCATGTCAGAGGGAGTTTCTTTCCCACACACTCCCCCCAACGCCTCGTTTTGACTCCTGTGTTTACTTCCGTAACATAGTGAAACAACTATGAAACACTTGCGCTTCTATTGGCTAACAAATTGTACATGAAAGGCTAAAGGCTGCGCCATCTTCCAAATTCCTTTAATTACCATATACAAATATAGAAGTAGCTGCTACTGTTTACAGATTGAAACAATACATTGAAATAAAAATACATCGAATGAGATCGCTTTAGACGATTCCTAATTTTTTACACACTTACAGATTCCCTTTTGCGCATGAACACACACATGCAGTGAAACACACATATGCTACAATGCACCCACACACACATACACACACACACACACACACACACACACACACACACACACACACACACACACACACACACACACACACACACACGCACACACACACACACACATCCTTTCTCATCTTCACAGTTCAGACATAACCCCCCCCCCCAACACTCCAACACCCACACATTTTCACCCTCTGCTTCTCCAAGTCCTTACCCCCCTCTCACCTCCACACACACAGACAATCACACATACACACCTCCCCACCCAAACGGCTTGAGCCACTTGCCTGCCAGAGAGGCAAGATGGCCCTCCAGCCCTGCAGCCAATCAGACAGCTTGGCTCGCATAGGAGATCACAGGCCAGCTGATCCCGCCTCCCGCCTTCTTTCTTCGTCTGCTCTTCTGGAAACTTTTGGAAGCGAAAACAACATCGCTGATTGAGAGGGATAGGGAGAGATGTTTGGATGTGGGCTGGGATTTCCAGATTGTGTAATTACGACGCGTTAATAATAAAAGATTGTGTATTTATACTACATATGCTTATATTTAAAATAATACTTATAATGTATGGGAAAAGAAGGTTTGCTTTCTTATTTAGCCACAGCTTAAAAGAAAATATCCTTTTCGCAAATTATCAGCTGGGGTTTGGGGTTGTTTGCTTAGCACAAAGCTTTGAATAAGTTAAACGCACGTTTTAAATAAGGTTTAATTGTTATTAAAGTCGCCCTACACATGTTTTGTGCAAAGGAGCTAGCATATCTCTCCAAACACAATAAAAAATGCGGAATAGCGGGCACTATAGGCCATAGGCCTAGTGTGACATTTGCGCTTGGGGGGGCAAACCTTTTTTACTGACGTCAGTACACAGTTCCAACTATTGCGTGGGGTGCTACGGATACAGTAGCAATAAAGCCAGCATTCACAGCACTGAGTAAGACTTTTCCACATACAAACACAACTCGTTCCGTCATGCACGCCTCATGCCCGCCGTACTGTGCTGTTTTCTTTCTTGGGCCAGGACTCTCTTGAAAAAGAGATTTTTAATCTCAATGAGACCTATCCTGGTTAAATAAAGGTAAAATAAATAAACTATAATCTTATACTTATTTGATAACTACTATATCCCTTGGTTACTTGAACACGCTACAATATTATTAACCAGTCCTACTTAGTGCAGAAGTAGACGCCTTAAACATCCCAGAAATTGGACGTTTTAAAAATCTCTGCATAACCATTACTGCTAATTATTGTAATACAATAGCTGAAGGATTTGTATTAAAAAAAAAAGCGTGTGAACTTGTGTCCTTAACCTCATACGTCACACACACACACACGTCACAACATGCGACTGCTCAAAAATGAAATTATTTCAAACAAAACATGATATTATTCCGATTTGTATTGTAACAATCATGTAACAATCATTTTATATATTAAAATATTGATATACGAAATATTTGTATTGGAACAATTTTAGACATAGTAATGCTGTAACATATTTCAGCCACTACGGGGGCCAGGACCCCCCTGCCCCCTCCGCAAAATCAGCCTATGCTATAGACTGACATTGCACATGCAGCACTGTTAAACTATTTTTTAAACAAAAGTTCCTATCGGTTCCTTTGGTATCCCAACATATGCAGCAAATAATAGTGATGTGGTATTGTTTCATGTGTTTTGTAGGTTGACCCGAAAGTTAGCATTGCCTGTACACAATGGGATTTCTCATTTGGACTATTCCAGAAAAAATATTTTTGGCAAACACACATGTATGATATTTTTGTTGAAGTTTTGTTCAGGAGGATAGCTTCATATTAACACCACTTGAGTGATTTTTTGTAGCATAATTGCAATCGCCAGAATTAAAAAGCTGAAGTTAGGCTATAAACGAACTACAAACATCCCCATCGCTAAGCGTAAGGTTGCGAAGCGTAAGGTAGCTAAGCGTAAGGCGGCTAATGTTCGGCGTGATGAAGTTTAGTAGTCTCATCTAGACATTTGTTAGCAACCTCCATCTTAAACTTACATAGAGACTTTGGGTATTCACAAGTAAGATATTTACTGACTTATTTTATGATAAAAACCTGAACATCTTTTAAGCTAGAATTTCTTCAGGCTTCTAAACCAAAAAACATGTTCAAAAAAGCATTGAAGAGAACCAGATGTGCTAAAATGCTAAATCGTTTCTGAGTTGTAGGACTTTTCCCTGCACCACTTTGATGTACGTTCCATGAAACGGCAGAATGAGCTTTACCGTACAGATCAGCAACACTACCAATAAGTGAAGAGTGCATGCTTGTGCTGTTTGTCTTGCAGCGTGCAGCTGGCAGAGGAAGAGCTCATCATGCTAAGTGGCATGTGGCTGGGATGCAGAAAAACATGCTTGAGTAGTTCTACCTTGAAATGTTTGCTTTTGTTCTTTCAAGGTGAAAAACAATAACAAAAGGAAGAAGAGGAAGATTTTTCCAGATGAGGAGTTACATAAGCCTTTTTTCAAGAATGTTATATTTTTATTTATGTATACATAAATAATTTAATCAAATAATTTATATGTATTTGTTTATACAGACTCTAATGAACAGCGTTAGTAGGAAATTACATCTCTTTCAAGTCTTTGCTGGAAACTATTGTTAAATGCAGGTTCATGGGTAAAATAGTGCATTATATATTAGTTTGTACTTCCTGTGGAGCAATCTAGTAATGTGTTTTTTAATTTTTTTATTTGTTATTAACTGTAGGGTGGGGAGGGTGTCAGTGAGGCTAGGGTGTGACGTTTAGGGACCATCACCATGGCAGAACATGTATATATTTTTTCCAAACCAGTTTAGATTTAAACACACCCACTTCTGCATCGAAGCAGCTCCGAGAATAAGAATTAGCTAACAGGAATTAGCGGGTCTCTCCCCTTCAAGCACACCTTTGGTAGCTGCTGTAGCACCTTGCGTTGCAGTCAGTGTAAGTAGAAACAATGCAGCAAAATGTTACAGCTTTCTTGGGCCATCGGAATATTTAATATAACCTTACGCTGGGTTGACGCTTAAGACATGCGGAAGTGGGCGTTGTCCAATATAAACTGGGTTGGAAAAATAGACACATGCAGGACTGCTGTTGGCACCTTGTGTTGTATGGAGACACACCATATTAAATTAGGCGCTTTCACACCAAGTACTTTGCCGTACTTAGTTCAGCAGAACTCTTTAGTTCAGAGTTTTACGGGGCGTGGTTTGCAATCCGCCCAGCCAATCAGAAATGGGAACCTTTTTCTCCCATGAAAGTTCCTGCTCTCTAGCAGGGACTGAAAAGGGGGTGAAAAGGTTCTCATGAACTAAGTTCCGGAGTCTAGTTAGTACTCCGGTGTGAAAGCGCCATAAGGCATGTGTGATACATTTATAAAGCTCCTCCCACTTTGCAGCACAATTAAAAGAGCTTTCAGCCAATGAGAATTTAGATTTTTTATGAACATGGCCACAAAGTCTTGAATTGAATCAATACCACAACTCCTTAATAAACTATATCTTAACCTTAGTAAACATGATTCCCTGACTTATTGAAATGAATAAGATCAAACACTGTTTTAGAATGTAAAACACACACACACTTCATGGCACACAGTCTGAAGTGAAATCACATCCCCCCTTCTACCAGGAGAGGAAACTGTTGTGTGATTATGATGAACTGGTTAAACTGCAATTACGGCGGCGAGCGATGGGAGAGGAGACGACAGCAGTTTAGACGACAATTTGGGAGGCGGCTGCCGTGGCTGCTGCAGCTGGGGCCTGTTTTAATGCAGTAATTGATAGACTCTGCCAGTCACTAGTGGGTTCAGAATTAAAACTCAAATTATCATCATTAGGGACCCCCTCTAATTGCTGCATCAAATGCGCATCAGCGTTTTTGTTTTTCATTATAAAATGACACTTGTGTTATCTAATTTCATCAGCTGCATTGACGGAGTCCACTAAGGTGTTCTAAAAGGATGATGTTTTTTCTCACCTGTCAACCTACCCGCACACTCTCTGATCACCGGACAGCCAGTTAGTGAACACGTGATTGATGTCTGTCAGATGGGGGCCCCAAAATCACTTTCTGGCGTTGATACACACCATAAACACAATGCAATCCTATCAACGCAGCGCACACAAGCTGAGAACATTCTCGTTTGGATGACTTACTGTATGAATCACTGGGAATGCTAGCTGTGCCCATTTAATGCCTAATAAAGTCCACTCAGTGGTAACGTCTGCACTCATTGTGGTGATGGCCCCTGTGTCTTTTCAGGTCGCACTGGAAATCATGGCAGCGGTAAACACGGTACAGAATGATCTATCACAAAAGTCAAGGAATAATCATTGATATATATTTTTATATATTTTTAAGGAGTCCTTTGTATTATGTGCCTCCACTGTGATGTGTTGACATGTAAACAAAGGAGTCCAATGAAGTTGTTTCATGCAGGGGGAGGAGGTAGTGTTGGAAATAAACTCCCTCCGGTAGGAGCTACCTTTGTAGACCATTTACATGCACAAAAACCTATATAACACATTAAAGGAAAGGGAAAACCCCCCAAAAAGCAAAAATAAATCAACAATAGGGCCCCTTTAGGGCAACATAGAATCTCAAAAATCCACAAGAACAGTGCTTCTCAACTTCGACGTTGGATACATATTTGGTAGATATAAAGTCCCCTGAAACCTGCCTTGGTTTAGATACATAAAACAAAAGACTACACTAACTCAGCAGGTTAATAAATGCTCAAATTAGTTGGCATAAAATGATTAAAATCTGAATAAATGCAGATCAAAACATCTGCTGTCCACTCAGGAACAAGGTTACACGTCACTGGATATACTAAAGATAAACAGTCGGGAAAGCTTACTTTATCCTACAATCGACACTCTCCTTGCCCCCAGCTTATTATGTGTCTTTGTCAGTGTGTCTATGTGTGTGTTTTTCATACAGTAAGCATCCACATAGAACATACTGTGTATATGCTGAGCAAGCTGGTCTCCCCCCCAGACAAACATGTACTGGGAACGTTTGTGGGGGTTTTTGTTGGTTGCCCTTGACAGCAGTACTGCCCTGTTGTTATCCAGCTGTAACGCTGTCACACAGTGAAAATAAGCCTCTGCAGCGCTGCCAAGCAGTTAGCAGGATCTACATTAGCATCGAGTCAGTCACACAGTGGAGCTCACATGGTCAAATGTAAACCAACATTATGGCGTCTTCCTGCGATTTACATATCAGGCATACATGAACAGAGCTTTAAATTATAGACCGGATGTTTGGCTACTATTCAACTTTCATTGTGATACTTTAGAAATTTTAATTTTTTTAAACTTCTCAATGCTTCTCAGAGAAAGTGAAACATCTGTTTGTATTTACCTGGGTTTTTTCTAAGAAGGGTGTCTAAAAAAAGTAAGATGATGCATTTATTGAACATTAATTGCACATTCCCATTACTAAACGCTGCAAATTTCAGTGTTTTATATAACGTTTGTTTGTTTTAAGTCTGTTGTCTGTTTCTTTATGTGAGATTTCAATGTTGTTGTTCTGGATAGCATCCAGTTTCTGATTCTAAAGCTAAATGGGAAATACTTCTGGTCCAATGAATTCTAAGAATAAAAATAAACAAATAAACAAATACAAAAAAAAAAACATTGTTATATGGTTGTATATGACATGAATCTGAATTTCCACATTTCGCAGATTGACAGCTAAGAGCTAACTGTAAGTGGTAGTGTGTTCAGGGTACCACACTACTTCACCAGTTTAACACTAAACTCTAACTACAAGTACTACGAGTCCTTCGTCTTCCAGAGTATTTTCCTCACTAAAATCTGGCCCAATTAAAGAATATTAATGATTGTTAAATGTGCATATGCTGGAGCTGGAAAATGGGAAGGTTAATAGACAGGCAGCGTCACACGATCACATTTATCAGTTTCTATTTATCTCTCCTTGGGAGGTGGCAGGTTTACAGTAAATACCTTCTGTCCCCCTAATTTCCTAATGATGGTGATAATGATGGAGAATGGCGCAGTCATTAGCAAGGACAGGCTTTGTGCATCACTCTGTCAGCTATGTCTCTCCCAGGCCCGCAATGAGAAGTGATGGGGCCCAGCTGTTCCCCACATCCTCTCCCCAAACTGAACTCCTCTCAGAGAGCGAGAGGGAAAAAGAAAAAGAGGGAGAGGGAGGAAGAGAGAGAAATTAACAAAAGGACAGAGGGACACAGAGAAAGTCCAAACAATGAACAACAAAGAAAAAAAGCCTTGTAATGTCAACTACAAAATGCATTTCCTGCTGAAAATGCGTGCGAATGCTGTGAACTGTCTACATTTGTTGCTGAATTTAGCTGAAAATGCAGAAAAAGCTGAATATGTTATTAGTTGAATGGTCTCTGTATCTGCTTTTAGCTACAAAAACCAAGTAAGTGTGTTGCGGAGAAATGCAGAAAAGTGAAATGATTCCAATCAAAATTGTTACAGCTCAAATGCATTGCAATGGCTTTGTTGAAAACTTAAAAGTGAAATCTTAAACTGGAAGAGTAGAAAAAATAGTGAGGAAACTTAATATTTAAAAGAAAAGGTTTGAAAAGGTATAAACAACAAAATGTATAGCCTCGATGTCCTGAAATAGCTGAATAATGTAATAGTTGAATGGTTTCTGTAGCTGAAAGTAGGCTGAAGGAGTTAGATACTAAATGTAAGTAGTAGTGAATTAATATGCATTAAGAAAGTAAAAACGCTTTGAAAAGCATCAGAATATTTTAACTGCAAACTTTTGAACTAACTTGATGGCGAGTGATCTGTCGCCATGGGAATGGCCTTTGATGAAACCCCATAATACGCTTAGATGTGTTGATGGCTGCATCGTTACCAAACCTGTGAAGTTCAGTCAGACAACCCACGTGTTTCTTTAACATGTTTATTAGAAGCAGCATATAGTTAAGTTTGGCGACTAGGCTCGGGCATCATCACTCCATGATATACATAGCACGATGAGTGATGATCAAATAACTAACCCCCGAGCCTACAGGTGGGAGCTGGGGTGGAAGCTGGGGTGGTGGTTTGGGCAGGCAAGCAGCAGCGACGTAGAGGTAGCTGCAGCAATAGCAGCAGCAAGCAATGCATAGAGAGAGATCTGGCAGGTTAAATAGAGCGGCATATTAAGGAGACTCTGTTTGGTTGGTTGTAGTGTTGCAAGGGGGCGTTATGTATGAATGCAGCATAAGTGCTCGAGTTGACTGCCTGAACTAGCTCGCAGGCTTCGCCCCATTTTTGGGCCGTTTGGAGCATTTTCACTGAAGTTATGAGAAAACCGTGTTTCATGGTGAGCATTTTGTTGCCATGGCAACGACATTTGAAGAAATCTCAAAACTGTCACGTAGATGTCTTTACGGCTGGACTGTTAGCACACATGTGAAGTTTGAGCACTTTTAACATTTTCATAGGAGTTATAGCAATATCGTGTTTTATGGCGAGGGATGCGTTGCCATGGCAATAGCTTTTGAGGAAAACTCACTATTGGCACATAGACATGTTGAGGGCTGGACCATTAGCCATTATCTGAAGTCTGATGCTGTTTTGACCCTTTTCATAGGCGTTACGACAACATCGTGTTTTTTGGCGAGGGATGCGTTGCCATGGAAACGGCATATGGTGAGATCTCAGATTTGGCGTAGAGCTGTTGAGGCATAGACCGGTTATATGCAAGTGAAGATTGGGGGATGATCGGACCGTGTCAATTGGAGTTACAGCGACATCGTCTTTTATGGCGAGGGATGTGTTGCCATGGTAACACCACATTATGTAACATCAGATTTGACCTAGAGCTGTTCAGGGCCACAGTGTTAACTATCATGTGATGTTTGGTGGCGTTCTGAGCATCTCAGTTGGAGTTATGATATCATCGTTTTCCATGACACAGGTGTGTATGTTTGAGCTAACGACGTTATAAAACACCTGTGCTTGAGCCCAGAGATCAAAGGTTTCTATGGTGATGTGCAGTAATCAGTGAGAGGAGAGCCTTTCCATTGTTCTGAATGAGAGATAAACCTCTTACATGTGAATGTTTTGTTGAAGAACCGTAGCAGATATCGGTGAAATTTCAATGCGTGAAGCATCTCAGGACCCTGACGAGCATCTGAGTCTGCTTTTTAAGTACTTTCGGGTCAAAATGTGGCCTTTTTGGCATATAAACTCAAGGTGTGCGGCTGCTGCTGTGAGGAAAGATCTGGCTGTATTTACAATGGGCCTTAATGGAGACATGTTGAACGTTTTTGTCACATCATGCCCTCAAGAGGCATTTTGTTTAATTATTTTGCTTAATTATTATTTTTTTCAACGTATGAGAGGTTTTCCTACGTTTTTCATGAAAAATTATGTCCAAGGAGTGTAGGGTTTGGGAATTATTGCAGGTCTAAAACAATTTTTTGGGCGAATTTAAAGCGTTCCTCCACTCTTGAGATCAAATCACTCTATACTTAACGAGCGTCGCAATACACATTAATGTTAAAATCTGAAGAAGGCCTCTTTAACAAGCTCCAAACTTAGTTAAATATCTCAAAAAGTGTAAAAAATATCATTAATCTGAAGAACGATTTGAAGTAACTGAAGGTCTTGTGATCATTTTAAAGTGGGAATGAAGTCTCTAGCAGAAAGAATGTGGAAGGAGTAGCATTTTCCACACGTTGTAGGTAAAAGAAGATTTGAAGAGTCGTCCCATAGACACCCATTAGGCGCGTTCACAGCGGAGTACCTTTCCCCGTACTTTTCCCGTTTAGTTCCGTTAGTACCCCTTATGTCGCATTCACACCAAAAAGAGTACTTAGTGCCGGGAACTTTTACCCCCATTTGCAGTGCCTGCTAGAGAGGTGGTACCAAAAAAGTACCAAAAAAGTACCAATTTCTATTGGCTGGGCGAATTGCAAACCACGCCCCGTAAAACTCTGAAAAGTGTTTTGAAGCCGCCATTGTATTTGTTGGCATTAGCATTATTAGCATTAGCCCCTCTCACCAACGGAGAGAGACTAACTTATGGCAACACAAAAAAAACATGGGAGCGGTGGAGTGATGAGGAGGTGTCGGCGTTCTGGCGATTTACTCGGAAGTCCCCAACTCCGGGGACTTCCGGCCGGGGACTTCGGGTGGCAGTATACGCCGTGAAGTTGTTTGCGGCCTGCCAGTAAGCCCAAAGCAGAAGAAGACGAAGTGACGTCAGCGGCTCATTTGCGTAATCTTCCCTCAGGGAAAAGTACTCCGGTGTTAAGGCGATTGGTACTTAGTGCCCTGGGGTACTAAGTGCCGGGGCACTAAGTGCCGGCACTAAGTACGGCAAAGTACTTGGTGTGAAAGCGGCTATTATAAAATCAAAAACGGCCAGAAAATGTACCAAAACGTATACGTTGATAAATCAAGAACTGTAAAAGATATCAAAAATCTGAAAAATGAGTTTTATAGCTGAATGTCTTGTGATCATTTGAAAGTTGGAATGAAGTCTCTAGCTGAAAGTATGTGGAAGGAGTAGCATTTGGCGCAAGGTGTAGGTAAAAGAGAATTTGAAGGCTCCTCCCATTGAGTTCCATGTTAAAAAAATTGTTTAAAAAGCTGAATATTTCAAAAAGTATAACATATTTTGAAAAAGTTGAAATTTCACATCATGTGCTGAAAAGGCTGAATAGTTTGATGTTTGAATGGTTTCTGCATCTGAAAGTATGCTGAAGTTATTGAGAGCCAAAGTATTGGTTGAAATAATTAGAAGAGGAAGAATAAAGATTTGAAGAACTATAGTGGAATGCTGTACACAGCATTCACATTAATAATAAGAAGAAGATGATTAAAGAATCGAATAACTATAGTGGAATGCTGTAAACAGCATTCGCACAAACTAATAGGGGACAAGAAAAGTCACATGCCTGTTATAAATGGATTTTCTCATGAGCTAAACTAACTGAGAACTATTCACACAGGAGTCCAATGCCAACTCAAGCAAATCCTTAGTTCACTGATCGCAGCCTAAATGCTAAACCGTCTATACTGTAGTCTGTATACACTTACACTTTGCTAAGAGACATAAACTAAAAAGAAGCTATAAACAGCAAGTATGTTGACAAAAGCATGCGTTGCAAATGCTGTCAAAAGTTTCAAGCTAAATCTGTTCAATAGACTGTGTATAAGAACTAGACTAAGTCCACTAAGAAGCCTAGAGTTATGCGTTATGAGTGTGGCAGAATTTGAGGTCCAGAAGTGCCAAAACAAATGTCAATATAGCATGATGATAACACATTTTAAGTTGACCAAATGTTAAAATGTACTCTCATGAAGTGAAAAGCAAACTGAAAGGGTTCAATTCAAAAGACAAAAACAATGACAACACTCAGCTATAGTCACAACCCCGATAGAACATACCCCTAAGCATACCTTCTATATATTTTTCTTTAAAGGAGACCATAATGTGATACATTTACTGTAACATAAACTCATGTTTACTGAGGTAGTAAATCAAGTGAGATGTACAGTTTTTCATAGACTTCTATACAATCGTTTATATTTTTGCAATCTGGGGAGTTGCCTCCTGCTGGTTATTAAAAAGAATGCAGATTTAGGCAATTTACTTTTCAGAATTTGAGTTTGCTTCTTTGTAGCAACGAGAGGCTCAAGATGTAGGCCAAAATGGAAACCTATGTGAGCTGGTCTAGTCACTAACCAATGTAAATCATCCACATGCACAGAGATCAGGTAAAAAAAATTGTGCAACCGCTGTCGTTACTTCTGTCCTCTTTTGCAGGGGTTTTGAAGTACAACTGTTGCTTGGAATATAAGGCATTGTAGTAACACTCCAGCTCATTATCCACTAAAAATCTTCAACAGCCTATTTTTAACATATTTTTTACTCACCCTTCTCTTTCATCGCACTTCTTTTTATTGAGCACGCTCCCTTTGTCTTCACCATGTCAATTAGTAGTCCACGCCACATGCACTACTATCAGCCTTGTAGAACATGTTACAATTAGAGCTGATAGCCAAATATTCCCCTTTTCCAATAGATTAATTTGAGAGCCAGGCTTATCAGGCAGGCCTTCCTTGTCCTGTGTAGTGATAGCTTTCAGTAAAAAGAACTCTGCTGTGACGTAATCTGAAAGGAAGGCAACCATTATCAGAGTGGAAGTCAAACACTCGGGATCCACTCTATAAATTCAGACGAGATTCGTGAATGAACATTGCCATTTGTCTTTCCTCTCCTACTGACTGTCATTTCTCTATTGTTAATCTTTGTGTGCAGATTATTAAATCCTTCAGTACATTTTGACAATTGCACGCCGAGGCACGGTTGATAATGCACTGCGTTAACCTAAAGTTGAATAAATTATGCCCAGAAAGAAAATCAGTCTGGCTGTTTTAACCTGCCGACAAAAAAATTCAAAGTCACCTCTGATGAATAGCGCAGGGTGATTAATTCATGATGGGATACGCCACCTTGTCAGGCCAGGCTCTTCACTGGGTAATGGCAACACATGCATAATAGAACAGTGGTTCTCTGCCTCCCCTCGTTGTCTGAGTGACTTCAAAGGAATTAAAAATGGAGCCATCAAATTACATCTGTTGTGTTACTTTGTTCAAACAGGAAAGTGGATCATATCTCTTGGATTGTCTCTCAAACAAAGGATGAGATGAATAAAGTCAACAAGTTTGGGAAAAAGGCAGTAAAAAGCTAAAATTGGAAGATTTAACTTGGTTTTTGAAATGGGAATCAATGCATATTAACTGTCTAATACTGCTTAATACTTCTTCACGATCTACTGTATATTTCCTACTTTTTAATCCTGTTTTACTTCTGTTTTGAGATGTTTAATTTCAAGAATTATTTATTTCTACTCTTTAGTTTATACTTTGTTTTTTTATGCTGCTGCAACGCAAACATTTCCCGATTTGGGATCAATAAAGTATACCTCTCATCTCAAATGAATGTTTTGGTGATGAGTCGACGCTGCAGCTGTATCTCAGCAGTAGCACGCCTTAATGACTGGACTTCTCAGTGTGCATCTCCTTCACTAACAGAGTGAACAGTCAGTTCAGCAGTGGAGTGACCTTTTCTCTAAACCCTCCAATAACTCTCCGGCTGACAGGTCGAATGAGCAGATGATCCCGGACTCCTTCATGGTGTGTTGCGACTGCACTTGGTACAAGTGAATCAAGCTTCTATTTTTACCTCCGGGCGGGTGGACTTGTGTCACTCTCGACCAATACACCCAAGAAAATCAGCCATGAAGTTTGGTTTTGGGCAATCTGACCGCTGACACCACGGAGCTGTCACTGTGATGCCCTTCCTCTCCATCACCCAATCCCCCGCCTCGATCTTGCACCACTCCTCACACCTGACTGGCACCAGGGGTAGCGTGCCGGGGCCAAAAGCGTGATTGACACAATGCGCGATCTTCTGTAAACACCTTGAGATCTCGGCACCTCCAGCAGGGAAGATCAGTGACTTGTGTGAAAGAGGCCTCTCCTCCTGGCCTCGGCTCAAGTCTGCTGGCGCTCGCTATGATGCAGCCTGACTTGTCAGAGGGCGTAACAAGATGCTGAGTGACTTAGCACCTCTGGAAATGTCAGCCCCGGAGCCGGCGGATGCCAGGCTGAGTGGAGTGGGGAGTGTGCAGACCCCACTGCGACTGGCTCAGCTGCTGCCTGTAAGAAGCAGGACGACGGATACACTCAACGAGACAAGACAAGCAGCAGAGACCAAACCGGGCCCTGACGCTGCGCTCTCGTCCCATTCCCCCGCATTTCTGCCACACGTCTCACGCTTGCATCTCTTTTTGGAGAAGTGCATCTGCTATCGTCCAGCTGCTGCTGCATTTGAGACAAACCTTTGCTGCCCTACTGCCCGATGTGCAGGGGGGACAAAAGGTCCATGCGTGAAGAGGATGTGGGCAAAAGCAAAAACCGGAGCATGCTTAAGTGACCCATAATTGCTCTGGTGAATCATGTTAAAGGAGACAAGGCGTCGAAGAGACACCCAACACAGAGGCGAGCTCAGTCACGCCACAGTCTGTCAGACTGCAGTTATTTACCATGCCGACAAACACATTTTTTCTTTCCCCGAGGAAACTGGAGGATGTATAACGCAACATATTTAGTGCAACGTATTTATAGAAGTCAGGCAGAAAGTCAGTGTGTTGAAGCATTAAGGAATCAGGAGATGCAGAAAATAAAGCTTTTACAAAAAGAGGGAGAAGAAAGATACTTCTCAGTGTGATTATGCTCAGTAAAACCTAATGGGCTGTTTACTCACTGAGATTCCACGCTGCTACATTGACTCTTGATTTATATTTTCTGATTCATAGAGGCGCATGCATCTTACTTTAATCAAGGTTCTCCCTATCATCCCCCACTCCGCCCCTCCGTCTCACTGCCTGCCATCCTTTTTTCCCCCACAATGCACATTAACAGCAAAAAAATAATCAGTTTTATGACAGACTATGTTTTTAGCACATGATGGGTGAATATAGCATTTTGAAAATGGCCCGTCCCTATCCTCAATCTCCAAATAGATCCGCTGGGATGGAAGGCAATATCAGGCCGAGAGGACACAGTCTCAAGGGTGTGTGTGTGTGTGTGTGTGTGTGTGTGTGTGTGTGTGTGTGTGTGTGTGTGTGTGTGTGTGTGTGTGTGTGTGTGTGTGTGTGTGTGTGTGTGTGTGTGTGTGTGTGTGTGTGTGTGTGTGTGTGTGTGTGTGTGTGTGTGCGCGAATGACTGCAATCTGATGCCTGCTATTTTTCATGTTTGTTAACAAAATACAATTTGAGAGAGGGACGGAGTATACAGATAAGGGCATAAGCACATTATTTGGCTGAGCTGACGGATTAAGTTAGAAGTCAGCAGTGTGTCTGGAACTAACAAGAGTTTCCGCAAATAAGTGGAAACAATTATTGCTTCTACTGAGGACGTGTCTCGCGCTGTCAAGTGTGACTTTTTAATTTCACTAATTGTATACCTTTACGTTGGAAGTGTACAACATCCTACCCTTGATAAGATTGTAATAAAGCTGCTTCACATAACAGCCCCTAAAATAAATAATTTAATATGCTTTAATATTCAAAAATATTTTTATTTTAAACACCCTTTTCACCTTCTGTCTGAAACCAGAGCCCAGTCTGCTCTGATTGGTTAGCTGGCCGGCTCTGTTATGAACCACTTAAATATGTCCCTCCCCTGAGCCCTAAATCATGTACAATGTGTAGGAGCTTTAGCTAATAAAATAGCAAGTGTTTTTAGCCTTTGCAGACCATTTACATGCACAAAAACCTATATAACGATCTACAGGAAAGGGAAAAGCCTAAAAAGCATAATAGAGCCTCTTTAAAGAAAGCAAAATAAGTTTAGTTTCTCTCTTTCGGGGTTTAAGTTTCATTTTCATTCTTTGCTGGCTCCTGTTAGTCAATATCCAAGAGGGCTAGAAGGCACAGGTTCGGCAGATTAAGGCTGGGGATTTCTCTTGACCTTTCAGCCAAATGCCATGCTGTTTGAGGTGTACAAGCATAATTAGATCTGATCACCCTGTTGCTTTCTTATGTTTTGCCCGGCCAATTGTTTTGCACCGCCACATCGCCGCTGTTCATTAGCAGCGTTTAAGATTTGCAGGGCAGAGGCTAACGATGCGAGGTAGTGAGGTTGAAATAATCCTGTTGTTGCTGATGATTCCACATGATGCCCACAACTGTTGCGTAGCTCCCTTTAAAAAAAAAAAAAGCCCCCCAATAATGAGGACGATGGCCTTCAGAGAGTCTGTTTTTAGTGATGTATATACATCGTCTGGCAGAGAGAGAAAAAATAATGCCGGCTAATGTAGCCGCCAATTCACTGTGACATTTGCCATTAGCTCCATGCTGAATTCGGCGGGCGACAAAAGCAGAAGAAAAAGCTCAAATCATTCCCAATTAACGGAGGCATCAAACAGTGAAAATCCTAGCAGGAGATTTTACGGGCAGTGCACGGAGAAAGGTCAGGCTCCAGTGGAACAAGGCAAAGTCACAGCATTTATTAGAACTAATGAGCGCTTTCGTTAGACCGAATTAACACGGGTACACAAGCAAAAAAAAGTAGTGTAAGCGTAGAATTTGTTTTTTGTCACACACACACACACACTTTACTAGCTGACATTCTTATATTTGTCTTATTGAATAGTGATACATGTTTTAGATGCAATGCAAAATGATTCTTCTAATATATAGACACATTATCTTTATAACATTTTGACTGTATGTTGTACATGTATTATCCTTTTAATTTACACACACGTCACCTACTGCATATCTCTTCATCCTTGGTCAGGGATCTTGATCCTCTGTTGCCCTCCCTGAGGTTTTTTATATTTTCTCCCTATTAACTGGGGATTCTTTGGAAATGTTTCCTTGTACGATGCGGAGGTCTAAGGACAAAGGGTGTTTTATTCTGTACAAAGTGTAGAGCCTCTTAAAATATGTAATTTCCGATATTGGATTGGAATTGGCCCATACATCTAAACAACTTAAATGATTGCACTAAGACTATAATTAAAAAAATGAACAGATAAACAATCATTACTTTACGCAATTTATTTTAGGTATTGTATTCAAAATTCAGGACTCATAAGAGACTATTAATGATCCAAAAGTAATTAGTGCGTCTGACACCAACATACTGTTACTTTCACAATAACCAACAGCTCTTTAATTAAAAAGGACAAACACCTAACAATATCAAATTCAAAGTTAATAATGTTTTAATGTCCGTCAACCTTGGTTTTAGTCCTACTTTCTGTCTTGTCTTAGTTTTTACACAAACCAGCCGAGCCTCCTTTTACATCTCCCCTTTCTTCTAATGAGCCTTGAGCCCTTGAATAGAGAAGAGAGTATTTATTGAGATATTCAGATGGATTCTCTCGGTGCCTTTCTCCCTCTCTGAAACGACGGAGGTGGAGAGATGTAACAGAGATTGGCTGTGACAGCGGCAAAATGAGGCTAACAAATATCTAATGAGGAAATGCCAGCCATGTACCGCTGTTCCAACAGCACCAGTTAGCTGGCCCCGGGAGGGAGGAACCCAAGCTGCAGCAAAAACTAACTGACCTCTAAATCAAACACCAGCATATTCAATACAAATCTTTCAACAATTTAGGTAGATTTTTCCTGTTTATCCATCAAAAGTTTCTTTGGAGGTAAAATGGCTAAAAAACTTTGTGCATCAGTGAAATTAATTAAAAAATATTTGGTTAAACTGGGTATATTGGTACCATACATCCAAGAAACAGACATTATTTAATTTATGTCAATAATGTAGCGCCGCAATGTCTGCTTTTTTTTGCAGTCCCTTTCAAAGTTAAATGAGATCTTCCTTGGCTCATTCCATCACTACATTTCACAAAAATCTGGACTTTTACCGTTATCATGGTGACTCACAGACACATAAATCAAAATAAAAAGGAAGCCTCCTGGGTGGAAGTTATATTAAAAAAACATCTATATGAACTAAAAATAGAAATATTCAAGACACGTAAATCTGATATGAACATTGTGTTTGCAATTTACAAATTCTGGGTTTGGAAGCACAAACAAAATGAGAACCGAAAAAACAAACCACCCAAAGTCCACAAAGTGTTTACAGTGGTTTGGACCAAAGTAACAAAAACTATAATACTTATTCTGTTGGATCATTTTGAGTTACTCAAATATTTCAATGTTTCCTGAGGAGTCACCTCAGAAACCCCTGACACCCCACCTTACTGTCCCACCCAGCCATATTACACTCACTTTGACAAGGCTTTTTGGATCAACGCAAGGCCCCTAAGTGATGAGCCATAACATAGCATGTAGACGTTTCATAGCTCTCTGTGGAAGCTAGATTCCATCAGAGGACAGGACGGGGCCCCTCTGTCCCTCAGGTCCTGAAGCAGCATATGACACACAGCCTGAGGGCAGAGGAAGTAACTCAGCCTTACTTAATCCACTGGACGGGCTTCACAGGAGACAGACTCACTTAATGTGGGGGAGATATTAACGACAGTCCACTGCAGCAGTGGTACCACTGATACTGATAACGATTCAAACTGGCTTCCAAAAGACCAACAGCAAATTCAGACTAGAGCTAGAAAAGATTACGGTAATTAAACACCGATCATAAGAACATCAATGAAAACGTTTTTACAGTGTCTGTGTAATTTACTTTTCATATGTGTGTTTTGTTTTTCACTAAAAAATATACATTTAAATGAATTTTTCAAAAGCATTTTTAATTATTTTTGTCAAATTTAGATTTGATTATGAAAATCTTGAACCCACCATTTTGAGAATTGTCTACACTTATCATGACAATTATGAACCTGAAATTAGCATAGGGCACCTTTAACAAAAAAGTGCTACATGAATACCTTCAAACTATTGAAAATGAAAGTATTAAAAAATATTAAATGTAACTGATCCATGCTTCCCATAAATCAGTTTGACATAATCTTGAGCCTGATCAGAAACACCGCAGCCTATAATCTTCTGGATTCCCATGTAAAATGTAAATGTTGTTGCAATGCAATAGTTCTTACATTTTTGAAGGCTATAGTGAGCAATGCTCCTCCCATGAAAAGGTTATTTATAATGATATGTAGATCACAGAATTAATTGTGGGTATCTTTGTGACACTGCTTGTGTGTTTTATATGGATTGCATTGTATGTACACATTCGTCTTGTTTTTTCAGGATTGCTGTTTTATTATGCAACATTCCCAAGGTTATATTTATATTTAGATTAATTAACTAAACAATATTTTTTAAGTTTTATCTTTACTTTTTTATTTTATCTTTATATTATCAGGTAATGCAGTGTTGACATATATTTATTTTTTTGCCATGTGTTTTTCACTTTTTTTATTCTTTAATCGATTTATTATGATATTATGTCTATACAAAGCTTGTGTTTGTTTAGCTTTTTACTCAACCCAATTCAGCAAAACTGTTCACCAATCAACTTTGTAGTAAACAATAAAGTCCTTATGTTGTGTGAATGAGAGTAAAAAGGAAGGGTATTGCAATTGTGAAAAGCCTTTTCTATAGATTGTGTGCATAACAAATATTGAGCGAGGATGAGGTTGGTAAGGGTGGTATAGTAGTAGGAAGGGAGGGGGGAGGGTGGCTGTGGGTGAAGGGGATGGAGGGGTTGGCATATGGTCACATGAGAGGCACTATCACGAGTTGGAGAGCCAAAGCCATGCCTTGTGTATGATATGCATCGTGGCAAGAAACATGCATCGCGTGTTTGTGAAGCGTCACCGTTGTACGCACGGGTGGAGGGTGTAGGATGCGGGGTGAGGGGTGGGGGGTTGGCTTATGGGTTTGGGGACGTGTGACGACGGCCTGAATTGAAAAGAGCCACCTTTTGATTTTGGACGGGCCCCGTTCCTCGCAGGCTGGCCAGCCATAAGGTGGGGTGGGGCCTGAGGATAATGGCAGCAGAAGGGAGAGGAGGCCGACAGCTGGCGAATTCTGCCCCAATATGTTTCCATGAAAGAGGCGAGGAAATTTCAGAAGACGCGATAGCCGAACGACACGCTCAGCGGCAAAAGGGAAGATTAAAAATAAAATGAGTTAACATCTTGCCCGTTTCACCCCACGATGCACATTTCAGCGCAGGGAGGGGGATGAGGGGAAATGATTGCCACGGCCATTACACCATCATCCCCCCTCAAAAATCTTGCAGTTAATTAGAAGAAGTCACGTGTCACCTCCAGAAGCTCGTTCAGCACACACAGATGTGGCCTGGAGTGTTTTAAACCCGTTCCCATCCTCTTTCTTACTCTCTGCATACATATCCTGTTTTCCCATTCTAAGCATATTGTGAATCTAAAATGCAAATTAGTCTCCTTTCTCTTTTTCACCCCTACCTCCAATCACCGTGCCTCTAATGAGGTGTAAAATATGTGCATTAATGACAGAAAAGTTGTTTAGATCTGGGGGAGAGTTAATTGGTTTTAATCACAGCCTACATCCATCTGGTTACACGAGACAACAAACTACTTCATCCTGGTGCCTCATTAGACATATTGTGTGTCGCTGTGACTAAAAGGAGAGGCTCAGCTTCAACTAGCTTCATTTATACACAAGCAGCTTTCCTCTGCAGTGTTTATGATCTGAAAGTACAGATAAAAAGTACCAAAAGAGCAAAAGAGGAACCATTGGTATCATGATTTGTCTTGTCTGACAGTTGTCAAGTATTGCACAAAACTATATATCTCTGTGTTATGTTATTTTATTTTATCAGGTATGAGATCTGGAGTCATATAAGCATTGATATTTTATCCTCCATTACATATTGTTATTGTTAAAAATGAAACACATTCTGTTTGGTTCTTAAAGTCAGACTCTCTCACCATATTTAAATACAAGTGTTTTGAGTTACCTTGACATTACAGCAAATGTAATCACGCCACATTGTTGCGAGTGCATATTATAGCAAAACGGATTGATACATTAACAATGATCCTTTTGAATAAATGTGTTGACATGAACATTCCCCAATCAGAGATACATGTACATGATTTTACTAGTTCCCTCTTGAAAATGGGATTTGGAAATGCAACAGGAATGTGAATTATTTGGCCAATACAACATTAAATTGTATTTCTTAACACAAATAGTCAATTTGTCTGTCTCAAAGTCAATGGGTAATTTAGAAAAAATGTTTTACTTAGGTGCCTGAAATAAGTTCTACAATAGAATATATTTTAACGTTTGTTTGTTTCTTCGTGTATTATAAAGATATCACGGTTAAGGCTGTTGCCATCAAGTGGCTAAATGAGACAATGGAAGTTGTTGAGAATTATAAAGGTCATCTATTTATTCACAAAGTGCACAAAGGCTGGTAGTTATCCACAAACCCATCACAACACAGGTCAGCTCCTATAAATACCTGGGAGTTCACATGATAGTGCACTAAGCTGGGGGGTCCATGTTCAACAGCGGATATATATTTAGCTTAAATTCAGGGCAATCGGAGTTAAGCAGAAGTTTATGCTTTTATTTTATCATGCTGTGTTAGAGAGCATCATCAGATATGGCATCACAGCTTGGTAACCTGACAGTGCAGCTGAGATCTAAGATCACTCGCCTGGTACAGACTGCTATTAAAATGATGGGGGTTAAAAACATCCATCTCTTCAAAACATCTATAAGCAGTCTGTTATTAGACAGGCACAACTAAATATGTCTGATCCCACCCACTTCCCTCACCAAGAGCTCCAGCTCTCACCTATACTGCTCGGAGAGTAAGGGTTCCCCAAAGCACGCTAAACCATTACAAACACTCCTTTGGCATCAAAAATGAAATTTTTGGCTTATTAAGGTATCTCCTTACTCCAATATTATGTGTTACAGTTCAAGTAAAGCCAAAACTAAGCAGGCATTGTGTATTGAGCTTGGTTTCATTAATCTTGCTGGATCATTTGTAATCACTACATTTGTTATTAAAATCACACATGAGTAACAATGATTATAACTTAATAAAAATGTATATGCATGGTCTTGATTAACATAAAATAAAGTGACCAATTACATTTGTGTCCATCAAGCCTCTCAACAATCAAATGTAATGTATAGGTTAAATGTTGGGGTTTGTACAACAGGTCACCATTGTCAGTATGTTTCAATGTATACGTGTATGTGAAAACTGTTTATATGTACTTAAGTCATGTGTTAATATGTTATAGTCTTTTATCGTCTACTATGTGGTATGTATGTTTTTTTTGCATTTGTGGAACCACAGGACGAAAACAGTACAAAACAAATTTCCGTAACAAATAAAGTATATCTTATCTTATCACACGAATAAGGTCAAACTAAGTCTAGCACTGCAATCAGTGCTGTTGAATTTGAAGTTATGTGATCATGGTAAAGTTAGAGTTGGTGATGCTATCCATCCGTTTGGACTACTGAAATATTATCCTTTAAGCACTCTATTTGTACATTCTTAGAGATGCAGCTTAATCCATTAACGTTAGTACAGTAATATCAGGCATTTCATCTAAGAACCAACGTGTTAAACTACAAAACAAACTAAGTTTTCTATTCCATGACTTGAAGTGAACTGTGATCTAAACCCACGTTGAGCTAATCCAATTATTGGCCATCAGGAAAACCTGCCCTCACATGTCTCAGTTTTCCTTAAGTTACTGGTAAGAGCTTCATCACATCCAATACATTTTAAAACAGACATTAATTATGCCTCAGGGGAACATACATTGCTTGTCACGGCTTTGAAGAGTTTTTTGGTGGGCTCTCTTAAACCAAAACACTTGGCTATCTGCTGTCTGTCTCCATGCGCTAAGCCTAAAGATGCTGTCACCATCTGTTGGCAATGTGACCATGTCCAAAGGACCATGTTTCTGTGGATCCTAACAGGCCAATAACTAAAATGTGTGAACTGCAGGCCTGCTAATCTGAAGTGTTAATAAGAGGCTTGAAAACATACCATGTGTGACTTTCACCATTAAAACTAGGAATTCACTTGGGGATTCAGCCAAGATCCAAAGGGACTCAAATTATGGACCTGGGGTTCTTTAAACACATTAAACCCTAAATCATGTCTCGTAGGAATTCAAAGTTTTGATTCCACACTCGAAGATGTCTGCTTGTTAATTTGAAGATTTAAAACCTGACCTCACACGCAGGGAATCATGTCATACTTTGTTTTGTTCTCAAACTGAGGGAGCAATTTTATTGCAGATGACATGTGCACGTGGGAGAAGACTGAGTCTGATGCTAGGTTTACCCATGTGCCTCATTAATCATTAGCATTAGGCTGAGAGGCTGCGTTGTATGCCCCTGTGATTCACATAGACACTTACTGTAGTCCATCTGCATTTAATGCTAAAGGACCCTAACTTCTATTCAGATGTTTTGACTCAAATGGTTTTGTACAGGCGTACTCACTTTATTTTTTAGTATTTAGGATCCCCCAGACCAGACACACTAGAGTTGCATGAAGAAACAAGCTGTTCATTTATTAAACAGTTTGTGGCATCTGTTTTACCATGCTGAGCAGCACGGAATCAAAACGAATCTGACTCCAGTTCCTTTAACTTAAAAAAAAAAAACACTTTACTGTACATTTATTTTCGTCCTATATATTAAAGAAGTTACAAGGAAGACAGTTTGATAACCTTGGTCAGGGAACTATATTTAAACATTTCCTATAAAAGAACACAATACTGGCCGGAATAACTTTATATTTATTTAGCACAAGAAAATTGTACTATATCAGAAAAAACTATCCGTATCTTAACTGCTGTACATTATCTTCTTTTTTCCTTTTTCATAAGTCTTTTGGAAGGAGTGAATGTATTATACAGTAATCAATTGTGAGGATAATGTTGTATTTAAAAGCAGGCAGATACGAGTATTTCGGTATTTTAGAACATTTAATCCCAACATTACTTTTTAAAGAAGGTTACTTCAGCCCATGTCATCTACATTTCCAACTTTATCCTCACATTAATGACATACAAACATAATCTGGACAATACTGCCTGCCTTCAAAGGCAAAAAGTCTCTTAAAAGGTTGCTATAGTAACAGGGGAAAGATCCAATAGTCAAAGAGAAGCTATTGAGTACTTACAAGACTATTAAAGTCACCAGCTAGCGGGGAACGTTCTCACAACTTTGGCTAACGTTACCTATTGGTTCTAACAAGGTTTTAAAGAAACATTTTAATCTGATGTTCAAAGAACCTTTTTAGGATGTTTATTTGTTCAAATAATGTTCCTATAAGGTTTAAGGTTAACCCAGACATAACGTTTTAACTGCAACATTCAGAGGATGTTTTGAGGATGTTATTAAGGCCTGAGATGACAGAAGGTTTTTTTATAAAACGTTCCTTTAATGTGATATGTTAACAAAGGTGGAACGTTTTGCCTGCAACATTCGAAGGACGTGTTTTGGACGTTGTTGGGTAACACATTAAAGATGTTCTTTATAAAATGTTCCCTCAATGTTACATGATAACAAATGAAGAACATTTTCAAAGCAACATTCTGAAAATGTTTTCAGGATGTTATTGAGGCCTGAGATGAGAGAAAGGGTTGTATAAAATGTTCCCTCAATGTAACATGATAACAAATGAAGAACATTCTCCAAGAAACATTCTGAAAATGTTTTCAGGATGTTATTGAGGCCTGAGAGGAGAGAAAGTGTTTTATAAAATGTTCCTTTAATGTGATATGTTAACAAAGGTGGAACGTTTTGCCTGCAACATTTTAAGGACGTGTTTTGGACGTTGTTGGGTAACACATTAAAGATGTTCTTTAAGAGGACCACAGATGGAAATGAGCTATTAGCTATAATCTGGCATATTGCATCTCTTCTCTTTGCTGAGATTAATGTTTTTGTATGCATGGTCCTTCTATAAATAAATAAAAAAATAAATAAAATAAAACGTTCCCTCAATGTTACATGATAACAAATGAAGAACATTTTCAAAGCAACATTCTGAAAAATGTTTTCAGGAAGTTATTGAGGCCTGAGATGAGAGAAAGGGTTGTATAAAATGTTCCCTCAATGTTACATGATAACAATTGAAGAACATTCGCCAAGAAACATTCTGAAAATGTTTTCAGGATGTTATTCTTTTTTTATAAAACGTTCCTGTTATGGCAAATATTAACACGGTCATGGTCAACGTCAGATTTATGTCCAGAGCGCTTTAAAAAACAAACTTGTTGCATTTGTTTGAAAAGGATGTTTAAAAAAAAATTCTGATGTCACCACATTTTCCTTTTGAAAAAAGCAAACAAGCACGTAAGTCATGATAAGCTGTAACCAGATATTGCATGTTTGCGGTGGCATGTGTGAGTTCCCAGCTAGAAATGTTTGTAGAAACCATTCGTTGTTCTAGGAATGTTTTTCAGCGGGACGTTTTATTTTGGTTCCCAGAATGTTCTTCTGAAAGGTAGGATAACGTTCTTTAAAAACATTCTTGAAATGTTTGGTGATAACCTTCTTAAGATGTTTTTGATAACCTTCTTAAGATGTTTTTGATAACATTATTAGAAAATTATGCCCTACTGTTCTTAAAACGTTTTCAGCGGGGCGTTTTATTTTGGTTCCCAGAATGTTCTTCTGAAAGGTAGGATAAGGTTCACTAAAAACATTCTTAACATTTTTGGTGATAACTTTCTTAAGATGTATGAGCGCATACATCTTAATATTAAGTGCCGTTCGAATTCTCTACATGAAAGGAAAGGAGGTTTCAAACTTCCTTTATAACCTCCTTTAGCTTAGGAACCACTGGACCTCCCTCACCGAAAGGAGAGGAGAAAATGCTGCCCCACAATGCCTTGCAGCCGCAGCATTTGCCGTCACACAACAGTCGGCTGTTCACAGAAACAACCGATTATGACGGAGAAATTATATCATGAAACTTACGGTGCTTATTAAGCATTTTAAAACGTATGTGGTAAGTTGCCAAAGTGCTTTATTTTGAACGTTCATCAGTATTATAATCAAAAAGAGAAATATGAACGTTAGTTTTTACTGAAATGATTAAATAAAGTCAACATTTCACAGAGCTGTGTGGGGTTTGTTCAACTTTAAAAATATGTTTGAATGGTGATATACACAGTGATAGATGTTAAGGACTAACATTTATAAAAAAATACATCCCAGCTAGCGAGGAACGTTCTCACAACTTTGGCTAACGTTACCTATAGGTTCTAATAAGGTTTTAAATAAACGTTTTAATCTGATGTTCACATAACCTTTTTAGGATGTTTATTATTTCAAATAATGTTCCTATAAGGTTTAAGGTTAACTAAGACATAACGTTTTAACTGCAACATTCAGAGGATGTTTTGAGGATGTTATTGAGGCCTGAGATGACAGAACGTTTTTTTATAAAATGTTCCTTTCATGTGATAAGTCAACAAAGGTGGAACGTTTTGCCTCCAACATTCTAAGGATGTGTTTTGGACGTTGTTGGGGTAACACATTAAAGATGTTCTTTTATCGAACATTCCCTCAATGTTACATGATAACCAAAGAAGAACATTTTGAAAGCAACATTTGGATACTGTTTTCAGGATGTTATTATTTTTTTATAAAATGTTTCTGTGATGCGAAATATTAACAGGGTCATGGTCAACGTCAGATTTATTTGTAGTGCGCTTTAAAAAACAAACTTGTTGCATTTGTTTGAAAAGGATGTTTAAAAGAAATCTGATGTCACAACATTTTCCTTTTTAGAAAAAAACAAGCACGTAATTCATGATATTGCATGTTTGCGTAGGCATGTCTGAGTTCCCAGCTAGACATTGTTGGTTCTAAAAACATTTTGAGAATGTTACCATTCATTGTTCTAGGAATGGTTTCATCGAGAAGTTTTATATTGGTTCCTAGAATGTACTTCTGAAAGGTAGGTTAACGTTCTCTAAAAAAATTCTTAAAATGTTTGGTGATAACATTGTTCGAACATTATACCCCAAGTGTTTTTGTTGTTTATGCACATCTCTCTATTGTCATATGGATTGAATAACACTTAGAAAACCAAAGACAGACATATAGAAGAACGGACCTACTATCACTGCCCGTCCCTGAAACCCCTGTTCGTGTTTGTAT
This sequence comes from Notothenia rossii, assembly GCF_949606895.1. NCBI lineage: Eukaryota > Metazoa > Chordata > Actinopteri > Perciformes > Nototheniidae > Notothenia > Notothenia rossii. Next base: position 33,828,516 of record NC_136909.1, read on the forward strand.
GTGTTTGTTTCTACTGTGTGTCTCTCTCTGTGCCTGCTGGTCTGCTCTACACGGCTGGGAGCAATCTCCAATCAACCACAACTGCCACCTGCTCGTCAGCCACACTATGAAAACCTGCAGCCTGCACTCATTCCCTGCCGGATTGTTGCCGTGAACGGTTTGTTGCGTGCCGCTCTAGCTTTTTACCAGCAAATTCTTTGACAACTTTGCCTGCTTTTGCCTCACACTGATTTTTGTGTCTCTCCCAGGAGGAATCCAAGGCCTTCCACACTCCGAAGACCAGCCAGGCCTCTCTACTCACCCTGGAACAACTGTTTCCCACTGCCGCCATAACCAGCCTCCACTCCCAGCTCCCCTTTTCTAATAAACAAATGTTACTTTCACCAGCTGATTCCGTGTCATCCTTTTACATGTGTTAATAGTCAAATTCCAATAGTTAAGTAAACTATCATAATCATCCTAATGACCACAGTGGTCAGTCCACTTACCCAGGAATTTTGAGTTGAACAATTACAGGAATATTATGTCTTTATGTTGTAATAATGTTAACATATTTTAGTAAATTGTTACGATAGAACATTTGCATAATTTCTTTAACATAAACCATTTTATCCTTCTCTAAAATAATAACATTCTGGCAACATAAAAAATCTAACTTGCAGCTGGAAATGTTTTAAGAAAAGTAGGGCATAATGTTCTAACAATGTTATCAAAAACATTTTAAGAATGTTTTTAGAGAACGTTATCCTACCTTTCAGAAGAACATTCTGGGAACCAAAATAAAAGATTCTGGCAAAAACGTTTTAAGAACAGTAGGGCATAATGTTCTAACAATGTTTTCAAAAATATTTTAAGAAGGTTATCACCAAACATTTTAAGAATGTTTTTAGAGAGCGTTATCCTACCTTTCAGAAGAACATTCTGGGAACCAAACAAAAACTTCCCGCTGAAAACCTTCCTAGAACAATGACTGTAACATTCTCAGAATGTTTTTAGAACCAAACATTTCTAGCTGGGTCTCTAAACCCCTACAATTAAATTGCCTTGAAGTGACATGATGTATGTAATATTATACTACATGTCAGTTGTAAGTTATGTTTACATTTATGGTTGAAGTTTTAAGCATTATTTGTTGTCTTTAAGTAAAGAACACTATATCAGTCCGGTTATTTGTACCTGTAGGTCCATCTGACTTCTTTGTTACTTCTGCGACAAAGTGACATCATTACGTAATAATCGCGCTTCTATTGGCTAGCGCTCTAACACATTGTACGTGATTTGCTAAGGGGCGGGATACCTCTAAGCGGTTGACCAACAGAGCCGGCCAGCTAACCAATCAGAGCAGACTGGGCTCTGATTTCAGACAGAGGGTGGAAAGAGGTGCTGCAGCACAGGCAATATGAGAAATATAAAGGGCTTTTGAATCTTAAAGCATGGAAACATGTAACGGTAGAGGCAAAAAATACAATTATGAAATCTGAAAATGTGAATAATAGGGCCCCTTTAAAACAACACAGACAACAGGACAATCTTTAAAAAAAGGGCCCGGTGCTCCATCACATTTAAAACCACAGAAAAAACATGAACAATCAGATAAATAAAATAGCCATTGCCTCCACAGCATCCGTGCAACCCTTCTACAACTTTTTCATCCAAATGATGGCTACTGGAACAAAGCTATTTTTGTACTGCTCTATTAAACACCTTGGGACTATTAACCTCTAGCCCGAAGGAAGATGCTGAAATTCAGTGTGCAAAGGGTGGGAGTCCTAATTTAACATAGAGCTAGATAACCACTGAAACTGCCTGATGTAGAGGGACTCTAGGTTTGGCTGTGACTCACCAATGCAGGTGGATCACAGACTTCCTGTCTAACAGGAAGCACCACGTGAGGCTGGGGAAACACGTCTCTGACCCCCGGATCACCAGAACCGGTTCCCCTCAAGGCTGCGTTCTTTCCCATCTGCTCTTCTCCCTGTACACCAACAGCTGCACCGCCAGTCACCAGTCTGTCAAGCTCCTGAAGTTTGCAGACGACACCACCCTCAATGGACTCATCTCTGGTGGGGACGAGTCTGCGTACAGGTGGGAGATGGACCATCTGTTGACCTGGTGTGGGGAAAACCTCCTGGAGCTCAACGCCCTCAAGACAGTGGAGATGGTTGTGGACTTCAGGAAGAACGCAGCCCCACCCGCCCCCATAACTCTGTGTGACTCCCCAGTAACTGCTGTGGAGTCTTTCTGCTTCCTGGGCACCATCATTGCTCAGGACCTCAAATCGGTGCAGAACAGCTGCTCCCTCATCAAAAAAGCCCAGCAGAGGGTGTTTTTCGTCAGGCAGCTGAAGAAATTCAACCTGCCAAAGACAATGATGGTGAACTTCTATACCTCCATCATCGAGTCCATCCTCACCTCCTCCATCACCATCTGGTATACTGCAGCCACAGCCAAGGATAAGGGCAGGCTGCAGCGTGTCATCCACTCTGCAGAGAAGGTGATCGGCTGCAATCAGCCATCCCTCCTCGATCTGCACGCCTCCAGAACCCTGAGGCGGGCAGGGAAGGTAATGGCCGACCCCTCCCACCCTGGACACAAACTGTTCACCCCCCTCCCCTCTGGCAGGAGGCTGCGCTCCATCAGGACCAAAGCCTCTCGCCACCTGAACAGTTTCTTCCCCTCCGCTACCGGCCTCTTAAACAAGGCCCGGCCCCCCCACTGACACTTACCTCAGCCACAACGTAGTCTCTATATGCATTACATTAATGCACACAATGTTCATGCTGCTTACTCCACATATTTCTTGTTTCATATTTCATATTTTATATCCTATAATTCCTTCATAGCATTCTATTTCCATGTAAATTACTGCTTTATTTTATTACCATATTTTATTACGGTGTCCTTAAAGATTTTTTGTTTTGCATTAGATTTCTTGTTTTATATTTTATGTATGCACCAAGTCAAATTCCTCGTATGTGTGAACCTACCTGGCAATAAACCTGTTTCTGATTCTGATTCTGATCAGTCTGCTAGACCAATCTGACTAAGGCCCCATCCACACGGAAACGAAAATGAAAAAACGAACCGATGTCGATATCAAAAACGTCTTCCGTCCACACGGAATCGGCTCAAGAAACGTGTCCGTCCACACGAGACCGCTTGACCCGCTGGAAACGCTGTAGTACATATGCCGGGCCTGTAAGTGGCGCTGTACTTCTGCCACAAAATACTCCAAAAGCAGCGAATAAGACCCCCCGAGCATGGTTGGCATGATTGCCTGGCAAAGCAGGCAATTTTATTTATATAGCACTTTTCAGCACGTGGCGATTCAAAGTGCTTTACAGATAAAAAAGCAAAAGACATTTAAGAACAAATACAGCATAAATACATTATTAAAAAGGCATTTAAAAACAGGCAAGGTTGCCCTTCTGTTTATTCTCCGCGGTGGATTTAGCAATATGTAGTTCATGTAGTTCTCCATTTCCACTTGTTCCGTGTCGGCCTCGTGTGGATGAACCTTCTATACCAGGGCTATTCAACTACACATTCAGTTGGGCCAGATTTTATAACTACAAAATTCAGCTGGGCCAGACATTCAGCGGCCTGTAAAAAGCGGATAGTGACACATTTTAAACCAACACATATTACTGCGATGAAAAACATGCAACTTTTATTCATTGTTCATCTAACAAAGGTAGGTCAAAAAGTGCATAAAAACACAACAAATTAGCATTAATTTAACAGAATCTGAAAAAAAATTGCACAGTTGCATTACATTTGTTTGCTTTAGAAGTCAAATAGTCAGGTTATGTTTTTTGAACCAGGCACATCACAAAGTGCATTTACTGAATACAATAATAGCAGTCTTAATAAATGTCCTCACATACAAAAAAACAGCTAAAGAGCTCCAATGCAACACAAAGAGGTAGTACTGTAGCAATACTATTTTTTCACTTTTCAAGTAATAACAAAAAAATCATACGTTTTGGTCACATTTGACCCAGACACATTACAAAGTGCATTTAAATGAATACAGAAAGAACTGTCAAACCCTTCAGTGCACAAACCCATAACAAGGGATACGGGTAACTATATGAATGAATACTACACTACACGTCTACTATAGTAAACTAGGTGCTTACTATCACCTCATTTGTGATTTGTCATCGCTGACTTTCTCAATGGGAGAAGGGACATTTTTTGTTTTGAACAAGAGCAGTGATTTTTGGCTCATAGGATGTCAATGCAATCCTAAGACATTGGTGAAGAGTGCTGTCAGTCAGGGAGCAGCGAGTGCTACTTTTGATTGAGTTCATGTGTGAAAAGCTTGATTCACATGTGTATGTTGATCCAAACATACTGAGCACACAGATCGCTACTTTCTGAACGTTAGGGAACTGTTGTTTTTTGACATCACTCCAAAACTTTGCTGGCCCGTTAGTGCGCTGCATGTCAATAAGTTCCAGTGTATATTTCCCCTTGTCGATGCAGGGGACCACTTCCTTTGCTCTGGTTGATACGTCCCCCTCTATTGCAACAGTGAAGGGGTCTCTGGCAAAGCCCATCATCACCTCTGTGGGCAGAGCAAGTCCATCCAATCGACTGGCAAAGTTCTCTTTCAACCTCGCAATGAAATCTGTCATCACATCCGTGATTTGTGCCGGAGATGTGATGTGTTTGGGGAGTGTCGGAAAATGCAGTATCCGACCCGTGCTCAAGTCGGTCGCGAAAAGGCCCAGCTTGACTTGGATCTGCTCCACAAGATCAATGACCGTTTTGTCTCTGTTTACGCTTCAGAGTTGAGAGAGACATGTTTTAGAGTTGCTATCATAGGACCACCCTTATTACCCTACCACCCTTACTAGCTCCACTAGATGCACTTTCAAAAAACGTGCTGCGTTGTGGTTTGGTGGTTTATATGCAACGTGGAGTGTTGCTTTCATGGTCTGTACTAGTGTAGGAATTTGGCTACGGGAGGCTGGGCCACTCAGGAGTTGGTTCTGGGCCGCATCTGGCCCGCGGGCCGCCAGTTGAATAGGCCTGTTCTATACAATAGAGAACTGTAGCGAATATAACCCCTTTCGTCTTCGTGTGAACGGGGTCTAAGAGAGTTCACCAAACCATGACACTAAAGAAAAAGACAGTATGGACTCAAGACCATCATTGTTTTGTCAATGTTGAAATAAGACATCTTCCTCATAAACAAACACCAGTGCCCTTTTTGCACACACAATTTATATGTCTTTAATAGTAAAAATGATAAAGGACCAATCACGTAAAAAGATCATGCATCCACAAGCTGTAAGATTAAACCCAAAGGAAAGATACTAGAGCAGAGGGAAAATAAGTCAAAGTATTTCCTTTTTTGTTTTGTTTTGTAATTCAGCTAACAGGCTTTCGGATTGTTGTTGTCCAAGACATTGTGTCTGATTATAAAAACATACATGTTAATTATAGAAATCAGTATAGTTGCAGGCTTGTGTTGAACGAGAAAGGTTGTGCAATTTACTGATTTGCTGGATGTGGCAGTTAAACCAGGAGCATCAGCGATGGAAAGTGTTGTGGTAGTAATTAAGAAGACCTTAGCATATTTAGATAAATTAAGCAGCTGGATAGGCTCTATATTTACAGCGTCGCATCCTGACTAATTCGCCTAGCTTCCTTATGTGTCGTCTCAGAAATATTTCCTGTGTTTACATTTAGTTCCTGCTTCCCTGCTCGTTCATTCTGACTGACATTTCTAAATTCATAGAAACCAACTAACCACAAATTGTACAGCCAGGAAATGATGTGCGGTCGCAATCATTAGTGAATACCGAACTTTGACAGCTAATCATGAAAACAGTATGCAAGTGGTACTGATCATTATCTGTGGGAGTGTCAGTGGATATGCATGTCTGGGGTTTTATTTCTCAAATGCATGTTAGTGCGAAATGCTAATCATTCTTGACTGTGAAAGGCCACAGTAATTTTAACGAAGAATACAACAACAACAAAATTATCATTTTTGCATAAATAGTTTCCTAATGCAAAAATATTTATCTTAAAAACATGAAGAATGCTGCAAATATTAAGCATCATGCCTATTTAAGCTTGATGATGACAACCGGATATTTAAATAACTAAAAAAATGATTTGGTTTTATGTATGCAGTCAATCGTTTTGTGAGAGAAGCAAACAATGTTTTAAGGTTTTGTAATGAAATACTGGACTTATAAGGCGCATATACTACACGATAAGACAATACATCCTAAAAATATTATTCTCAGGGATACTAGTAGTAGTAATTTACTGTAACTATTTGTAGAATACGGAACACTGTCTGAGGGGGCGTTTCCATCACTAATTCTATTAGGCAATTTCGTTTAGTAAATGCTGCCCATTTGTTGTCAAGTTGGTGAAGATGTTAATTCATTGCAATTTTTAAAACTGCAGCGCATTTCTCGTAATGTAAATGTTTTGGGCCTTTGTAATGTATTTGCACCTGTCGGCCACCGTACTGACAGACAGCAGCCTGGAGATACCGTAAATAATGCAGTACAAGAGATTCCGGTTAACTTATTTTCATTACATTTTAAATACACTATTAACTATTACAACAGGTAGCATACAGTTCATGTTAGGCTAACAGCATTCAACATGTGGTTGGCTATCAAAAGAATTAAATGCAGCAAACTTTTTCTGTCCAGCATTAAACTGGACATACAAATGTAAGGGTAGCTGGTCCAAAAAGTGGATTATGTAGCAGATTAAGAGACTATGGTGTGGGCGGAAACAAACAAAACTTATTTGGGATATTTAAGTTTGATATAATGAATGCTTTGATTGCTTATGTATGTATGTTACAATATGTTAAAATACAGAAGTTGTTTATGGCTTTCACTTATATTTTATTCTTATGTGCTCACTCAAAAATGCACCCAATCATGCAAGGGAACATATTCATTCTCTGAATCACATGAAGACCTCCACTCAAACAGCATAAGTGTGTCTTTGCAACAGTGTTGCATCATGGGAATGGATGTGTTCAAAAAAGGTTGACGGGGAGGATCCAGGCAAACACCCAGAGAAAGGCACTGAGGCTATAAAATCTGAGAGGATTTTTACATCTGTCTGGCCTCATTGCTATGCATAGAGCCCGGAGCCACATTTCTCTGCGTCCACCACTGGCTACGCCATCGCCCTGACAGATTATTGCCCCAAACAGTGGTGCCTTCGCCAGTGAGAAAGAGGCCTGCCAGCAACAGCTGTCCTTTGGCATTGGAAATGCTAAGTTCCACTTTGACGAAGACTGAACGGGAATGAGTGTCAACAATGCTTCGGCCTGGAGTGGTTGCTAACATCTTGTAACTTTCTGTGCTCCAAACCACTTCTGTTGGATACTTTTATATCAACAGAGCAGCTGAGTTGTAATATATGGTAATTTTCCATTTTTGGCCCCTCTGCTGCCTGTTGTAGAGGATAAAGAAAAAACTAAAAACACAGTGTCAACAGTGCTCTTGAACTCGAGCGGTGCGTTAGCCGGCTGCTATGCAAATGAGGTCGGAGGAGAAGAAAGCAAACCAATCTGTTAATTGATACATGCCCTCGGTGAAGGGCCTCGAGGATTACCTGGAAGAGCTGGAGTGTCATCGTCTGATGGCTGAGACACACAGCACAAGTTTAAAGTGCATCTATTGGGGATGTTAGCGCTCGTCCTCTAAAGGCTAATGGCAGCCATTTCATTGGCTGTTGAGAGGCGCCCAAGCTGTCAAGGGCCAGGCATTCGGAGAGACCTCGGTGACCTGCGGTGACCTCGGCATACAAGTGTGCGGGTAAGTTCAACAGCCTCTCCAGGTAAAAAGCCGTCCATGGCAAGAAGACACTAATTAAGGTAACACGGGCGGCTAAGTCCCACAAGTGTAGCACACAGTTGGAGTGTATACTGAACCTTGTCATGTAGGTCACTTTGGAGCTTTTAGCAAAGCTATGCATATTAATGAACCTCCGCCACAGCAGTCACTGCCTGGGCGCTCATGGGGGGTTTGTGTTCTAACTGTGGGGCTCTTTTCTGAAACATATGCATTGCAAATTGAGATTAAGGCTGGTTACAGTTAGCGAAGGTCCCTTAGGCATTATTTAGCCACAACTAAATAAGAGTACATGATGCCGAAAGAGTTATGAGCTACCCATAGATTATAACAGCAAAGAAGATTAGAGTTGACCATAGGTTTGTGAAAATGCATCTGCCATATGATGAATATGATTTCATGGTGTGTTACCTCCTTACTGTGGGTCTTTCATGCAGCTATTTACTGGAACATCAGGTGGCTTGTTGACTGCATGTTAAAGATATAGGCCACCAGAGATATATATGATTCCATATGGTTTAATGTTCTCAAAGGCTTATAGCGCTTCTGCTGTTTGGTTTTTGAGATTGTGTGCTAACGCAGAATGCTGTGCCGTAAGTGATTCATTGAGAAATAAAGAGCTTTAACTGGAATGCAGACACTATCACCCAACATCAGTGATTGACCTCATAGGTGTGAGATTCAAAATTGATTCACAACTTTGTACGGAGGGTTTCTAATTTTAGGATGTACTTAAGTCCACTATGCACTCAGAAAGGAAGTGTGGCAGATAATGGTAGGTAAGTAGAGAAAGTGTGTATAAGATGACAGAGCTTTATTATTTGAAAAACCTTCATCGACTGATGGCAGCAATACAAACACACAAAGAGAAACCTAAAAAACATAACACAAAAACTTTTGTTTTGTGATGTAAAAAATAAATTAAAATAATGCTTGACACAACTTTGACTAGGTGTGTAGGATTACTGTCAATAAGTAGCAAAACGCACTTTTTTTAAATGATTGTTTTTAGAAGTGATGAGCTGTTTCACATTCTTAGAAGATTCTAATCTTGGTACTTACATGCTTTTTTTGTAAACCTGTTTCTGTATTAAATTGGATTTTTATGAGCTGCTTGGTTTTTGCAACAATCCCTGTAAATATAGAAAATAAATACCAAATTATCAAATCTACCGTTTTCTAGACTAGTCACTTATATAATAAATACATTTAAAATGGAACATTCAAGTTATCATCAGTGTGACAATATCAAATGTCTCTTATTTTGCAGAGTTTACGAATGTTTACGCGCAACTACCTGTGTGTGTAGGGGGAGGGTGTAGGGGGAGGTTTGGAATTACATATACTGTACAGTTTAATCAGCATTATTCTGTACTTTTACTGCATAATGCACAACAAAATAGTAACTTAGCTGAGTTGTAAAAGCTTTTGTGCTTGTCTCTAAAAAGCACTGAAGTCGTCCCTTCTGCTTTTTCCTCGTGAGACGAGTCTGGATCAGATGAAGCATTCAATGCATTGAATGCATTTCTGCGGTTTAACCTTAATAGTCGTAGATGACTCATGAGCTGCTTATGTTTCGTTTCATGGTAACTTTGAATAAGAATGAAACACAAGAAACCGTTTTCAGCCAATAATTTGAAAGACTGCAAATCTTTACAGGATATATACCTGCAGAATAAAGGATGATCTAAAAATGTAAGGACCAATGAGCTCTTAAGGCTCGACCGGCAGACTACACAAATATAAAACTGGACAGACCGAAAACCGGACGCATGGCCACCAAAGGGTCTTGCTGTGTGCCTGCCTGTACTCTGATATCCCTCAGTTCAGTGGCATGCATGTGGCACTGATCTTCAGCTGAGCCTCACAAATTGTCTGCCGCCATGTCAGTCAAGCTTTGTTTACAGATATCCAACATCCTTTCCTTCTCGCTTGGCTGTCTCGCTGCGAAGTCAGTCGGGGATGTGTGATGTACATCATCGGTAATCAGATAAGTTGGGTACCATCCTCCTGCTTTCTCTCCAAAACAACATGTCCACTGAACTGAAAGCCAGAGTGCAACTGTCACATTAGCAGCCAAAGAGTGCTCACTCTGCTACATGCCTGGTAAACAAATCCCGAAAGATGTTTTGCATGACAGACAGAGTGATGGCTCTTTCAGGCGAGGCCAAAGCGTCGCCTAAAAAGAGCCTTTGTGCTCCCCCCTCTGTTGTCAGTTGAAACTCTTTAACCAATTAAAATGGCAGAGCAGGGCACATATTAGAATATGCATGACAGAATGTTGCATTTATGGTGAAAAAAAGCCTTGAAACTGCTAATTATGCGGTCAACAGTCTATCACTGAGCCGTTTTACCTTCCATTTAATTTGCACATGAAATCTCTAACCTGCATTTTGATCTTTCGTGGAATTGTGCAAGCTTTCAAGTGCTTTAATGAGGCAATTCCTATTCCCTGAAAGAGAATCTGTGATAAAAAACCTCCCCGATTCCAACTAACTGTTTGTCACTATTCATAATGAGGACTTGTTAAATGTTATTCTCCTTTACATCATAATGGAGTAGTCAGTTTCCCCCTCCCAACAGCCATGTTCTGCTGTCGGGACGATGTCAGGCGGTTAAAGTTATCACTTGATGAGTTTTTGCTTTGAGCACTCTGGCAAAGTTGGACAATTATTTTTGAATCCCTGGGCTCTCAGAGGAGGCAAACGGACAATTATTGAATTTGATTTATTGAACAAATAAAAATAAAGCAGTGTTTGTGATGTTATTGGATACGTCTTTAGGACAAATATGATTCATTTTATGTGAGTGAGAGAATCATGCAGCCATTAAAAAAGTTTGAACAGTACTATATATTAAAATATTTCATTTATTCTTTCAAATTCAGAAAGGACAGATAGTAAAAGTGTTTTTAGTTAACATTGACCCTATCACAATCACAAAAGAGTGGTGCAGTGATGACATATTTTTGTAGGCTCCCTGGAAAAATAGCAATGTGATTTTTCCATCAGATGTTTGAATATTGCAGGAAATTACATTACATTACATGACATGTTACTTGTTAGACGCTTTTATCCAAAGCGACTTAAAAACTCAATACTGTGGACAATCAACACAGGAGCAATTTGGGGTGAAGTGTCTTGCCCAGGGACACAACGACATGCTGACTGCAGTGGGGTTTGAAACCTGATCACAACACCAACGCACAACCCACTGCACCACACGCCTCCGAAATAAGATAGAAGCACACATACGTTTATTATACCTACACTTTTTGTTGAGCATGTCTCCACATATTAATTTAAATGGTTTCTGTATCCTGGGGGATATGTGTAACATGGGTGTAAGATTGTGTAATGTGTGTGCTATGGTTGTAATAAAGGTGCAATATGGTCGTAACATGGGCCTTATAAAAGTATATAATACAGTAAACATAAATATACAGAGTGCAAGTTAGAAAATAAAGGTAACATTTTGAAAGAAATCCTGGAATGTAATGTAATGTCAGCCTTGGTACATTAGAATGTATTAATTAAACATTTGTTTCATTTACTCAATGTTTTCTCAAAAATATATTTACTGTTTATGCTTATATACAGTATATATTTATATATTGATGTGCCATTTAAGTGTAAACAATACTTTAATGATTTTTTAATCAGTCTGCCTTTGGCTAAGCTAAATGCAGACTCATGTTTGGTGTGATACTGTTTAGTAGCCTTATTTGTAAACACCTTTTGCATGACACATAAAAACTAAGGACATGCTTTTTTTTTCAACTTGGAAATGAGTTAGCATCCAGTTCTAGGACTCATTCCTGAATTACTTAATTTATTTACATGTCAACCCCATAACCACAGGGCACCCACAGCCCAGCTGTCATCCCGAAAGCCTTCTTCTCTGTTTCTGAGGTACGGAGAAAATATTCCAGTCAGACTCTGCGCAGCTTGCCAAAAACACTGCTCATCCAAAGTCATTTGCAGCAAACTCCATTATCATCATCACTTGTGGTGATGAATTCCCTATGATGGTGGCAGGCCCGCAGCAGCCTCCACTCATAATGACATTCTGCTCTTGTTGGCAGTCACTCCCAGTCAGATGGCTCATTCCCAACAGCCAGCGTGTCAGACAGAGCACACACACAATACTGGGCCGGGCCTCGCCGCCAGTAACAGGGGGGCAACAGGAACTGGAGCTTAAAAAGGCAGACTTTAATTGTGGGAAGGCCGGAGTGTTCAGTCTAGTCAGCATGTTACTTTTAATGTCATCATCTGTGACATTGTGATACAAGAAGGTTCTGTTGAGCTGTTCCCTCATGCTTTTCTAGCCGTTTACTGTAACCGTTTCCTAAAATGGTGATGGGCACGTGATTCCTGAATAAATCTCAGGAACACAACAGGGTAGTTTGTACAACTGAATTAGGTTGAACAGAGAAAACAATGGTACCTTAACTCACAACTTGTAACTTTATATCCATCAATCCATCTAAATAATGGATGAATTGATGTCAATCTCCAATCTTCATCTTTTTCAATGAGCCTAAGGATAATATAAAAACAACTCATGTCTGCAAGACTGTAAAACCCTGGTTACCGTCAGTGAGAAACTATTTGCTCATGGCAACAAAAGCATGGCGAAATGTTTGGACGATATGTGGATATTGCAACTAAAATTTGGTTAAAGATGTATTTCACCCACAAAATGACAATTCGCATTGAACGTATCACAACAGAGCCGGCCAGCTAACCAATCACAGCAGACTGGGCTCTGGTTTCAGACAGAGGGTAAAAAGAGATGCTGCAGCACAGGCAGTTTGAGAAAAATAAAGAGCTTTTTGAACAGTAAAGCATGGAGACATGTTGCAGTCAAAGCACACGATACAAATATGAACCTGAGAATGAACATATTAGGGCCTGTTTAAGGTACAGTAATAGCAGACAGTTAAAATACTAAGGTAAACGATCAGGAAAATATTTTTTTCAACAATTAACATACATTGTTGATTATATGCAAACTACAGTCTCTATCATACACTGTAATTAATATTAAACATGAATTCTATGTACACAGAACAGGAAACATACACAAACTAAAACTCGCAATCTTTAAGACTGGTAAGGAGTAGGACTGTGGCAGATAAAGGGTTAAACTCACCGGTTCATGCTTCATAGATCTGTATTTGACAAACCGATAGAAGCATAAAGAGAGACATCGTAGATCTGAAGTTCTTTTGGTTAAGTGAAAGGGAGGGACAATGATGAGCTTCCCTGATTTCACTGCTGGACCAAATTAAGGTTGATGCCCCATGAAAAGGAATTTAAGAGGAGCTGCAAGGCCAATAATATTTAAAGCAACATGCGACTAAGTCATCACCTCTGGAAATAAAACAGCTCTGTGGTCACACGGTGAGTCTGATAGCTGCAGCAGTAGAACGACCCAACAACCATCTATTACAAATTATGTTTCTTATGATAAAGACCTCTACAAAAATGGTATTGTAAACTCCACGGTATGTTAGCACATGATGCTGTAGTTTCAAACAAGAGTTTAAACTTGAAACGATTCTGTTTTTCACTGAATTATTAAACGAAGGCATTTTGAGACGATTGAGATTCTTCCCAATTCCAAAGGCAAGAATTAGGTTCTTAAGCCTCACTTCTATAGGCAAAAGTAGTCTTAAAGGGTAACTTTAACCTTGAATAAGTTTTAGGTTCAGAATAGGGATGGGAACGATTCATCGAATAATCGAATATTCGAAATTATTCAGGTATTCGAATATAATATGAGTTATGAATTATTATTTTTTGGGAGGGGTGCCTAAGTTGATTACATATTGTCAGATGGAATAATTCAATGCCATAGCTAAGTTTGTTAGGTCTAAAGCTGTGTTTTGCTCCGCTCACAGTCCCTCACAGCGGGCAGAGCTGCAGGTGCTGATCTCTCTCTCGCGTCCGGTTATACTTCACTCGCGTTTATGTCCGAATCCATCAGATCTAGCTAGTTCTAGCTAATGATATGGCTGCTGCCCCTCCCTACAAGCAGATCACGCAGACTCAAACCTCATCTTATGCCCAAATTCCAGCTTCTCTACAGTTGGCCTGATTGTGAATCGCCTCCGTACCCGCCTCTCCCCTGAGCATGTAGACATGCTCATATTCTTAAACAAGAATGAGTATTGAATAGCTGCATTCTGTGCATAGGCCCTGTTATAGGTTGTTGATCTCTGTTGTAAAAGGGTTACGTTACCCTAACCCGTTATGTTGTTCGTGTATGATCCCTCTTTCATTTAAAAAACAAGTTATGTTTTAAGCATGAAAGCTGGAGGCCTATCGTTGTCAACTGTTTAAAACTGTGATCACCAGTTCAATACATCTGACAAATTCGACTTGGTTTCTATGCTTATTTGAACGTGTATTTATTTATTTTTCCAAATTAATATTTTTTTTGTAAAACATTTTCCCACATTTTTTTTTTTACAGGATATGTACATTTCGGTTAATCGGTTAGCCGTTTTTTGGGGGTCGAATATTCGAATGTACATTTGCTTTCAAATTCCCATCCCTAGTTCAGAGCTTTATTAACTTACATAGTTTGACAACTTCGGTTGAAAAAATAAAAGAGACACACAACCCTAACCCTATCAAACTATTAAACCACTAAATCAGGCCCCATATGCTCACCTGGGCGAGCTTGCGGCCCAGGTACAAGGCGCCACCCCCATGCAGAGAACCCAGGTTTGAACCCGGCCTGGGACCATTTACACATGCCATCCCCAAAATTGAAAAGTCAATGTAGAAGGGCATGATGAAAGCGCAGGACAAAAATGTTTTGTTCTGTCTTCTTGGGATAATAATAAAAGATTGACTCTTAAGGCAAAACAGGAAATCCTTGTAGGTGCAAAGCAAGATGGCTGAAGGTGACTCTAAGCCCTAGCTTATCTGGGGGATTCGGTAAACAAGAGGCCTGGCAAGCGCAATGCTCGGCTGTTGACAACTGGTGATAGTGACCAGGTGGGATATGTTATCCTAACAGTCTGGAACTCTTGTGAATTATTTGCAGATAGATATAAACAGCTGTTATTCTTGGTAATGGAAAGCAATTAGAAACATCTGCATACTTGGCTGTGAGCGATGCCTCCAAACGGCGGCCGGGGTTCCCAGGTGGCACTGGGAAATAATTACATCATCAAGATGGGGGCCGGAGCTGGAGGACCGCTAGTGATCTGTGAAGAGCAAGGAAGAAAGCCATAAGAAGGGACACGCACATTTGTATCAGTCAGATTTATAAGAACTATCTGTAGTTTACGGTTAATCTTCACTTTGTCTTTGATCCTCTTCCTAACCCAGTGGTTCTCAAACTTTTTCTGTCAGGCCCCCCCTTTGGAGAAAAAAAAAAGTCTGGCCCCCCCAACACAAATAGTCAGGCTCAGTGGTGGCGTCAGAGATTTCTTTTGGGGGTGCTGTGGGGTAGCTTGACGTTTCATAGAGGGTGCTTGAAAATGTAGGGTTTCCCATTAATGTACCGGGCGCTACAGTGGAATTTTCTACTGCAACAATCCCCACGCATATACACAGTGTGACAGTTACAATGAAGGCTTGAGGCATATAGGTGTAAGCAGGGGTCAAGCTTTATTTTTATAGGCGGTGTGTGGACCTTACATAGGGGGGTCCGGGGGCAAGCTCGTCCGGGAAGATTTATTTTTAAATATTGAAGTTAAAAGCATCAATCTGGTGCACTTTGAGTGCAAAATGAAGAGATCTATGGATACATCTCTCAACAACCATTTGAAACAGAACTGTAAGCAGATTTACTTTTTCTTTATGGATATTTTACAAATCACTAACTATAATGATCATATAAACGTGTGCCTCGGAAATAATTGTTTACATTAATGGGGACCAAAACATTTGAGACCCACTGAGATAACACTGAGAGTAGCTCACTGAGTCTCTCAGTCTGGCATGAGAGCTCTCCTCCACTTTGTTGTTGAAAAAGCTCCTTATATCCGTTAGCGTAGCTCACTAGCACCAGAAGCTAACAACAACGATCTCCGGTACCGGTGCGCTCTCTCTCTCTCGCGCACACAAAATGGCTCTTTCCACACACACACACACACACACACACACACACACACACACACACACACACACACACACACACACACACACACACACACACACACACACACACACACACACACACACACACACACACACACACACACACACACACACACACACACACACACACACAGAGCTGAGCTTTAATGAAACAGAGACCCAGACGTAATGGTACTGCATCAAATTATTTTCAGGGGGGGTGCCACTTTGAGAACCACTTTCCTAACCCAAGAAGTAAGCTTAACCTATGAATCTTAAAGGTCCCATGCTAGTGGAGCCTTGCAGATGGGGGTGCTGCACCTCCCTCAGCACCCCCCCCCCCACCCTTCCCGCGTCCATTTGCGAGGTCTCGCTGTCTCGCAGACCCCAAGCAGCAAGCAGGAAATGAACCCAGCTCACACTGTCCGCTCCTCGCAGCAGCGAGCCGCGCAACGTCCCGCCAACACGGCACCCAGACCCCACGCAGCATTCTCATCTGTTTGTCCTTACTGGTGTCATTTTCTGGTTGCTAACAAACGCCATTGTAACACATAATCACTGATGTTCTGCTGTAAGGGTGGTGGACTCATCAGAACAGAGTGGGCGAGCTGACCAATCAGAGCACAGTGGGCTCACAGGGGGGGCCCACTGGACAGAGAGTGAATACACATACTTTACAGAGATGCTGTATGAAAAACCAATGTGAGTTTGGAAAATTGCACAGTATAAATCTATTCTAGTATACCTCAACAATGGAATTATGATCAGTAGAAATGGCCATGACATGGGACCTTTAACCTAGTCTAAACCAAAACCCAACCCTAAAAAAGGTTTTCAGTTTTTTATCTGGCATTATGGGGGAATGCCTGCCCTCTGATTTCACCTCAGGTTAACAACCTTAGCAATGTTGCCGTTTTGAGCGCCATTAGCACTGTTAGCACGGCCATCTCTTAAGGACCTGACACACCAAGCAGTCACCAGAGAACTCGCCGACGCTGACGCTGAATGTTGCGTCGGCGTGTTCTCCTGCGTCTTGGCCATGTGTCGCACTGGAACACACCGCAAAGACTTCAGCCGAGCACGTACGAACTGCGCATGCGTGAGCGGCAATAACTCTCCTTACCAGCAGGCGGCGGTAGTGTGTATTCGTCATTCAAAAGAGGCAACAACCGGAAGACAGAGAAGAAGAACAGAATACGTGATATAAACAAACAACAAATAGAGTGTGTGTTCCATTTTCACTCTCGTCCATCGAAAACATGTTTTGTGCGGTACTGGAGCTATCAGCCATTGGAGTGTTGCTTGTTGAAGACATTCTCAAGCAACCGTTTCGCTTCTCATGCACTGATTTTGTTGTGAGAAAATAACAACCTCATAAACTAAAATATTGTATATTTTCTATGGTGTAATTAACTTAAGAACTTTGCAGTTTGTTGTTAGACCCTTACATATTCCCCAACGTAATCCATGTTATTATTTTAGCACTTCCCTGAAACAGTAATCTCAAACAAGCCATAACACTATCGTAGATGTTTTATAATTCTTATGCAAAACTCTAATGCCAATGTATAGCACTGCTTTTGAGTTCAAAGCATTTCTGCAAATATAAAACTGCAACAATAGATGATGGAGCATCTAAACTGTTTGAATGAGTTGCAGATACTTTCCTCTCACTCAAATATTTAGTGAATAAATAAAGTTGGACAGCATTGGCACCATGGACCTGAAAAACCTGATCATAATTTCTCAAAAGCATCTGCAGCCGCAGAACATCCAACACAACGTTTTTTTATTTCAATTGTGAGAGGGATACACCATAACTTTAGTTTGTACAACTATCCCCTCCCCAAATGCTTGTAACTCAAACTGCTTCTCACAGGCGGACAAGTACAAGAACACACTTATAAACACATACACCCACAGATGAAGACAGCAGACATTTGTCCTGGTGATAATTAATTCTGTTTTCCAAGCAATATGAAAGCTCTGTCTTACTGATATTGATATTACTGGTATTTTATTATATCTATCTGAATCTCGTTCAGTGAAACTCTTTAACTTTTATAAAGCAACATGGCGAGCCTGAGACAAAGAGTGCTTCTTTGCATTAGTATTTTCAATTTGTTGCAATAAAATGTTTTATGTCATGATTTTATCTCCTGCTGATTTTAAGCCTATTGTACCAAATTAAAAATGAGGACAATATTTACTCACATATAAATATGTGAGAAACTATAAGTACAGTAAAATAAGAGAAATACTTTATATACTATATTCAAAGTGGAGAGCTATGCATATTTACAAAGAGGTAGTGTGGAGCAGAAATGTACAACAGGATGTACTAAAACGAACAAGAACAAGATATAGCCGTGATAAGGCTTTTTACGTGCCGTTGGTATTAAGCACTTAAAAATCATAAAAGCCGATAAATGTGGCGATCCTGCCGAAAAAACATAAAATGTGTTGGCCAAAGATCTTATTTTGTAAAATATTCCACAATCCAATAGTATAATCCCATTCACTTTTGAATGGTAACTTCCTGGATGGCCTACAAAGATATGCCATCACTGCACTGTGGTTTGTGGGTCCAGTGTTTCAAGAATCTTCTAAAATCAATGTTCTGGTTATGGGGTTTGAAAGATGGAATGGTCAAAATCATGTGTATTTTTAAGAGAACAATATCCCTCAACAGCTTCCCCCAAACACAATATATTGCTATAATCGATTTGTACCTTTATGTTGGATCTACTAAAAGACATAATAGTTTTTGGTACATCTTTAAAATGTCTTACTTTTTTGACGAAAAATGTACTATGTTTTGTTGTGTCTATGTTTACTTAGTAATTTTACTGGAAATGTCTTCTGTGATATTTCATACGCATAAGTCACGCCACAGTGTGTCTTCCTCTAATTGTGTTGTGTATGACGCCGCTGACCTTCTGCCCCAACCTCCTCCTCGCTCCAAGCAATACTGCGGCTGTGAGGTCCCCGACTGTGCGATGCCTCAGAATTTACCCCTGCTCAAGCATGACTGTGACTCTCCACATACATCAACGGACGGGCCCCTACTGAGCGTGCTCATCATCTGTAAATACCAGTGGTCTGCGCTGCCGTGGTGAAAGGAGCAGTCTGGGGGATTTGACCGTGTTGTGAGGTGGCAGGTTGGGCCTGATGGTTGAAGTGTGTGTACTATAATCAGAAGGTCACAGGGAGGATCCGCTCTGCAGGCAAAGAGTCCTGATGAGATGTCCTTGAATAACTCATTGACCCCTGACATGAAGCTAACAATGGCATCAGCTGCATGACCGAAATTAGAAATACAGAAAATGTGTCGTTTTTTTAAATAACTCCATTACAACCTTCCCACCAGAGTAAATTAGTGAGATGCGGTTGGAAGCTCTAAATGGACCTTGTTTGTTTACATTGACACACATAAAGGTAAAAGCCGTCACGGTTAAAGAGGAGACATTGTGCTAATTTTGAGGTTTCATATTTATATTTTGTGCCTCTACTGTTACATGTTAACATGCTTTAATGTTCAAAAAGATAATTATTTTTCTCATGCTGCATGTGCTGCAGCACCTCTTTTTACCCTCTGTCAGAAACCAGAACCCAGTCTGCTCTGATTGGTTAGCTGGGCGGCTCCGTTGTGATTTGTCAACCGCTAAGAGAAGTCCGCCCCTTAGCCTATCACATACAATGTGTTGGAGCGCTTGTATTAGAAGTATTCGTTGTTCTCGCGTCCCAGGAGAGAAGCTTAAAATAAAGAGACTAATGGAGTCTCTGAAAAGGTTCAAATGGGTACTTTAATTCAATAGCGCAGTAATGGAACAAACAGAAGGTGGTGGGAAGAGCGCAGCTGCAGCTGTGTCTCGCAGTGGCAGCCGTGGAGAAGAGAGCGAACAAAGCTCCGTCACCTAACTATATATCTCATCATTTGGCTCCTCCTCTTAAATTGGTTGGTCTTCAACATAAAAGTTTTTCTTTGTGCATAACTTCTAGTGTTAACATTCAATATCACTCTTCAAAATAGCAGCAATTAGCTCGGTATCAGAACATTTCTTACTCCCTCCTTTCACAGAAATCGTTCCTATACCACATTCAGTGTTAAGGGACTTGTTTTTACAAAGTATAAAAAGAAACAAACTATTTTATAGTACAAAGTACTACTACTTCTTTGTAGCTGGTTCTTAATTCTAATGATTTCATCATTTGAAGTATCACATCATTTGGACCTTCTTTGAACAATCTCATCATTTACATCAATATCTGTATATGGGGGTGGGTCGTCTTGTTCTGCTAGCATTTGTAACTGTTTCCTTATGAGAAATGTACCTTCCCTCCTTTCATACCTTTTAGCCTCTGGTGCCATACCTGCCAACCCTACTGATTTGGGCGGTAGTCTACCGCTTTTGACATGCTTCTACCGCCTACCGACTTAGCTGACTTTCCCTACCGATTTTCAATCTTCCCAAACTATAACAAATAAAAATGACACTCCATAGACACTGGACTCGACTTTTGGCGGACACCGTTTGCAGCGTGTCAGTGATCGCTTTATACAAACAGTCCTCTTTGTTTCTGAAAGAGAAACAACGTGCAGACCGGGGTAACGCTGCCTTTCCTCTGCACCCCCGGGGCTGATGGGTAATCACTCCCAAATGAGTTTAAGGGAACAGAGACGAGGCATTTGAGTCCTGCAGGGTTTCCCCGTTAATATCAGTGTCTCGGTGGCTGAAAGACATCCAGTGTTTGGTCTTTTCCTGAAGCATCCTTCACCTACAGTGTCTCAACTGAAAGAGGACCACAAACACACAAAATAGGATACCATTTTGAGATTTGGGGATATTTATCTCCCAGTCTTTCACTTTTTCTGACATTTACAACACCAAACATGTCGTTAATGTCTCTGTTTAGTGAACTACAGCAATCTGAAAGCCTGTACATTATTTATATCACGCTTTATCAGTAGAAAAATGCAGGAAATGACTTTTTTAATGCAGTATTTTCTGATTCATGGCGCAACACAAAAATATTTCGCTCTAATATGTCAACAACGTGAAACAAGAACATGAACCTGGCTTTATCCAATGTTCACTCAAGAGTTCTACATCCTGACACACCCTTCATCTACACTGTCTCAACTGAAAGAGGACCAGAAACACTTTAAAAATATAATAAAATGTGGAGACTTTGGGATATTTATCTCCCATTCTTTTACTTTTCGGGCATTTTACAGACCAGACATGTCGTTGATGTCACTGTTTACCAAACTGCACTTTTTCTGAAAAATGCATAAAATGATGCAATATATGTTAAATACATGGTTTATACATATAATTACTGGGGTTCCATTTCTTCTGATTACCTCATTTGGGCGTGCACATTTGCCACGCTGAAACCTACCTCTTTTGGATTTGGAAAGTTTGGCATGTATGTGGTGCTAGCGAGCTATGCTAAAGGATATAAAGAGTTTTTTCAACAACAAAGTGGAGGAGAGTCCTCTCCTGTCAGACTGAGAGGCTCAGTGAACTAAAGGACTCTCTGAGTGTTTAGATAGTTAACTTTAGTCTAAGTTATCCCAGCGGGTCTCAAACGTTTTGGTCACCATTAATGTAAACAATTATTTCCGAGGCACACGTTTATATGATCATTGTAGTTATAAAAAAAGAGAATAAATGGAAAACAGGTATGAAATACTATATCAATCAATCAATGTTTATTTATATAGCCCAATATCACAAATGTTACATTTGTCTCAGTGGACTTCACAGTTTGTACAGAATATCAGTATGAAAATATATGACAGTAAAAAAAGAATAAAGTTTAAAAGGGTGATTTGTAAAATATCCATAAAGAAAAAGTAAATCTGTTTACAGTTCTGTTTCATATTGGTGTTGAGAGAGGTATCCATTGATCTCTTCATTTCTGCTCTCAAAGTGCACCAGATTGATGCATTTAACTTAAAATAAATCTTCCCGGGGGAGCTTGCCCCCGGACCCCCCTATGTGAGGTCCACACACCACCTAGAAAAATAGCACTTTACCTCTGCTTACACCTATATGCCTCGAGCCTTCACTGCAACTGTCACACTGTGTATTTGCGTGGGGAATGTTGCAGTAGAAAATTCCATTGTAGCAACCGGTACATTAATGGGAAACCCTAAATGTTTTAGCACCCTCTATGAAACGTCAAGCTACCCCACAGCACCCTAGAATAAATATCTGGCGCCGCCACTGAGCCTGACTATTTGTGTTGGGGGGGGGCCCCCGACTTATTTTTTTCTCCTACGGGTGTTACGGTGTGTGTAGGAAGCAGGACCCAAATGCAGATTAAAGTGACAAAATAACTCCTTTATTTCAAGGCTAAACTCTAAACAAAGACTGAACAGAACACTCACCGAGGAACAAGCCATATCACAAGATGAACCGACAAAGACAGACAGAAAAACCAGAACTTAAATACAAACAAGACTAATCATAATCATGTATCACTAGGTCACCAGGGTGGGTGGAGGGGGTCAGGAGGACGGGACTGAGCTGGCCGCCCAGGGGCACAGCAGAGGACCAGGAAGGGATCTTGGGCGGACGGCTCGGGGGCAAGGCAGAGTTCAAAAATGGGGATTCAGGCGGACGGCCCGGGGGGAAGGCTGAGTTCAAAAAGGGGGACTCGAGCGGACGGCCCGGGGGCAAGGCACAGTCTAAGGTGGGGGACTCGGGCGGCCGAGCATGAGAGCGAAGGCAGCGGCAGGAAGAGTCAGGGGGCCGGGCCCGAGGGCAAAGACCGCGGCAGAAAGAGTCAGGAGGCCGGGCTCGAGGGAGAGGACTGCGGCTCTCAGGGGGCCGGGATTGAGGGCGAAGACCAGACAGCTCCAGAGGCCGAGCAGAGCCCGGTGTCGGCCAAACAGGAACCGGAGCCGGTGGGATAGGCCTCGGCAGGATCCCCCACGGAAGAACCAGGTTTTGGTAGGACCCCCGGCGAGACAGATGATGGCGGGGCCTCCAATGGCACGGGACATAGAGTTGGCAGGACCCCCGATAGAAGAGTAGTCGGCGGGACCTCCAACGGAACAGGACAAGGGATTGGCAGGACCCCCGGCAGAAGAGTAGACGGCGGGACCCCCCAACGGAACCTCCAATGGCACGGGACATAAAGTTGGCAGGACCCCCGGTAGAAGAGTAGTCGGCGGGACCCCCAACAGGACAGGACACAGGGTTGGCAGGACCCCCGGCAGGAGAGTAGTCGGCGGGACCCCCAACGGGATAGGACATGGGATTGGCAGGACCCCCGGCAGGAGAGTAGTCGGCGGGACCTCCAACGGGACAGGACACGGAGCCGGCAGGACCCCCAGCGGAACCTCCATCGGCACAGGACATAGGGTTGGCAGGACCCCCGGCAGAAGAGTAGTCGGCGGGACCCCCAACAGGACAGGACATGGGATTGGAAGGACCCCCGGCAGGAGAGTAGTCGGCGGGACCTCCAACGGGACAGGACACGGAGCCGGCAGGACCCCCAGCGGAACCTCCATCGGCACAGGACATAGGGTTGGCAGGACCCCCAGCAGAACCTCCAACGGCACAAGACATGGGACTTGATTGGAGACTCGAGAGGAAACTTGAGAGTGGACTTGAGAGATGACTTGAGAGGGATCTTGAGAGGGAACTTGAACGGAGACTTGAGAGGAGACTTGAGAAGGGACTCGAGAGGAGACTCGAGAGAGCGCTTGAGAGGGACCTCGAGAGGAAACTTGAGAGTTGACTTGAGAGGGATCTTGAGAGGGAACTTGAACGGAGACTTGAGAGGGGACTTGAGAAGGGACTCGAGAGGAGACTCGAGAGAGGGCTTGAGAGGGACCTCGAGAGGTGACTTGAGAGGTGACTTGAGAGGGATCTCGAGAAGGAACTTGAAGGGGAACTCGAGAGGAGATTCGAGAGGGGACTCGAGAGGAGACTCGAGAGGGAACTCGAGAGGATACTTGAGGGAACTCGAGAGGAGACTTGAGAGGGAACTCGAGAAGAGACTCGAGAGGGGACCAGAGAGGGAACTCGAGAGGGGACTCGAGAGGGGACTCGAGAGGTAACTCAAGAGGTAACTCTAGAGGAGACTTGAGAGATGACTTGAAAGGGGACTCGAGAGGGGACTTGAGAGGGAACTGGAGGGGTAACTTGAAAGGGGACTCGAGAGGGAACTCGAGAGGAGACTTGAGAGGGAACTGGAGAGGAAACTTGAGAGATGACTCGAGAGGAGGCTTGAGAGGTGACTCGAGAGGTTACTCGAGAGGAGGCTCGAGAGGTGACTTGAGAAGGCCCAGGAGAGGAGACTTGAGAGGAGACTTGAGAAGGCCCAGGAGAGGAGACTTGAGAGGGAACTTGAGAGAGGACTTGAGAGGGGACTTGAGAGAGAACTTGTGTCGGCCGGTATGCCGACAGGACACTGGGAGCTGGCGTCGGGCGGACAGCCAACAGCAGACGAGGTGCTGGAGTCGGCCGGTACGCCGACAGGACACGGGGAGCTGGCGTCGGAAGGACAGCCAACAGGAGACGAGGTGCTGGAGTCGGCCGGTACGCCGACAGGACACGGGGAGCTGGCGTCGGCCGGAGACGAGGGGCTGGAGTCGAAACCATGGCTGCTGGGGCCAGGACTGAGGCTGGAACCATGGCTGCTGGGGCCAGAACTGGGGCGGGAACCATGGCTACTGGGGCCAGAACTGGGGCTGGAACCATGGCTGCTGGGGCCAGAACTGAAGCCGGATCCATGGCTGCTGGGGCCAGAACTGGGGCTGGAACCATGGCTGCAGGGGCCTGTACTGGAGCCGGAACCATGGCTGCTGGGGCCAGAACTGGGGCGGGTGAACACCAGGTGAACACAATCGGGTAAATTAGACACACCAGGGAAACTAACGACAGGGAACCACAGACAGATCTAAACAAGACAACACAACGCAGACAGAAAACCAAAGACAGATCTAGACAAGACACAACACAGACAGAAAACCAAAGACAGATCTAGACAAAACAAAACACAACACAGACAGATCTAAACAAGACAACACAAAGCAGACAGAAAACCAAAGACAGATCTAGACAAGACACAACGCAGACAGAAAACCAAAGACAGATCTAGACAAAACAAAACACAACACAGACAGATCGTGACAAAGGGGGGGCCTGATAGAAAAAGTTTGAGAACCACTGGATTAATCGATTATCAAATTAGTCGTTTGTTGCCGCCCTATACATAAGCTTACATTTGTTTTACATACCCAGTGTTTAAACAAATCTGTAACAAGAAACGTCAAGTCTATAGGAGAAATATCACTTTGATCAAGGTCTAGGCAAGAAAAACAAAAATCCCTTTTAGCAGATAGTTTCTGCAGAAGCCAGCAGGTAGAAGCAGCTCCAACACAAAACATTATGTTTGTGCCTTTGTTTCATCAGAGCCTGTAATCCCTCGGGCAACAAACAGAAAATATCCGTCAGAACGGATGAGGCTGCGGGCCCGTGAGGCGCGGATATTGCGGCTGGATATGGTGATGTCGACTGGCGTACCTGTCACAGAAAGCTGCACGCGCAGTTCAAAAACGAGGTGGCTGGTGTCACAGTAATCTGCTCAGGAAGTCTTTGACGAATATGAGCACAGCAGCGTGCACACAGTGAGTCTGCATCAGTCAGCACTTTCTTATCCTGACTTTTTTTCCCTCATCTTTGTATTATCTTTAGGTTGTTTTACATCAGTGTGTCCTACTCGGCTGAAGTGCTGCAACATCCTTTGTTTTATAAATTCCTCCATATTTGTTAATAATCTCTAAAGAGGTCATTTTATACTTTTTGGGGTTTTCCCTTTCCTGCAGTGTGTTATATCGTTTTTGGTGCATGTAAATGGTCTGCAAAGGCTAAAACCCCAAAGTTTCCTCCTGCTTGAAACACCAAAATTATTTTTGCAACATGATGACATAACTATGCAACACATTTTACGTGATAGGCTAAGGGGCGGGACATCTCTAAGTGTCTGACCAATCACAACAGAGCCGGCCAGCTAACCATTATCAACTAATACATGATATAAGTCAAATCATTATTTTGCTTCATCAGTAACCCTTTGCAACAGTAAATAGCTAAACACATGTCAAAATCAAGATTCCTGTAATCTAGAATTGAACAATTTTCATTTTACAAAGTTTTATTTGTTCAGGAGAATCTAAATATTAACAAGATATCGAGTCAAAGTAGTTTAGCATCATTGTTCTATTTGTTAAAATACCAGTTTTCTGTTATTTTGAGTACAATTCATTGGTTAACTTGTTAGAAATCTAGAATCAAATCATGAGATACCAAAATATTTGCACCCTTCATTATAACCACACCATAGTAATGGTTTATTTGCTATAACCATAACCTGCTCTAACCTTAACCATACTTTTGCTACCATACTTTTGCTGCCATGTACACATATAGTAGATTGACAGAGTGATAATAAATATTTTTTTTAAATTGTAAAGATGTATGTGTTGCTGAATTATCGGATATCAGTGTTTGTACTCGTCTGGTGATGCATTGTTTAAGCATAAAAAGGGAAACCTCCTTTTGAGTTTTTTTAATTTATATTGAATACGTCATTTCAGGTCAGCATGATGTGCTGGTTAACATTCAGTGAGGTGCACTGTTGCAGGCACTGATTAACATATTTAATCTGGGTTAAACCGATACAAATTGAACAGCACTATCCAAATCCTGGTGTTTGTACTGGTGTGCCCTTTGCACAGGTTAAGCCGCCCACTCCTACTGTTAAACCATTGTACATGGTGAATAATGTGATTCCAATATAACTCAGAATAGTACAGTCTGTTAATCTATTCATAGAGACTGTTGTGTCCTCATACTACAAGTCGAGTACATGATCTGATATGCTTTTGTAAATGCTTTTTGTTTCTGACCTGGTGGTCAGAGTTGATGAAAAACAATAATTGTAATTGGTGTGTGTGGAGGTACAGTATGAATCTAAAGTACTTTCCTCCTCCCAGATGGTCCGTTCAGCCTTTTAATAATGAAATCTGCTTTTGTGTTATTTTAAAAATTACAATAACCTTTCTGCTAATCCCCGGATTTACGAGTCAGTACACCTGGATTTCTGCGTTGCACGTACGTCCAAAATCCCCCCAGCTCTAGATAACATATTAGGATTATATCTCGGATATGGTTCTTTAATAAATAGTTTGGATAAGCATATCTGTTTAATTTCATCCACCCGCCCCTGCCCACATGCAGGATTACAGTGAGAGGGTTGGGTTTTTGTTGAGCGCGTGTACTGCAGTCTGCAGACTGAACATGCAAACATCTGTACAACAATTCATCAGAAAGAATTATGTATGGCAGACTGGAGGGCTCTAAGCTGTCTGTATTTCAGAATCCCAGTGTCCTCACTGACGGAGGCAGATCATAAATAATGGAAACAGAATTAATTGGTTTATGCTATGAGCATGTGTTATATATATTGATGGCATACCGTTGGTTTGCTGTTGCACTTTACTGGACTGGACATCTATACAGCGGCTTCCAATTGAATGAATCTCGATCTGGTAGGCTGGATTTATAACATATAGCTTATATTAATGCATTCAAATGATGGACGGCACAATAAACAAAAAATCTGAAATTAAATCAATGCAGAAAAAATAATGAAACAACCAAAATGCAGTTTTGGGGGTTTGTGTTTTAATATGGCTTTTCCCATGTTTACTACAGGTCCATAAAAAATGGATTTCCCAGTTTGGTTAGGTTGACCTTTGCTAGTCTGCTCAAAGTCCCGACCTCAACCCATCCAGCATCTTTAGGATGAATTGGATCTGTGAGCCAGAGTTCTTGTGGCTGAATGGAAGCGAATCCCGTCCGCAAGGGTTCCACAATTGTGATTTTTTTTAGATGCTTTGATGTTCTCTACACTGCTTTGTATTTCTTTAATGAATAGTCTTTATGAACCTGTTGTTCCATTGTGTTTATGTATTGTTTCTTTTCTTTTCTTTCATAACTATTGTGTGTTAATGGACTTTAAATTGCCTTTGTGTCTGAAAATGTGCTATATGAATAAACTAACCGTAATGGTAACCTTAAAAAAGGGCAAAAAAGGGGGGAGTCTGTGGGAGAGAGACTTTGGGATTTTAGCCTTTGCAGACCATTTACTTGCACAAAACTCTATTTGACACACTACAGGAAGATTCAGGATTCAAGATTCAAAGGTTTATTTTCATAACATATACACAACTACGGTGTAGGAAAAATCTAAAATACTTTACATAATACAGGCCATTAAATTAAACAGAAAAATCTTTGGGTTTTGGAGTGACCAAAACAGGACGAATTGAAAAAACAAAACATTATCTTGGACTGGACGGACATTTGTTACTACTTTTAAAGACATTTTGAAGACCAAACTATTGATAAATAATCTAGAAAAAAAAAGTCAGAATCATCCATAACGGAAACGATGGTTATTTACAGCCCTTACTTTGATTACATTATGGATATAATATGGATTTTGCTTACTGACTCAAAATACATAGCTCCATATTGTTTCATGGTCAAACAAAAAAAAAGTGTGACAGACCTTTTAAATTATGCACGCTGCATCTGACCATGAGGTCTGAATTTTCTAGGCCAAACACCTTGCTCTCTGTGGGTCGTGACCCCCCCTCACCCCCTGCTTTGTTTTTCTACCTTGCGTGCTGGGGTAAATACCTCAGCACCTGCATGTTGCACTGATTTCACCCAGCCCCGGCAGATGGTCTTCACCCTTCACTGAGCACACACTCCGGCACCTGGGACGCTGGGGAAATCCTTCCGTGCTCTTGCTACTCCGTCAGAGAGCCTGAGCACATATAATAAACACAGATGCAACAGCATGTAGGCAGGGGTGCGTGTCCGCAAGCTTGCACATAAAGGAAATGACGAGTGGGCGCGAAGATGAAAACACGCTTCTTTGTTGTTTTTGGCGAAACAAAGTCGTTCTTAAATAAATGTTCAGAGGAGTTCAATTACAAAACTTATAAGAATGACTCATTCTCACAATTCCTCTCCAATAATTGGGAAAAAGTTCATTAAAAGAAGGTACCAAGTAAAACAACGCAGAATCAGAAATGGGCACAAAAGATGTTCTGTTCGGACAATACAGTTAAAAACACGCAGATACGTCACTAACAAGAAGTTGACAAAAGTATATTGACAGAAGTATTTACTCTAAGTACTTCCGACTATTTGAATTCTTCTCAATTTTGGATGTTGACATCATAATGAATATGTATTATGGTATCCTGGGGGAAAGGCTTGTAATACCTTTAACTAAATTGAAGCATAACTTTGGGACAGACGTTATGCCAATGAGCAAAATGTCCTGCAGGTCACCCTTGAAAAAGGGAT
This sequence comes from Notothenia rossii, assembly GCF_949606895.1. NCBI lineage: Eukaryota > Metazoa > Chordata > Actinopteri > Perciformes > Nototheniidae > Notothenia > Notothenia rossii. Next base: position 33,857,874 of record NC_136909.1, read on the forward strand.
CTTTTGATCTCAAGGGGCTTTCACCTGGTTAAATAAAGGCTACAAACAAACAATAAGATCTTTTTTAAAATTTATTTTGTATTATTTATTATTATTATAAGAACTCATTTTCTTATTTGATAATTATTTAATCGTTATATCTTTATTATTTTACAGTGTTATTTTTTTTCTGTCTTATCACATTATGTTAACATATAAAATATGCTTAAAGAGCATCTTGCAGGTTTTTATTTTTTCTACATTTATGCTTAAACTTGCTTGAAAATTACAATTAAAAAAGTGAATGCAGGATTTGATATGTTTTACGAGACATAAGGACAGGAATTCAGAGGGAAAGGAGCAATTTTGAGCTCTGCTCTTAAAAACGGCTTTTTTTTAAGGTCATACGTCAAACGCGTCATATTACATCACACAGGGGACACATCTCCGCTCTCTGACCGCGGGTATAGTAAAGTTGCGTTGAGTAGAGCGGTTGTGTTTTAAGGAGCTGGTCTTTTTCGGTAGTTTTACATTGTATTTCACCATTTGTAATCATGGTGCAGTATTGTGTTTGTGCAGGTTGCACAAATACCAGCCTGTCAGGACATCGAGTCCACATTAAAAAGGACCGGAGCTAGCGTTCGTTCCTGGGTGCGTTGTGCATCCACCTCCCTGCAGCACATACTCTCCACAGCTTTATCAGGAAACCATATTAATTCTCCCCCCCCCCCCCCCCTTCGCTGCTCTCTCTCTCTCCCCTCCGGTACACGGCACCGTAAGACATAGTGTGGAGTTGCATTAGGTAACGCTGTGGTGGCTGTACTGCTCCAGCCGTCTCCTTTGTGTTTATTTGTTTGTTTCCCCCTGTCTGTGTTGTTTTTGTGTGCGTGGTGGCTGTCACTCCTGGCTCCCGGCTCAACCTCCATTCACCTGCTGCAATCAGCTGTGCACCCTCCCCGACTACACACCTGCTTTCCATCAAGCCATTTACAACGACATGTCAACGGAGGCTCCACAACCTTTCTCCGCCAGATCGTCAAGTATCAACCGTATCTCGCGTCTCTCCTCCGGTACACAGCACCGTAGTGTGGAGTTGCATTAGGTAACGCGAGATACGGCTGATACTTGCGCATTAGTTTCTGTTATGGATCAGTATGAACAGTCCTGCCAGTAACGTTACTATATTATCAATGCTACTTTAGTTATAGCCTGATATATGATAGCTAACTTTACAATGTTGTGATGTGACGTTAGCTAACATTCTGTAGCTAACGCTGGTCACTCACCAAGATAGCTGCCCAGTTCTCCACTGGTTCTCCTCACACCACAGCTCAATTTCTCTCCGATGGCCGTTATTTCTCCTAATCCTTGGCTGCTCCTGGTCTCTTGGACGCCATGCAGGCTCATAATTATAAGGTTGTGGTCCGTCATATGCATTCGAATATTCATGTTCAACTTCTTCTGTGTCTTCTGTGTCGAAACTAGCATTGGGATCCATGTTTATTAATACGTTACACCGGCCGCTCTCCCCCTTGTGTCCCCCGTGTTACGTCACACGCGGGAGGTCAAGTGCCGAGGGTTTTTTATGAGGAAGTGAACATTTCTTACAAAAACAACGCCAGATGTCACTGTAGTGTATATTTCTGTATATTTTTTAGAAAATCTAGTGTATTCATCATTTTCCCACACATTTATTCACAGGTGTCTTTAACCTGGAAGTTGCTCTACATATGTTCGTATCTACTATATGTTAATATGACAATTATTAACAGCTACATTTAAGCATGTTTTAATAAATGATTGATTATATATTTTTTCATTATATTTTTCATTATCATTACCACATAGTAATATACATTTGTATTTCAATGATTTACATTTATACAGTATAATCAATTTGATGTCAGTCGGTGTCTTTTTGTTTTTAATGAAATGTTTTATTTATTGTCATTTTTTGTTTGTTGTTTTTATGTGTTTTTCCAATGTGGAACATTAATAAAGACAACCATAAATTAAAGGCACATTTGCATTGTAAAATGTTATATACACTTTTAGTCCGAATACCAGAGAAGTTGAATACTACAAACACCCACACACTCACACTAGCCAGCAGCTGAGCTCCAGAGATGCAGACTATATAAGAATTGGTGTTGTTGTCCTCTCACAAAGAATAACAGAGTCAATCGGCAGCTGTATTAAGATTCGTTGTGATGAGGAGGAGCTGTTTCTTCCTTGAGCTTAATGTGTAAATATACCCCACGACCCCACGAGTGCGTGCCGGACAGACGCGACCTCAGGCACAACGTATAGGCAAATAAACGCCTTTTGGCGACTGTTGTTGCACTCCTCGCTGATTTAATTAAAGAAGCCTTCTGTGCTAGCAGTGCAAAACAAAGGAATGTTAATGATGAAATTAATAGCTGTTTACCACACTGAACGCCGCACCAGCCACACAACGTCTGACAAGTATCCCTGAGCTGAATTACAGACCGAGATGAGCTACTTCATATGGACACAGACTTCACTTTTCATATCTGCACTGTCAAAGTGAGCAGCAGCAAATGCCTTTTGTTTTTAGCGTTAATTAAAATCCCCCCAACACCAATGCAATATATTTCTTCCACCAAAGTCAGGCTGTTGAGATGGATTTAACAAGCTGAGTATAAACAGCTTTTGTCAAGTAGAAAGCTAGTAGCCAATGGTCCCGCCTACCTGTGACGTATCTTTATGAAACAAAACTAATCCCATCGTCTGAGATATCTACACACAAAGTGATGCAGCACTAAGCACTTAGGTATCATTTGTGTTCAACCTTTTGGGACATTAATGAAACTTCCCACAATGTTTATTCAAGAACTTAAATGAATCAGAAGCCATTATTCACGCCTATGTGTCAGAAGCCCCCGGACACAGTCAAGGGAACCGTGTGATAAATCACTGCAAGACAAGCTAATGTGGCCTTATACTTCAAAGTTTAATCGTCACGCAAAGAATCACTCTCTCCGCGCAGACGACAGAGTCAAAGATACTTTGAGGTCCGGACCTTCACTCCTGTCCCACATCAATCACAACTGGGCGTTTTTCATTTTCTAACTGTAGGCATCTCTGCTGCTCAACATATTAAGGGACAAGTTATTTTTTGACATCGACTTGACACTTACCAAAGCAGCTGTTACATGTGGAGCTTTCTGTACCACTACAGACTTAAAAAAGTGTTTCATATGCCCTGTAGGGGATATAAAAGGACATGCATTGCTCTTTTCCGATTTCATTTCTGGATTTTCTCTCCTCAACCATTCTACATTTTATTATAATCTCTTTGTTGGAATTATAAAAGCGTGCTGTTGTTTTACATCTTCCTTCATTTTCAGGGAACTGTTTAGCCTCCGTTATGAAATCAACACATGATAGCAATTAACCATAAGAAGCTGACATAAATCCCCAAAAGATACAAATCTAATGTCGGATTCATGTTAAATCAAGTTAATGAATTCATAATTGAACTAAACTAAACAATTTAACTAGAGTTGTGCAATCCGTTAATTTTGATGGGCTTCAATTGAACATATTCGAGCACATCCCATTATTTAGCAGTCCAACATGAACCATCACATGTCTGAATCAAATTTGCAGGTACAAATCAGCCAGTATTTACATATTCATTTAAAAAAGACATGGTCATTTAAGCCTTTGCCAATCACTTTGCTGATGTTACATTGAAGAACTTTATCCCCAGATGACCTACACAACATTAATAATCACCGACTCCTTTTCTGTCAGAGACTGGCCACATCTGTTTCATCTTTTTTAAAAACCACCTCCTAAAACTTGGTTTTATTAACCTGCCCTTTATGTAATGACCTTTGGTTGGAATGATTTGTTTTGTTTTGACTTCCCGTTTAATGTCTCTGCCCTGCTTATTCATCGCCCATTGTTGATTTTATGTTTTTGTAATAATTATTATAGCCTACCTTCTTCATATTACCCTTATTATTACTATTAAAGAATGTTTCCCACAAACTGGGTACAGATGGGAGCAAAAACAAAAAGATAGCATGACAACCTTTAGATCCGTGGATAATACTATATCTCAAAGCTATTTCACACAAAAATGTTGTGTTGCCTTACACATGACTCAGTGACAGTTTAGGATACTACTCAGTGAAAATTGCTTAGTGTTTTTGGCATATTTATTTGCACCCTAAGGATTAGAACAGACATCTGTGCCAACGTTCTGATCCCCTTTATGATGATAGTGCAGTTTGGGGGGCCGTAGATTATAACCCTAAGCTATTGACCCATAACTAAAGTGATGTTTTAGCTCATAATCTTTTCATCTCGGGGTAAGTGAAACCCGCTTTGTTGGATTTTGACCATCAGCAGACAATAGGGAGGATCGTTTTAACATGGCTCCATGCTGAGCAGGTGCGACGAGGGGTAAGAATGGGCGGGGGGGGGGAAGCAGAAGAGACCAATATTCGCCTAATTGTATCCATGAGTCCTGGCGTGATATTCTGCTCTTCCACCACAATGAACTGAGAAAGTGGCTTTTCAAATATTGTCCAAAAAACCCCGCACAGAAGCATCTTCGACATCCTCTGGGGCTTTTCCCCATTGTGTCTGGCAATGCGATGGTTCCGATACAGCGATGCAGAAAGGAGGATGCACTTGGGAACCAGGCAATTTCATTACACCGAGTCAAGCTGTTTCAGTTCAGGATCCAGGCCTTTGTGCCTCTTGCCCAGCACTGAGAAACTGGAAACATGGCACAAACAACATTATGTGTTATAGCAACTTCGCACCGGGCCTTGTGATATGTCCATCTGCCGTGACTAGTGTTGCAGATCGCGCTGATGTCCCTGCCTCCCTGCCTGTGTTCCCTCGCCTCCTCTCACTGAACCTCTCCAGGTTTCACGACCGCTCAGCCATAGTCGCCCTCGGTGCAAACTACTTCTGTTATATACAAAAAAATAAGAGTCAGTCTCAGTGCTGTTTTGTGTGAATGTAGAAGTTTTCACTGGCAAGGTTTGGCCTCATTGCCTTAAGGCTGCATTTGATCACTTATTAAAGCTTATTCCGCAGTAAATTGTGGCCGATCTGAATTGGGTTCACCCTGGATTATGTGTTCATGTAGGAACAGAGGAAGCCATTGCGGATGTCCAGCCTTTTGGTGCATACATGAAATTGAGACAGAAAGGTTAAATACAGAAAATTAAATAATGGCTTTATAGTTGAAGTTATCTTCCACTAGGGTTTGTTAGTTATCCTGGTTTTCCTAAACTGCTTAGTTAAAATGTTTTACAGCTTTTTTTTTCCCGACCTAAATCTACGGTGGTCGACAGGTGCAAACGCGCTACAACGGCAAACCAAACTTCAATTGGGAGGAATGTGCTGCAGTTAAAAAAAAAAAGATGCAAATAAAACCCGCACAAATGTTCCAAAACACATACAAATGAAAACGCGTCTTAATTCACCACCTTGACGAAACATGCCCAGCGTTGACTAAAGCGCTGCATAAACCAAACGCTGCAAATACAAAATGCTGCAAATTTAAAAACACTGCAATAAGCTCACAACAGGAACAAACGGGGACCCTAAAAACTGATGCAACAGCTGGAAGCGGAGCGCTTGTTGACGTTTGGGGCTTATAAAGTTGGCCAAGAATCACTTCGACTAAAAAACGTACCTAAAATGCAGGTTTTATTGGCCTATTTTAACAATGAGATGGCATGATTCTTTCCGATATTATTGTACAACAAGCACTCCAGTCTAGGGCTGCACGATATTGTGTCGTGACGCTAATCGTGATATGCGCATGCGCGATATTCACATCGCGTGGAAGTGCGGGCAAATTAACTCAAACACGTCATGTTGCAATTATTTTGCTGCTTGCTACAAAAAGAAAACTTGAGCGGCTCTCATGTCAGGGGAGTGAGTGACATGCAGTGACAAATCTCCAAAGCAAACGGACCCGGTGATTAAAGATAAAAACACTGAATAAAGTAGTTTCAAGTGTTTCTCCAGGGCAGTTCTGCTCTGCTAACCGAGCTAGCTCAGCTTGTTGCTCTGATAACTTAAGATCCAGACATCCGTGACTAAAATCCTTCATCCGGTTAAATATAGTTAAAGAAATACCAATTGTATAGCATTAAAGTTCAAGAAAGGATGGTTTGCAGGAAAAAAAACGGTATTTTCTTCAATTCCTTTATGTTTTCATATCGCAATATATATCGCAGGGGGGGAAAAAACGCAATTTCATTTTTTTTCCAATATTGTGCAGCCCTACTCCAGTCCCAGTTGTGTCAATCACTTTCTACTGTCCCTGTTTCCTTTGTGTTTTGAGCTTCTTGCAATGTTTTCTAAATGCTGTGCATCGTTTTTTAAAGTGCAGTGCGTTTCTTCTAATGTAAGGGTTGGGGCATTGTAGCGCTATTGCACTTACCGGTACATAAGTTATCAGCAAAATGTCTTTTCAAGACATGACCCAAATCCCATTCCCAAGAAAAATGATTATGGCGTTAATGCAAAAGAAGAACATCTTTGTATGATCCAAAATCCAACTACGAGAAGGCACAGACTGCCCAAAACCGCCCCTCAATCTGTTGTCAAAAAACACAAGAACAGATTTCCAGCTCGTCACCTTCCGGCTTCACTTTGATCTGACTTTGTGTTGTTTCCCCAAGATTACAACACCAACGACTACAAAGAGCACATTCACGCACTTTAAAGAGGTGGTTACCAGATGCTTGATCACTAAATCCCCTCCCAAAAAACGTGGTGATTCTTAATTCATATCATGCATTTATTATAAATCTGGGATGTGATAGCGGTTGGGGCGGGTCAATGTGAATGGGTTTTCAGGGTGGAGCTACAGCGTCTTACAGGCTAAGCTCATACAGAGACATATTGAGACACACTTTCATCTTCAGGATTATTCCTTCTGGGGGAGGGATGGACAGACGTTTGTGGGCAGATGATATTTTGAAATATAAATAAACAAACACATGTCATAGAGTGTAATGGGGGTGAGGGGTGAGGGAGGGGGATGGTAGTGAAGTGGGGGGGTTCCTGAAGAGCCTTCAGCTATCTGCAGAAAGCTGATTATGCTTAAGTAGGGGATTCAACTAGACAAGTTTATGTCTGTATTAATCAAGGAATAATAAAATGATAATCTCAAATGCAGCCTCTTTTCCCGTAGTGCATAATCAGATATTGCGAATATTAAAAGAGTTATCCACAGAATGGCGGCACATAGTGATGAGAACAATAGGGGATATTCTGGATGAGTGAATACAATAGGGTTATATCACAGATTGGGGCAGTTTTATGGGTTTAGTGGTGTACTTGGTCCATGCAGCCATAATGCTACAGACAAACCAGTTTAACTATGACAAAGCGGAACAGAATTAGTATAACACGAAGTAAGTCCTAAATGTTAGCCTTTCTTTTCTTGTACCCTCTGAAATTAGAGACGTAATCTGCCAATTCCTTTTAGGGATGGAGAGAAAAAGAAACAATAATGCTGTACATTTTGCAGAAGAAAGACGTTCATAGAGGCAACATCTTTATCAGGTCACCGCTAATTAGTGCCTACAATGTATAGTGCCATGAAAGTAAAAGGAATTTACTATTTTTAGAAAATGTACATCAATCCAAGGATTAGGTGCAACCCATGAGTACTTGGTCAATTCATAGAAGTGATCTGTTTTAGACTTTACTTATTAATAGCGAGAAAGTATGCAATTGTGTAGGTTATTGGTTTTATTTAAGAAGGTTACCAGCTGCATATTCTACAATAATAACAATCTGCAGATATACTTTACTATAGCAGTGGTAAATATTTTGGGATCTAGTTATTTTAATCAGTATTTATGAAGTTGGGGGAAAAGCACAGGCTGACTCGAGTTATTACCAATTTCAATGGATAAAAGCAACAAATATTGTGTGAAATCCATCACTGCCAGAAGATGAGAAAATAATCATGTACAGTGTATGCACATAAATTAACTTTATTGACATTGTCAACCAAGACAGGTGCGACCCTACAGTATATGCCATAACAAGCTAATCTGCATTTCACAGTATGAATGAGTGTCTCAGCCCCAGGTAATGCGTTGGCTTGTTTTGTACCAAAAAAGGAAAGTATATATTTTTTTTAAAATACAACTGCTATGCTCAACATATTGTCATGAATGGATTACTGAACGGATCGTTGTAGGCACCCCCATCCCTTAGCATCACTGAAAGAGAAACATAACAACTATGGACGGACTTCAAATGACCATAAAGAAACCTAGCAAATACAAGAGACAACAAATAGAACTAATAGATGCAAAAAAGCTTCAAAGAGACCACAAAAGACTTACATAGATGACGAAAACGGAAAAACAACTGTAAAGAGATACAAAACACACACACAAAAAGACCCAAAATGACTGCAAAGAAAAACAAAACAACTACAAAGAGTCCCAAAAATATGTTCTTATTTGTTTTTGTTACCATAGAGAAATGTATCCCAAAACCACCAGTTAAAATGATTGAAGGAGAAACTCTTCAGTATGTTATAACAGCATCAGCCGGTACCCCCCGCCCTCCCCTTTTAGAGTGTCAGGTAATAACCGCAGTCTTCCTCTTCCCAACTTTGACTCTTATGTATCTCCAATGTCATCAATGGATGAAGCTCATTTCTGCTTTATGTTGGAGTGAGACAGGCACAGTTCATTCTCTGCTGTAATGACATAAACATCAATCTGTCTGAACTGCTGCTTAAATGACTGTGTAACCTTTACAGCACTGTTAAAGAAAGATGTATCATTTCCGCATTAAAGAAAGGGGGAAGCCGAGGTGATAAAAGAAAGAGAGAAGTCTAGCTGATGCACTTTCACTTTACTGGACTTGCAGTATTTGTTATGCTCAGTCAAAAAGTCGTGCCCCAAGAGTCACTTTGTAAAAGACTCACTGATATTTCCTGCTTTTAACACATGCATTAAGATTCACAGAACTTTAACAGATTTAAAAATTGCTGAGGACAACAACAGATTGAGAGCCATAAAAGTAGAATAAAACCTTTATTACCCACTGACATTCCCTACATAATGGAAATATTTTACAATGCCTCCCATTTATGGACCTCTATCCGCTATAAATTATATTATGCAAGAAACATCATGACTGGTGGCATTAACTACTTTATATTAAATAGGTTTCCAGAGGGAAGCATTGACTTGCTATATGTGGCCTGGAACAAAATTCAATCTGCCGCCATGTTTAATACCACAGTTTTTATTATCTCGCAAGCATATGCTGGAATGGCTACAGATGATGAAGCTAGCTGCTGGGCAAAGTGATAATCAGTGCTGTTTTTATTTTAAGCTCTCTTAATAACAGGATCCAGCAAATTGTTTGTGACCTTTGTCAAGGTTTTGCTGGAAACACAGAGGCTAGCAGCAGCCACTGTGCTAGCCCGCGGCATGTGTGAATATGCAAAGCTTTTTTTCCCCGTGCAAGGTTTCAACATGAAAACGTGAAATTGTTTGGAAACCTTTTGCCTTGCAGGGCCTTCATGGGGAGAAGCCGCATAGAGCTGAGCTCTGCAAGAATGTTTGATGCCGCTTCCTTAGTTGAGCATATGCCACATTCTGTTGTAGGGAGGCTGTGTTTGTGCGGCGGCCTTTTTCACAGAGCTGCAACTCTGGCCCTGGGAGGAAGGGCTGGTCAGGGACAGCATTTGCCCAGCCCTCAGTGAGCATTATGACATGCATGACCTGGCCAAAAACACAAGGTAAGCAGAAAGCATACCAACAATGCTGCTTTTCTCATATTTAAGCTCATTTTACTGTATGTGAAATCCCAGTCTGCCTCCCATAACATCTCCCTGTCCTTCATGTCAAGGGTGGCCATCCAACCGGTTTTCAGTCCAACAGTCCGTTTTTCAATTTGTCTGTTGGAGCAGCCTTGAGCCAGACACTTTTGATATCATCCCTATTTTATATTTATGTAGGGTATATAATAAATAAAATAAAAATAGCCAATAACAAAAAATAAAAAAATAAGCTCAATGCAACAATACATCCCCTTAAAACCTGGTTTTACAAATGATTGACGGATGTCTCTGTCAAATAAATATCTTGTATTTCATTGGTTAATTAACCTAATCATTTGGCCCAAAAACGCCTTTTCCCATTGACTTACATTGGGAAATAGACGTCTGTAAATCAGCATATACGTCCGATACTACCCTGCACAAATATTAGTCCTTATTTAAATAATTAGGGTCTATAAAATCTAAATCTGAAGCGCCACCAAAAAAACATTGTAAGGAAAAGGAAAGATCGACTGTATCGAAAAAAGACGTTCAACTTTTAGTTATTACACTACAGTCTCTGTGTTTTGAATCTGTAGGATTCAGTGAAGCCAGGATGAATAATCCCAAAGTGTCCCCCTTTTTATTGTTAGGGTGATGCCCCCCCTATTCATGTTGTTGCATTAGAAATGATACTCCAGGAGAAACATGTGGGTCAGAGTGAAATGTATAAGCAGTTAAACATACAGTGGCCAGGAGGGAAGAGGCGTAATGGAGAGATCAAGAGAAAAGACAGCAGCAGCTCATGGAAGAAAGACGGAGGGAGGGAGGAGGGAGGGAGGGGGCAGGTGGTGGGCATGGGCAAGGGTATGCTGGTGCATCTGCCCGCGGCGGTGGTATTGACAGACATATTTCCCACAGCTCCGTGTCACGGCGGGATCATCGCGCATGATTACGGGAGGAATCAGCATGATCGGCTGTCGCTGATTTCACTGACATCTGTCGTTGAGGTGATACAAGCTGTGACAAGGATTGCCCCAGACGTAAAATCTTGAGCGGTTGTTGAGCCACAGTGACCAAGGCGCCGGTTTCTCTGAGCGACAACGACAAGGCGCCTCCATGTCATGTTTTATCCCCGGATGAAACGAGAAAGAACTTCTTCATCTGCTCATGAGTGTCCACACTTTGAGAAGCTCTTTATTTGCTTCAAAGAAAAAAACGTATTTACAATTATATTTTATTTTATTCTTTTGTGCAGGACAAACTGGCAAGACATTCTGGATGTTGCTTCACAAGATATTACAATGTATTACTTCTTCACTTTTTATCATGGAAGGAACTAACAATACGGCCAAATAAAGTAGTTGCAAAAAATACAAAAAGACAAGACCAGTTAATGTAAATAGTACTGAAAATAAATGGTCAAGTGTGAAAAAGGTTTTCTTTAATTATAAAATATATTTTCAAAAAAACATAATCAAAGTCTTCTGCTTCTTCCAGAGCTTTCAACCAGGGCAACCAAGACCCTTGGCATAGGCAGTATAGGCGGCTGCTAAGGGCGCATCAATCAATGGGGGGCCCCAAAAATTAAAACATTTTTTTTCATAACAACACAATTTCCCGATTTTGGATCAACAAAGTACATCTTATTATCTTATACTAACAGAATTACGCCTATATTGCGTACAGCGCCCATAAACTATGGCGCCCCCCCCCCGCCCCAAATCAAGTTGAACTGCCCCAGCCCCAGTAAAAACCAGAGGTTTATGTGAAATAGTTCTTTTTTGAAATAATGGTTTTAGTGTGCAATTATAGGTTTTGAATGTTGTATTTGTGTTCATTTAAAATAAATCAAACTCCCAAAAAACGTATACAGCTTTTATTAACATTGGAATTTACTGTGTAAGGGGACGCGGGGGGGAGAGCTTTAGAGAGCTCTCTCCTGAAAGACTGAGCGGCTCTGATAACCTCAGCTCAGTGAGTTAAAGGCACACCTTATTATAGTTATACATTTGAGATTTTCATCTATTCTCTTATAGTATAAAATACTATATGACAGTAAAAAAAAGTTGTTGTAAAATATCCATCAAGAAAAAGAAAATCTGCTTCCAGTTCTGTTTCATATGGGTGTTGAGAGATGTATCCATAGATCTCCTCATGTTGCTCTCAAAGTGCACCAGATTGATGCTTTTAACTTCAATATTTAAAAAAAAAATCTTCCCGGGGGAGCATGCCCCCGGAACCCCTTAGAGGAGGTGAGGTCCACCCCCCACTTAAATCATGCTCAAATGGATAGGATACTAAATACACTTGCACACATCTTGTGTCCATATCTTTCTGTTTTTTTGATGCCACAACCGTGCATGCATACGCGAATCATAGTGAGTGTCTGCATTTTGGGGGGGGGGGCGCCAGCTAAAATCTTGCCTAGGGCGGCAAATTGGTCAGGGCCGGCCCTAGTTTCAACCATATCACAGACGATAGAGCACTCCACTAATGCAGACCATCAGAACAGCTGAAATCTCAGGAAAGCTTAGTAAAATAAATGGTATTTACCTGAAAAATTAAAGTGTGCCAATTTTTTTTATTTAAACACACAAGAGATTAGGTCTACTGTGTCAAAGAAAAATAAAAGCTTTCCTTCATTTGGCGGCATCACTTGTAAATACAATTTTTTTTAAAGAAGATTTTCAAATGTTGGACAAAGCTAGAAGAGTTTTCTTAATAGCACACAGCACACTTGACTGGTGAGATTGAAACATCACAGTGAAAGCGATTCACACATAATCCACTGATTGAGCGTCCTTTGGTTAAACCAATGGACAGTATCTGTCCAGCTTCAAAAAATGGATTATTTTTCCCAGGGTAAGTAATTGCATGGTTCACAACAATGAGATTCGGATTAGGGAATTCATTATGGATTTGAAGCGGAGCACAGCTTGTATACAATTACCTTTAAGTCCAGCCCAAGAGATAAAAATCATTTCCTCAATATGAAGCGCCGGGACTGCTTTGATATGACCCTCAGCATAGTGGTGGCACAGAAAATGATCTCCCAGCTAAATCCTTTCTTCATTTAATCTTGGAGATTGGAGGGAAATTCTCAAACATATGGCTTAAATTGTTGTGGCGAGTCATCTGGGGCAGAAGCCTGAGCCCGCCCCTTTCTAATTTTTTTGATACAAGCTCCATCTTTGATTACATTTCAAGATCACACATATGCTGGGAGAAATCACTTTTTTCCCTAATGTGCTATTCCAAGAAAATATATCTAAACTGCGCCCTGACCATTATGAAGACATCAGACATAATGCTGCCATTCTTGTAATGAATCATCTCAAAGGTTGTATCCAATAAGAAAACTGACAAAAAAGCTTCATGTCTGATTTAGTTGAAAAATGTACCGTCGTAAAGTCAAAGAAATGTCTGGCCTCTTTACCTGACTGCTATTGAAGCGGAAGGCTTTTCATGTCGTCTGATTGTCTAAGTTAGTTTCAGATGCTTTTTCCAGAACCATAAAAAACATGGTTGTATGCCTCCACCAACCAGTTTTGTTGCAGTTTAAATCCATGTCTAACTAAAATCACCTCATTATTTTAATCTTTTAGACAGTTGTATAAAATCTTCATAATAAACATTTGAATTGTTGATTTACAGTTAAAAACATGTTTTTTGAGGACACAGTGACCTTTGTCCACCTAATTTCAATTAGTTTCTTCTTGAGTCCAAGTGGAGATTAGTGCCAGATTTAAAGAAATGTCTTAGATATTGCGACACAAGAGTACAGAGGGACAATCCATACAATTTGATTAAATTACACTTGAAAAAACATTAAGGTATGCAAGTTTATGTTCAATTTAAATCTATGAATCTTGGTTTCCAATGTTGATTAATTGTCTAATTTCTGGTAAGCAGATAGATTATAATTGTGTTAGTCATATATAATTTCTGGAGAAATTGTTGGAAAGTTCTAAAAACTGTCCGTCCACACTACAGCTTCAAAAAAAGCTTGCCGGCGGGTGCGTCTGAAGCTCGACCAACAACTACTGTAATCACATGAATCTCCCGCCCCTGACACACAAGCAGCGGTTTGATTGGCTAGAGCTTGTACTGGCATATGATTTGATTGGCTGACGCTTCCACCGAAAGCTTCAGAAGTTTCAAAAGTTGAACATTGCTCAACTTTTGCAGCCTGAAACGCCAGGAAAGTTCCGCTCTGCTACCCACAATTCAGTTCGGCGAAAAGCGAGGCAACGTGACGTCACCCCATTCAAAGTGAATGGGCAGACGCGTTGGAAACCGTTTTTGAAGCTGTCGAAGCTGTAGTGTGGACGGGCCGTAAGACCTTTGGTAATGACTAGAGTGCCCAGCATCTCATTTAGCCGTCTATAAAGTGTGTGATTATAATTTACAGATGAATCTCTCCATTTAACAGCTCGTTTGAGCAAACAATGAACATATTAAATCACCATAATAACAATAATAATAACTTGGATTTATATAGCGCCTTTCAAGAAACCCAAGGTCGCTTAATGATACATTTAACAATACATGGTTTTAATAAGAAAAAGAGCTCAACTGCAAATACAAATTTCCCTACTGACACACATATTCCTTAAGAGGAGAAATATGTTCATAAAATACAAGAAACTTGAGAAATGACATTTAAAGAAACGGTGTGTTGTAATATATAATTGTTAAAGATGTTGATTTCTTTTTGGTGAAAAACTCAAAGCTAGCTGTAAAGCTGAATGCTTGTTTGAGGTTGTTTATTGTGTATGATCAGTCATTTGCATGAGTTATGTCACCCCGCTTTACCACTGAAGTGTTTATGACAGATTAGAGGGCCAGCATCCAACTGCATTTTCATTCCAGTTATTATTGTTTTAATGCATGTGTGAATCAATTAATTCTGTCATAAAAGGCCACCATAAACTGTGTGGAGAAGTTAATGAGTCCGGCATTACCACATCATTACACCAGCTGGCATAATGGAGCATGTGTTGTTTGTCATAATATATGCTGCCATGCTTAACAGTCATAAATTGTTTGGATTGCTACATTTAGTTTTTTGTTTGATGACAAAAGGCTTGTGCACTAAGATTACCATACTAACCGCAGGTAGGTACCTACATGTTTACATACAGTGACTTAACAGCTGATGAGAGTCTCACAGTTCCTGAAGAAGCTTAAGAGCGCTGGACGTAAGAGAAATTAACAAAAGAAGCAAGACGGGAAGTAAACACTAATGGGAACAACAGAGGACAGACAGGAAGTAAACACTAACGGGAACAGCAGAAGAAGGGCTCTGACAGTGTTTAAAGACTGGTTAATGGAAAACAAAATGTGAACAGACTCGTTACAGAAAACCTAGATCAGTGCTGCCGTCATGACAAGTTACGTTGCTGTCTCAGCAGTTCCAGCTGTTGGCAGTGGAACGGACACCTTTTTCCTTAAAGGAAGCAATACAATCATTTTTAAATCAATAAAATACATTTGTATCAATGTTGTGATTCAAATCATTGGTTTATTTAGTAGGTAGCTGTATAATGAGCAAGATAATGTGCAGCAAGGCAGTCATTAGTGACTGCTCGCTGCACATCATCCCTTACATACTGTACTGCATCGATATATTGCTCAGTCCTACCTACTGGTACTGCCTGCAGTAGAGAATCACCACTTTCAGTCATCTGAGTGCTTGTTTTTCAGTCACTAGTTCTCAAAATGTATTATTCTCACATGTTAACCTGCCTGGTGTAAATGCATCCTTACTGTGTCAACTGTTAAAGGGTACACTAACATTTTGCTCAGTCAAGCCTCCCACCATAAAGCCAGGTTAAAAATGCATCACAGTGAGTGCCACTCATGCAGCACATGTTTCGTTCAGTCACAAGCTGCACAAAATGTGCCTCCATCCATCGTCTCATAAGCAGTCTGCAGCACAGCGAGGGGGAGGGGCGGGCGGCCTGTCTCAAGGTCACTGGGCCCTCCACCACTGTGGCATGATGGGTAGCTCCTGCCCAGGCCAGGCAGCCAGCCAGCCAAGGACTGCCCGAGTTTGCCTGGCCAGCCCTACCTTGACTGAAAGGAGGGAGGAGGGCACCGGTGCCCCCCTGCCGCTCTGTAACTGGTACCAAATGGTGCCTCCCCTCTTGGGTCCTGACCTGCGAGCAGGCAGAGTCCCAGGACACCTCAGAGCCGGGCTGGAGGACGGGCAGACAGCTGTCTTCTGTCAGTGGGCCCGCGGACCTCGAAGATCATCTTTCTCCACACACACACACACACACACACACACACACACACACACACACACACACACACACACACACACACACACACACACACACACACACACACACACACACACACACACACACACACACACACACACACACACACACACACACACACACACACACACACACACACACACCAAGAGACTTGGTCTAAAACCAGGGAAGTATAGGACTGTAATCATCTCATCAATTATTTATTGGTTACAGTCACTCTGCAACTGTTGTGACTGTTTTACCCTCCAGGTGCAGATCTAACGCTATCTACTGTATGCACAGAGATGCACGCATGAAACCTATTATATTGCAGAATTCATCAACTAACTTGGTATTTAAGATATTGAAAAATAATGTGACATTCATCTCTGTACAATATACCCATGTGTTTATTATCCTGCATTTGTTCCACACTGAATCTTAATGTATGTTTTGTACAAAATCTAAAAAGCCTCTTAAAAAGAGGAAGTTTAAAACATAATGAAGCTCTCAGAGTCCAGGTAATCTATTTAAAAGTGTTCTTACCGTGAATTTGAAAGGCAGTAAATTATTGAGTAAAGTCTCAGACCTTTTTTTGTATAGAAATGACGATATAACACAGGAGATATTACTTCCTGTTCTGCTACCTCTGCCTCAGAAGTCACTGAGGCTCTGAGGAACAATGTTATATGGATCTTGATGGGGAGAAGCTGCATAATTAATTTGTATATTCTAGCATGACAGATGTTTGATTTTGGCCGTAAAAGTAATTAATAAGAGAGTGGAGGGAGAGGCAGATTGCTGGAAGATTATTTATGGACTCCTCACTGAGCATGTTGGTGGTGGTTGCGGAGGGAGCTGTGTTTGTGTATGTGTGTGTGGCAGAAGTATCAGCCCTTGCCCATACCCCAACATCACCTGCTCCCCTGGCTGTTCCAGCTGTTAGCCTAGCTGCTACCACGTCAACTTCAAACCTTTGTTTTAATGTCCCTCTATGCAGAAGGTAACAACTGAAATGATTACTATTAAAACAGATTGCATCTGTGTTTGAATTGTTATAACACAGAGCTAGAGGATTTAATTGCGGTAACGAAAAATCAACAAATTATACACACTCGTCTCACTGTTCTAAAGGGCAGACCAGAACACCTGCTTATATTTGGAAGATGGGCTATTCAGATAATTCAACTCAGACAGATGTTTGCATCTGCCTCACACAAAAGATTACAGAAACAGATTTGTGTTCGGTTTATTTTAGTTCCCAAAATGTAGTTACAAACTAAACAGGCCTGAGAAGGAAATCTACTGGTTTGGCAATTATCCAAACAAGCTGTGATTACAGTTAAAACGTTAAGAAATGTGGACCTAAAGCATTGTTCTCCTCTGAGGCGGTCAAAAAAAACTTTATTCAGCAATGTTTCCATTAGCCAGTATTTATTTATATATATATACACAGTGGGGCAAAAAAGTATTTAGTCAGCCACCAATTGTGCAAGTTCTCCAACTTAAAAAGATGAGAGGCCTGTAATTTTCATCCTAGGTAGACCTCAACTATGAGAGACAAAATTAGAAATAAAAAATCCAGAAAATCACATTGTCTGATTTTTAAAGAATTTATTTGCAAATTATGGTGGAAAATAAGTATTTGGTCAATAACAAAAGTTCATCTCAATACTTTGTTATATACCCTTTGTTGGCAATGACAGAGGTCAAACGTTTTCTGTAAGTCTTCACAAGGTTTTCACACACTGTTGCTGGTATTTTGGCCCATTCCTCCATGCAGATCTCCTCTAGAGCAGTGATGATAATAATAATAATAATAATAATAATAAATTCGATTTATAAAGCACCTTTCATTGCTCACAGCAATCCCAAGGTGCTACAGTACATGAGGCATAATAAAAACAAACAAAATAAACAAAAGTTTAATCAAAAGCTTTTTTAAAAAGAAAGGTTTTTCAGCCTTTCTTGAAGGCATCAGTGGTCTGTGGAGTCCTCAGGTGGTCTGGGAGGGAATTCCACAGACGAGGAGCAGCTCGTTTTGGGGCTGTCGCTGGGCAACACAGACTTCCAACTCCCTCCAAAGATTTTCTATGGGGTTGAGATCTGGAGACTGGCTAGGCCACTCCAGGACCTTGAAATGCTTCTCACGAAGCCACTCCTTCGTTGCCCGGGCGTCGTGTTTGGGATCATTGTCATGCTGAAAGACCCAGCCACGTTTCATCTTCAATGCCCTTGCTGATGGAAGGAGGTTGTCACTCAAAATCTCACGATACATGGCCCAATTCATTCTTTCCTTACACGGATCAGTCGTCCTGGTCCCTTTGCAGAACAACAGCACCAAAGCATGATGTATCCACCCCCATGTTTCACAGTAGGTATGGTGTTCTTTGGATGCAACTCAGCATTCTTTCTCCTCCAACACATCTAGCTGAGTTTTTACCAAAAAGTTCTATTTTGGTTTCATCTGACCATATGACATTCTCCCAATCCTCTTCTGGATCATCTAAATGCTCTCTAGCAAACTTCAGACGGGCCTGGACATGTACTGGCTTAAGCAGGGGGACACGTCTGGCACTGCAGGATTTGAGTCCCTGGCGGCGTAGTGTGTTACTGATGGTAGCCTTTGTTACTTTGGTCCCAGCTCTCTGCAGGTCATTGACTAGGTTCCCCCGTGTGGTTCTGGGATTTTTGCTCACCGTTCTTGTGATCATTTTGACCCCACGGGGTGAGATCTTGCGTGGAGCCCCAGATCAAGGGAGATTATCAGTGGTCTTGTATGTCTTCCATTTTCTAATAATTGCTCCCACAGTTGATTTCTTCACACCAAGCTGCTTACCTATTGCAGATTCAGTCTTCCCAGCCTGGTGCAGGTCTACAATTTTGTTTCTGGTGTCCTTTGACAGCTCTTTGGTCTTGGCCATAGTGGAGTTTGGAGTGTGACTGTTTGAGGTTGTGGACAGGTGTCTTTTATACTGATAACGAGTTCAAACAGGTGCCATTAATACAGTTAACAAGTGGAGGACAGAGGAGGCTCTTAAAGAAGAAGTTACAGGTCTGTGAGAGCCAGAAATCTTGTTTGTTTGTAGGTGACCAAATAATTATTTTCCACCATAATTTGCAAATAAATTCTTTAAAAATCAGGCAATGTGATTTTCTGGATTTTTTTTTCTCATTTTGTCTCATAGGATGAAAATTACAGGCCTCTCATCTTTTTAAGTGGGAGAACTTGCACAATTGGTGGCTGACTAAATACTTGTTTGCCCCACTGTATATATATATACACATTTTATTTGGGGGGCGCCTTTCATAGCACCCAAGGACACCTTACAGGGCAGAGGGGCAATATAGGGAACAATTAAACAGTGGATTTAGTGAAATATCAGCCGGGGTAAAACAAGACAAACAACAGGAAATGGACTACAGAAGGACACAAAAGGACACAGGGTAGGCTAGAGTTTATAAAGAAAATGCCAGTTTGAACAGGTGGGTTTTGAGTTGGGTTTTGAATGTTGTTATGAAATCAGACTGTCGGATATGTAGTGGCAGGGAGTTCCAGAGTCTGGGAGCCGAGCAGCTGAAAGCTCGAGCACCCATGGTGCTGAGGCGAGAGCTTAGGACGGTGAGAAGTCCTACGGACGAAGAGCGGAGGGTGCCTCCCGCACCCTTTACTGGACTTTGACGGGAAAGATCTGTAGAAGTCAGTTATATGTTACCGGTCATATTGTCCGGTAACAATAATTTGCCGTTAGCACAACTTAAAATATAATCAAAAAAGCTTGAATAGACAAGACGGCACTAGCCGTCTTATCAATGCCACAAGCATGCACCGAGATACCATCTCTGAGCGAACAGTGCTGAAAGTTCCGCAGAGCGCACTGGTACGACACTTAGGGACCTTTTTTCTCTGAGGTAAAAAATAATTATTTGCAATTTGCATTGGGGGCTACAAACATGCTGCCTATTTGCGTGCTGAAATTCACTGTTGTGAATAGGGCCTGTTGCTTAGGGCGGTACAGCTGAGTAAGAAGAAAAATAAATAAAGATGGAGGATGATTTAACATCAGGAATCTGCTCGTTCTATGGTGAAGTTCTCTGTAGGCGGCAGGAAGTGAGGGAGGGAGAGGGACCGCGGGGAGGGGTAGTTAGCTAATTCTTATTGGTCTGATAAACGACGCAGTCGCGCAGAGCTACATCTGTGCAGAAGCGGGCGTGGTTAAATCCAAACAGGGATGGAAAAACGATACACGCTAGTAGTCCTAATTAAGCTTTTTACTGTTAGTGTTTGAACTTGTTTCTTTCTGAACCAAATTGTATTAGGAATCATTTCAGACTTTCAAATATACTTGTTTGTGATGCCCACTTATGTATTCAATGTGTCTTTTAGGTATTCTCTGTCTAGTCAATTACAGTTTGTAGTGCCGAGGACATGGAGTCGGAGGCGGTGCAATGGAGATGTGAAAGGGTACTTTAATAGAGAACAGAATAGGACATGTTGTCGGGTCGCAGCCCGGGTCGACAAGAGAAAGAGCCAAGAGGGCACAAACTATATATAAGTAACACATAACATGTCCGTGCGGGAACAATAGCCGCAACTGTAGTTCCCAGTTTGAATTATGAACCAGTGGTTGAATACGTGGTCACCACACAAGCCCCCCCAGAATTCAAGCAGGGCAAAAATAAATCCTCGCGCCCGTGGAGGAAGCACCACAGGGGCCGACGAGGGTGTGGTCGCAGGTGAGGACCGGGCCATGGAACGGGCCACGGTGAGGAGAGGGTAGGGGCCCTAACAAGGGCGAGGGCACCCCCACCGGGGGCGGGCCGCAGTAGGTGTCGCGGAGAACCCAACAGGAAAAAGTGCAACCCGGCCGCAGCAAGACGCACAACGACGGCGGGCACGAAGTCCTCAGCAGGCGTTGAGGTATCCCCGGAAAGCAGGAGCGCAACCCGGCCGCAGGCAGACGTGCCGCGGCGGCGGGCATGAAGTCCTCAGCAGGCGCTGAGGCGTCCCCGGGAAGCAGGAGAGCAACCCGGCTGCAGGCAGACGTGCCGCGGCGGCGGGCATGAAGTCCTCAGCAGGCGTTGAGGTATCCCCGGAAAGCAGGAGAGCAACCCGGCCGCAGGCAGACGTGCCGCGGCGGCGGGCATGAAGTCCTCAGCAGGCGCTGAGGCATCCCCGGGAAGCAGGAGAGCAACCCGGCCGCAGGCAGACGTGCCGCGGCGGCGGGCATGAAGTCCTCAGCAGGCGCTGAGGCGTCCCCGGGAATGAAGTCCTCAGCAGGCACTGAGGCGTCCCCGGGAAGCAGGGGAGGAACCCGGCCGCAGGCAGACGTGCCGCGGTGGCGGGCATGAAATCCTCGGGAAGCAGGAGAGGCTAGACAGGGTCCCGGAGGGTGCCACTCATGGGCCGATGGAGCATGGGCGACGTCCGGAACTGTCGAGGCGAGACGGGGTCCAGGAGTGCACCACCCAGGCATCGATGAAAACGTGAGTGGCGTCTGGAACCGGCGCCGATGTGGTGAAAAAGGTGAGAGTGTCCACATGAGGTCAACCGGCTGGTCGAACCTCCTCTCCGGCACCAGAAAACTCAAAAGGGCCGATAGCCATTAGCACTAGCCGTTAGCAATAGCTGTTAGCAATAGCCGTTAGCACTAGCCGTTAGCCGCTAGCTAACAGCCATGGGTAGCTGCTAGCCGTCGTTAGCCCCACGTGGTTAGCCGCTAGCTGGCAGCCATGGGTGGCTGCTAGCCGTCGTTAGCCCCACGTGGTTAGCAGCCAGGATGTGCAGCCACATGCCCCAAAGAACAAACCCACGAGGTAGCAATGGGGTTGCTGGTCAACCCAGCAGGTCGTGCATCGTCCCCCCGTTGGATACAAAGCCGTTGCGGGAACGGCGAGCAACGTCTCCAGCCTTCCGCGCAGCACGCACCGAGCCTCAGTCCGCGTGCCGGTGGCAGCCACGGACGTCTCCAATCAAACCCCAGCATTTCGAGAAAGGAACTCGAGTTCCTTTTGCCGTGTTCGGCTCCGTCCAGGAAACTTCCCAAGACGTATCGGGGTCACAAGTGTAGTGCCGAGGACATGGAGTCGGAGGCGGTGCAATGGAGATGTGAAAGGGTACTTTAATAGAGAACAGAATAGGACATGTTGTCGGGTCGCAGCCCGGGTCGACAAGAGAAAGAGCCAAGAGGGCACACACTATATATAAGTAACACATAACATGTCCGTGCGGGAACAATAGCCGCAACTGTAGTTCCCAGTTTGAATTATGAACCAGTGGTTAAATACGTGGTCACCACAAGTGACCTGATCTTTATATTTTATATGCACATTTTCAACTTTTCAGTGATCCTATATAGTTAATACATCTGTAAAATGATTACGGCAATGTCTGTTAACAGACTTGCGGTCAGAGCTGTGGTCTCATGGAGCTGTTATGTCAAAACTAAAACATGCCCCATGATTAACTGTGAGGAAGACGAGACCTTGCAGCACCTCCTCATGGACTGCTACAGAGCTGAGGAGGTGTGGTCGCTCCTGCGGGGCATTGGTTTAGTATTCAATGTAAGATATGCCTCCATTATGTTTTGTATTCTGGATGAGGGGATGGGCATAAAGCAAAGGGAACTTTTTCAGATGGTAATTTGTATCGCATGTATGAAAATATGGAAGACAAGGTGTAAAATGATACTGAACCAGAGAGTAATAGGCAGTAACACCATCATGAAACAGATACTTACTGAACTAAGGAGAAGAAAGACCCTGGACAAATCCCAGACTCTGCCATGGGGCATCTTGAGTCTGTGACATAACTGAGCCGCATAAAATAAAACGTGCTCTCCTTATGTTATTTATATATTTTTACTTTATGTGATGTATGTATTATTAATGTAACTTGTATATCTATAAAATGTACTGCCCTAATAATTTAAAATAAAGTTTATAAAAAAAAAAAGGTCAACTAAATGCCACCTCTTATTCCTATATTAATAAAAAAGGGTAATCATAATAAGGAATTTATATTCTGTGAGTAGCAATATCATGTACATGTGTAGGGATGGGTACCGAGCCCCGGTATTAAACGGGCGCGGGGGCTGAATTATTAAAGACCGTGGTACCGTTAAGCTCCGACGTTAGCGGTCTTTTTATCGGTAGCCTACTGGAGAAATGTAAAAAATATATGTCCTATGTATTATTGCTACACAAACATTATATTGCATATATTATATTATATATTTTCGATCCCTCTCCCCCGCCCGCCTGCTACATGCAGCAACACACACACACACACACACACACACACACACACACACACACACACACACACACACACACACACACACACACACACACACACACACACACACACACACACACACACACACACACACACACACACACACACACACACACACACACACACACGGAGGAGATGGCGGAGAGAACGCGCTCCGAGGTGTGGTTAAACTTTACCCGTCTCGATGTAGACAATGCTCGTTAACAAAAGTGCAATAAGAGTTGAGCATGTCAGGGCGGTAACACGAGCAATTTGTCTAAACATTTAGCAAAAGTGCACCACATTCAGACGGAGGAATGCACCGTTTTTGACTGTTTTTCTAGTAGCTCTGTAGCCCCCCCATCCACGAGTAACGTTTCCACGTCAGGTATTATGTATGCTAGCAGCAACACACGGAGTTAACTCAATTATACAAACATGGGTTAATGATTAGAGGTAACTGAGTTATTTATTTCGTTAAAGTTTCCGCTATTCTGTCATCAGATTATTTAATACGATTTGTTAAAACGTTGTTTCATTTGATGTGAAATATTATGTATTTAATTTAAATAAAAAGCAATGTAAGTTTTGTTCACAATTTGTTTCGTTAGTTTACCTTTTTTTTCTCCAAAAGAACCGATAAGAGTACCGTTAAAAGACCGGACCGATAAGCGGTATCGATAAAAGTAGTAGTACCGTTAAAACTTTAACGATACCCATCCCTATAAATGTGTATGCTTCAGTTAGCATGTTTAGCATTTTAAAATGTCAAACAGAATGTTCCTTTTCTTGGAGATTAATACAGTTGAAAAAGGTACATTCAGGACTATTTCACTCTGGACCAACAGACAAAACTGACAGTGCTACAGCCACACTGCTAGTATGGCTTAAAATAAGTCCAATCTGAAGAGTGGCTGCATATCTTTGGTCAACAAGTATGCTTGGACTTACAGAAGGACAGATAGAGGGGGAGATAGAAAATAATTGGATGCCGCCAAGTGTTTTGCAACAGCAGGGACAGGACAATTTATGCCTCAATCTAGCCAAAAACTTCAGTTTTTCTTTTTTTCCGTTTTTATTACAGAGCTGTATGGCTTCAGAAGATAATAATGAACTGTAATGGATGCCAAACAGTGAGGACAGGGAGTGAATGTAATTTTCGCAATGAGGTCATAAATCTCACATGGAGGCTGTAACTGGAAAGTCTTGTGGATATTCAAATCTGCTGCTTTGATTGAAGCAGTCACAGTACATCACAGGCATTGTAACTCGACAGAAGGTTAGGGCAGGTGATCTGCCACAATGTGATCTTGTTCAGTGCAGCTCTGGATGCTCTGTGGGGCCTTATTATTTAGCAATGATTAAAAAAACAAAGCTTTGGTAGCAGTGCACAGGAACAGGCCGATTTAATCAACCCCCCTCCTCTTTGCTGTAATATACGTTGTTGTGACAACAATAGGGTCTTGTTTCATCTAGCTGTGAAGTCTACTGGCTTACATTAATTCAGACTATAACTGGGGCCATGGATTATGGGAATTAAACATTATCTGAATATGAATGGAGGTGGAGAGGAAGGCATGCATGGACAGCTATGGAGAGATTAAAGTCTGACTGATCTATCTGTTAAGCCTTATAGCTACAATGTGATGGGACCCTCTGGTGGATAGCTTTCTGTGCAGGCTCCTGGTGTCAACAGTGGAGGTTAACTGGAAAGTGCACTAGAAGTTGTTGATCTTTTATACCTTCAAGATGCTCTAAACCTAGTAAGGTGCCAGTCATGAGTTAAAGTTGCAGATGTAAATGTGAGGAGATAAAAAGGCAAATTTTGGCATGATTTTTTTTTCTCACCTACTGTATGCTCTCGCGGACTGAACCTTAGGTATAGTTGTAAAGATAGACCCTTCAGAAAAACGCGATTCTGCGTTCGCAGAATTTACCGCATAATCAGCAAAATGGCGCAGATTTTTAAAAGGCCGCATATTTATCAAAAGGCCGCATAATCCCCGCATTTTTCCACACAAAGTTGAGAAAAAAAAAAGTTAACTCGTATTGACGTGACGTCATCAGCTCGCACGTTACAGAAGGTAAACAACACCGTAGAGTGAACGTGTGGAACTCACATGAGAGAGAAAACACCAAGATGAAAAAATCTGATCCTTCTCATTTACCGACGAACATTTATACTAAAGACCGGGCAAAGCAGTACCCCAATGTCTTTCACAAAAGTGGGGGGAAACTATTCTGCACCCTGTGCAACTGTGTGTTGGAGCATAAGTCTTAGAGAAAATCGACGGTGACGACCAACTTTGATTCATTCAAACATTCGAAAATGCTTTCTGCTGCTGCGGACAAGAAAGCCAAACAACTCACGTTCACCGAGGCATTAACCTCCAAAACCCTTTCGAGGGCTACAAGAAACGAAGTGAGTAGCCTACAAGATTGAAGCTGGTCAGATAACGAACGAGTAAATGAAAACAGAATCAGACGGAGTAGTGTGTGTGTGTGTGTGTGTGTGTGTGTGTGTGTGTGTGTGTGTGTGTGTGTGTGTGTGTGTGTGTGTGTGTGTGTGTGTGTGTGTGTGTGTGTGTGTGTGTTTCTCAATGTCGAGGACACTTCCTTGGTAGGACATGTCTTCCGGGTCATTTCCTTCAGAAGCGAGGCATGAATCCTTCCTAGCCTCGGAAAACCAAGAACGGTGGAACAGGCTAACAGGTGTGCAGGTGTGCATCATATGCGAGGCCCCGCCTTAAATGGAGCGCGATTTCTGGAAATTGGTCCGCGCGCAAAGCATTGTGGGGATTCTAAGACCGCGGAGGATACAGATGTTCAGCCTCGTGATTAAAATAGCCCAATTGCTTTTACAATAAATAAACATTGAATGTGTTTAATTCAATAGAGCTCCTACGGATGATGTCACATATGCTGGTCACGTGACGAGAAACGAAGGGGGCAGCCATTTTGGCAGTAATCGCGTCAGTAAATTCATTGGCAGGCACTGGCAGACTGTCGAGGATGGTGGATAACTGCTGTGCACCAGGTTGCACAAATAGGCGTGGGAAGAAGAAAGGTGTATCTTATTATCGCATTCCAAAAGACGCGGAGAGGAGGGAAAAGTGGATCGCAGCGATTAAAAGAGCCAGGAGCCGTCTGAACAAGACTGAAAGATGGGACCCCCCGGCCGTTTGCTTTCGCTTATGCAGTGATCACTTCATATCAGGTGGGTGAAGGAATACAGTACAATGCTACAAAAATAGATAAATAAAGGTTAAAAACGCCAGCCACTTTGGTTGAGTACGTTCAAAAATACAAACTAGTTTCAGACGCACTGCAGTAGCTATCCAAGCTAATAAACAAACATGCTAACGTGACACTGCCGTAGCTAGACAAGCTAATAAACAAACAATGCTAACGTGACACTGCCTATCAAACTGGAATAATTTAATACTTACCCTTGCAGTGATGATGCCAAAGTTTTTGGATGTAAGACTCCACAGTTGAATGTTGTTTACGAAGCCGGACTGACACCATTTGTAAGCCTCCAAGCTTTTGTAAGCTCTGAGGGAGTCTCCTGAGTACACTGATGGAAAGCTTACAAGATAGCTGTGGATGTCCGCGTAGCGCAAGTCGGGTACATCGTCTTCAGAGCAGGAGGTTATGCTCTTGAAAAGCACACCGGGTGCATTATATGGGTCGCTTATATTTAATCTTTCTAATTTTGTACTATAAAGCCGAATTTCACTTGAATTAAAATGAGATGTATACTCGCACGGTAGGAAAACGCTGGCGCCGGTCGTCATGTTTACTGCCAAAATGGTGGCTGATAACCAAAAGTCACGTGACCGCAGGAGCTCTATAGGAAAGGGGTTTAACGTTAGTGGCAGGTTGTGTGTGAGAGAGAATAAATAAGACAGCCCGCATATTTCGCAACTTCCCGCAATTTCACCGCATAAAATCACATAAAAACCCTGCATGTTTAATCGCATAATCAAGGATTTTAGCCCGCATAATCAAGGATTTTTGCCCGCGTTTTTCTGGAGGGTCTATAAAGAAATATTGCGTCTTCCTTTCTTCACTAAAAGGCATGTTACCAACTTAACCTGTTAAGCCCTGAGCCTGTTTTTCAGGTTTCAGGCTCGAAAATGAAATGCCCAGAACAAATGACTATATCTTCCCTTCTAAAAGGGATAAATTCATAATATTTTTTCTCAAAGCAATGATAAACCTGTGAGTTTGATGTAGAAAAGTCAGAATCAATATAGATGTTTTTGTTTTAAAGTAAATTCATATTGAACATAGTAAAAAAATTATAGTTTCCCGTCCAAAAAAACCCCATTACTTATATTGAAAACCACCCTTGAATGATGGGATAGTAGACAAAAAGCTTTAGGGAATCCAAACTATAACATATAATAAGTACCCTGTAACAAGATTGATGCAAAACAAGTGAACCTTTATAGAGAGGTTTAGAAAAAAAAAAACACCTCTGGGGTCATTTGGGTGTATTTGCCATATCTCTGGAACCCATTGGTCGATTTTGGTGATTGACACTTTTGAACCGTTAGAGCCAATAGAATTGAAGGGGATCCACCTTCACGTTACCATTGAGGAGTGAGAGTGATGCGCATGCAGTTTGCCCAAACCGAAAGCTATGTTACGCTCTGAAAACTGAAAACTGAAAACTAGGCTTATTGATGGATTATCAGTAATAATTTCAAAGGGACACAGAGACATTGGATTAACCTTCAGCAGCATTTATCTGCGTTTTCATGCCCTTGAACACAACTCAGCAAAGGTATTTGCCGTTTTGGCTACGTAAAGTGAAAGAAAGGAGCAATTTCCATAAACCCCCATTTTATTTTATTTTGTTTTACTTGCTTGTAAGCGCTTTGAGCACCAGGAAAAGCGCTTTATAAATGTAATGTATAATTATTATTATTATTATTATTTTAAAATGCCCAACTTTACGGCAGAATTAAGCATGTTTCTAGCCTGGATTCCAAAAAACATATTCTGGATATAGTTAGATTCCACCTTCATGACAACGGAATGGGGAGTGATTTTTTTTATAATGCATCCCTTTTACTTATATTAGGTCTTAAAGGTCCCATGTCATGCTTTTCTGGTTATTACCATTCCCCTTGTGTGTTATGTAGCTTGTT
This sequence comes from Notothenia rossii, assembly GCF_949606895.1. Lineage (NCBI taxonomy): Eukaryota > Metazoa > Chordata > Actinopteri > Perciformes > Nototheniidae > Notothenia > Notothenia rossii. Next base: position 33,886,359 of record NC_136909.1, read on the forward strand.
ATGCATGTAAACGGTCTGCAAAGTCACAAACCCTCAAAGTACACCCTGTAGCGAGTAAAATTCTAACACAGAAAAGACGTGTCTATGCTGCCCCAGAACGCCTCGATGTAGATTTTGTTGTTGTAGGTTGTCCGGTGCCTTGCTCAAGGGCACCACGGCAGGGCAGGAGGTAAAACTCTCCAAGTAGCAGTCCACACTCCATACTTTAAGTCTGTTCGGGGACTAGAAACCAGCGACCCTACAGCTCCCAGTCCAAGCCCCTACTGACTGAGCCACTGCCGGCTAATGTCACAGTAGTGTTGTTGACCAGCGTACTGTGAGATTAACCTCACTATAAGATCTGTGTATCTTAAAAATATGAATCTCACATTTCCAGATGGTTCCAGAAATAACGTTAACGTAGATATTGCAATATGGTTTGTTGAGCTGGAGTTGATTATTGAAGCTTACTGGTTAGCGTTACCATCATAATAAACGAACGAACCCAAACGTTGTTGTTTTTATTCCATGCAAAAGGTTACATTTAGATTTTACCAAGCAACAAGCAACATGATTTTTTTGTCAGCTTTCACATGTCAATGTATTTAAGGCAATTATTATTTTACATTGGGAGAATTACTACCATTTGTCTCTACATATTGTCTGTAAAAAACGTGGTAAAAGTGGTTCTTGCAGTGAGACAACCGAACAGCATGATTCTACAGTTGCACTAAGTTCTGATAACAGTTGAATATTATTTTAATAAAAACATATTTCGAAATTAATTAACTGCATACTGTTCATTCCTAATCTGATTATCTTTGTAGTACAAAGTGCTGAATTAAAAAAACACATTAACATAAAAATATATATATTTCTACAGCCCCTAAATAAACAAACGCACTTCTTTCATAAATAACAAAGTTACTCTTCAATAATGTCATATTATTTATGTTTATTGTCATTTATTTTTGCCCTTATTTGGATCAGGCTGGAGCAGGCGACAGTTACAATCTGACCTCATTGTCGTGGCGGCAGTGGCCGACTCCGCCTACTAGGGGCTTCACAGCAACTCTGCAGAAACCTATGGGTGACGTCACGGACACTACGTCCATTTACATATCAGGCATGAAAACGGGTCAGGAGTGAAAAAGGTGAGAAGGATATTATCCCTCTAGGGGGGTCCGGGGGCATGCTCCCCCGGAAGAACATTTTTAATATTCCATATTTTAAAGCATCAATCTGATTCATTTTGAGATGCATTTTTTTGCCAACCTGGGGAGAGCTGGAGAAACTTAACTTCAGCCATGAGTCAAAAAATATTATGGCCTCCTTACTAAGTATTATGCAAGACATTTCATGCCAGCCTGTCACTGGGTCTAACATTTACAGTATATGAGGCACAATGTGGTAAGGGCTTAATGCAAATGGCTTAATGCATATGCAGATCGTGGACATGCTGTAACTTAACTTGTCTACTCTTCCATCATGACTGACAGCCAATACAATGTTATGTAATTCAGATTTTAATACATTTTATTGGCAAAGATAGCCTAAAACACACAATACAGTGGTTTCCAGCATTATGAAAACATTAAAAACCTTTCAAGGGATAGTGATATATTATTTTAAATCTGTTAAGGTCAACATAGAAAAGGAACACAATCAATCTTGTTTTGTACAAAATACTGAATGAAAGGGAGAGGAAAGGGATGTCCTTGTGATACTGTAGTTACAGCTGAAACACTCCCTCCTGAGACTTAAGGACACAGTTTGTAATACTCTCAGAACCAGATCTCATTTTTTCTTCTTTGCCTGGAACACCAGTGTCTCCATGGCCCGCTTTTGCTGTTTTGCCACATGTCTCAGCCTTGCCCTTTTCTCTTCTTCAGCAGTCTGTTTCTTGGCCTGCTGAGCACTGCCAGATGCTTGGGAGTCATACTTGCTCTGTTGCTGCTGCTTTTCTTTCTGATTCATCTTCTGCTGGCGTTTGTATGTGGCTTCTACAGAGTTGATGTTCTTGCATAGTGTTCTGTCCACCTCCCCAAACTTCACATCCTCCCTTCTGAAGAGCTGCACGGCTGTCTTCCCCCTGGACTGCAGGGTATACTTGACCGTCTGGAATGCATTAAATGTTGGTACATTCATGTTGCCACTCCTTTGGTCAATTACTTCATTCATCAAACTAAAAGAAGACTCAACCCTTGGTCCGTGAAAGATGGAGAGGCAACATTTAACCACCGCACTCAGGGAGGGGTACTTATCTGGCTTGTCAAAGACATGACCCCACCACTCAACGATGCTCTCTCCCTCCTTGAAACTGGGGATGGTCAGGTCAACATTGAACCGCATATGTTCTCTCTGGATGTCCTGGTCTGCTGGCAAGAGGTGCCGCAGCATACCACTCAGCCTGCCAAGAAATGGATGAGAATTTGAAATCAGTTTAAGGACATGAGGTAACAAAAATCCCAAAGTACCTGGTAATATGGCAAAAAAAACTTTAAATGTTATTTTTACCTCTTAAATAATAATAATAATAATAATAACTTTTATTTATATAGCGCTTTTCAATAACCCAAAGTCGCTTACAAAAAAAATTAAAAGTACAGAAAGGGGGTGAACAGGCAGAAGACAACATATTGGACAAGAATATTGAACATGAACATTACATGAACAGGCAGAGGACAACACAGGGGGGGAGCAAGCATAGGACAACGAGCAAAAGACAACATAATGGAAAAGAGGAAAGAAAAAGTTGATGAATGTATGAATAAGAGATGCAGCGTGGGGTGAATAAGAGATACAGCGTGGGGTGTGAGTGAAGTCAGTGGGTTGGGGGGTAGGGTAAGTTGAAGGCTTGGGAGAAGAGGTATGTTTTCAGCTGGGTTTTGAAGGTAGACAGTGTGGGAGAGTGGCGGACAGATTGGGGGAGGGAGTTCCAGAGGCGGGGTGCTGATCTGGAGAATGCTCTGTTGCCAAATGTTTTGAGTCTTGATGGTGGTACTGTGAGGGAGAGAGTGGAGGAGGATCGGAGGGCTCGGGGGGGGTTGTAGGGGATGAGGAGGTCAGAGAGGTAGGGGGGGGCTAGGTGGTGAAGGGCTTTATAGGTGAGGAGGAGTGTTTTGAAGATGATGCGTTGTTTGATGGGGAGCCAGTGAAGAGAGCGGAGAACGGGAGTGATGTGTTCACGGGTCCGGGTGTGGGTGAGGAGGCGGGCAGCAGAGTTTTGTACCATTTGGAGTCTATGGAGGGAATGGGAGGAGATGCCAGTGAGGAGGGCGTTGCAATAGTCGAGGCGGGAGGTGATGAAGGCATGGATGAGGGATTCAGCAGCACGGGGGGGGAGGTAGTGTTTGATTTTGGCAATGCGGCGGAGGTGGAAGTAGGAGATCTTGATGATGGAGCTGACATGGGGGTCAAAGGAGAGGGTGGGGTCCAGGATAACGCCAAGATTGCGTGCCAGGGGGGAGGGGGTGATGGTCGAATTCTCAATGGTGAGTGAAATGGGTCCTGTTTTATTGAGGGTTGATCTGGTGCCTATGATGAGTAGCTCTGTTTTATCACTGTTGAGTTTAAGGAAATTGTGAGTCAGCCATGTTTTTATTGAAGAGATGCAGGTTTCGATATGGGTGAGGGGAGGGTTGTGAGGGGATTTGGTGGTGATGTAGATCTGGGTGTCATCGGCGTAACAGTGGAAATCAAGGTTGAGGTTGCGAATAATGTGACCAAGGGGGAAAAGATAGCAGATGAAGAGGAGGGGGCCGAGGACTGAGCCCTGGGGGACCCCCTGTGTGACTGGGGAGAGGGCGGATGTGTGGCCAGAGAGGGAGATGAATTGTTGCCTGTCGGTGAGGTAGGAGGTGAGCCAGTCGAGAGCGGAGCCCTCAACACCCTGTTGGCGCAGCCTTTGTAGGAGGATTGAGTGATTCACAGTGTCAAAGGCTGCGCTGAGGTCTAGTAGTAGCAGGATGTTGAGGGCACCGGAGTCTGCAGAGGAGAGGAGATCGTTGATTACTTTGACCAGGGCTGTTTCAGTGCTGTGGAGTGGGCGAAAACCAGACTGGAGGGGTTCATAGAGGTTGTTGGACTGGAGGTGGGTGTGGAGCTGGGTGGCGACAATACGCTCCAGTGTTTTGGAGAGGAATGGCAGGTTGGAGATGGGGCGGTAGTTGGAGAGGTTGGCTGGGTCAAGGGTGGGCTTTTTGAGGATGGGGGTGATGGAGGCAAGTTTGTAGATGGAGGGAACAAGACCAAGGGATAGAGATTGGTTGAAGAGGGTGGTGAGGTGGGGGATGAGGACAGGGAGGCAGGCCTTAGTTAGGGTCGTAGGGAGGGGGTCAAGAAAGCAGGTGGTTGTTTTGGATGAGGTGATGATGGCTAGGATGTGGGAGGAGTCAACAGGAGAGAAGGCAGTGAGGGGAGGGAAGGGCGGGTGGACTGGGAGAGGAGGGGGGGCGTGGGGGTTGGAGGAGATAGTGGTCATGGCAGTTAGGGAGCTGTTGATTTGTGAAACTTTGTTGTTGAAGGCGAGGAGGAAGGAGTTGCATAGGTCAGGGGAGGAGGGTGGATTGATGTCAGGTGGCTGGAGCAATTTATTGATGGTGGAAAACAGGATGCGGGGGTTCCGGTTGGTGCTGTCGATGAGGGTGGAGAAGTGGGCAGATTTGGCGGCTTGGAGAGCATCACGGTAGGAGGAGATGTGAACTTTATAGGCTTCGGCGTGGACGGTGAGGTGGGTTCGTTTGAACAATCTTTCAAGTTGACGGCCGGTCTGTTTCATGGTACGGAGTTCCGGGGTGTACCAGGGGGCGGGGTTGGTGAATGAAACAGAGGAGGTTTTCCAGGGGGCCAGAGAGTCGAGGGAGTCAGAGAGAATTGAGTTGAGTGTGGTGGCATAGTCGTCAGGGGAAGAGGGGGCAGAGTCGGGCGGGAAGGCAGAGGATATGAGCTGGGAGAGCGTGAGGGGGTTGACTGCCTTGATGTTGCGGTAGGAGATGGTGCGTTTTTTGGGGTTGTGGGGGGAGGGTAGAGGGGCGGAGAAGAGGATGCAGAGATGATCAGAGAGTGGGAAGGGGAGGGGCTGGGGGTTAGATAATGGTAGAAAGGAGGAGCAGACTAAGTCCAGAATGTGGCCTTTGGTATGGGTGGGGAAGTCAATGTGTTGGGTGAGGTGGAAGCAGTCAAGGAGGGAGAGGAAGTCAGATGTCAGGGGGGCATTGGGCTGATCCATGTGGATGTTGAAGTCGCCGGTAAGTAGGAGGTGGGAAGATAGAGAGGATGCAATGGTGAGTAGTTCAGACAGTTCAGAGAGGAAAGAGGGGTGTGTCTTCGGGGGACGGTAGATTAGAACAGTAGTGATAGAGTTGGGGAGGGAGAAAGCAAGGTGTTCAAAGGATGAGATAGGTGGGAGGTTGAGGTTCAGTTCAGTGATGTGTAGGGATTGTTTGTGGAGAACAGCGAGACCACCCCCGCGCCCGGAGAGGCGGGGTCTGGCAGTGAAACTGTAGTTGGAGGGAGTGGCTTGGTTGAGAGCGTAGAAGTCCAGGGGCTGTTGCCATGTTTCACAGAGGAGAAGCAGATCAATGTTATTGTCCAGTAGCAGTTCGTGTATAACAGGTGATTTGTTGGAGAGGGAGCGGCAGTTCAGGAGTGCGAGGGAGATGGATGGTGGAGCAGGGGAGGGGGTACAAAGGTTGTTGAGGTTGGCAGTGCGGTGGATGGGGATGGCGGGGGGGTGGGGGATAGTCCAGAGTGAGGGGATGGGTGAACCGTCAGGGAGGTGTCGGTTGCGGGGGAGGCCAGCGCCCCGGTGGATGTAGCGGCGTCGGCGGAGGATCCCAGCGGCGCTAGCTGCGGTGGCAGTAGCAGCAGGGAGACGATGGTTGTTGTTGAGGCTGTGGAGGTCAGCAGCAGTGTAGATGAGAGGGCGAGAGGTTGGTGGTGTAGTAGGCTGAAGCAGCGGGAGAGATAGTCCAAGCAGCAGATGAAAGGTAGCAGCAGATGAGAGTAGCCAAGGTAGTGTATTTGCAGTGGTTATTAACTGATTGGCTAGGAGTTGGTAGGCAGTGAGATATGTGAAGGCAGCAGTGGACCAGGTGTTGGAGTGAGTGATGCGTGTGGTGTTGGCCACCCCAGACCGTCCCTGCGGCACCATGTCTGGACCTAGCTACCCAACAGTAGACGAGCTGGTGGGGAGTGGAGGCTCCCCGCAAGAACGCCGGCTGGGCAGCCAGACAGAGTGAGTGTTGTTGTTGTTGATGTACGGCGCACAACAGGTCGGTCCAGGTCGGCACAATCACCATCACAAAACACACAGCGTACTCACCCGAGTCCAGAGCAGCGATCAACACACCCAGAGCCAGGAAAAACAATCCAGTGGTGTAATAAGGTAGTCCAATTGTGACGGGAGCCAGCTGTTAGCTTCGGTGGCTAACGTAGCATACAGACCGGGTAATCAAGGTGACGGAGTGGAGCCAGCTGTTAGCTTTGATGGCTAACGTAGCATACAGTCCAGTAGTGAGGGAGCCTATGAATGGAAACGGAGCTGGAGAGATGCACAACGGAGTGAAGAGCAGCCTTGGATCTGCGAAAACCAGCATAGAGACCCGTAGACAAAACAAACAAACATCCAGAAACAGTCCGGGGGTAGAAGCGGCAGTCAACAGACAAGACGCCAGCGTTGCTCTAGCACCGGGATAAACTGGATGGTTTCCTGTGAGTGGCCTCTCAGAAGAGGGTCCAGAGCAGACAGGGCTGTAAGAGTCGGACTGGCCAAGGGGAGCTTCTTCTGGAGGTACACAGCAGTGGTGATGTAGGCTTTCCTGACGTCTGCTAGGAATGGCACCAACAGCTGACTCAAAACACCAAAAACTGACCATTATTTTAAGTCTCAAAAACAATTGAGAAAAAAGGTCATGCAGGTGATGCAGGGTACTTACAGCATGATTGGGATTCTGGCTCCTGAACGTGTCAGCCTCCTGTCCCACATAGACCTCCTTGGAGGGCAGCAGCATATGATCCTCCAGGACCATCTCCCTCAGAGCCCTGGGAGACAGCAGTGTAAGGGAAGTAATTAATGGGAGTAATACCTTAAGTGCCTTTCAAAAGACCCCAGGTTGCTTAACAAAAAAGGAAACACTCAACTGATAGCACAGACAACAGAAAAGTAAAAATAGGGATAAAATCAATATACTAATGTAGGCAGAGTGGGTGTGAGGAAAAGTTAATTACCTGAGTAATGTGTTCGGCCTTCACGAAGCAAGCCATGAAGGCCAGGAACAGCTCAAGCTGCCGATCATCATCAAGTTTGTGAACCAATGTCTGGCTACCCTGTGTATGTAAAACAAATTCTTATGAAATTGATTGATTGCCAACATTGGATGTGCATGCACGTGCACTCAAGTTGCAGCAATTCCAAGCACAACTAACACCCACCTGGAAAACCATGACATACTCCTTGAGAATAGCCAGCAAACCCATGTAGATGCTGAGCCGTAAGACTGTTGTCGTCTCCTCATGCCGCAGCTTCTGACATACCCTCTTTTTTCTCTCACGGCCTTGTGGAGTCATGCCTGTGAAACATAATACATATTCCTCCTCATTAGTAACTTCAAAACAAGTATAAGTGCTAATTAATATAAGGGATTGGAACATCAAGTCTCATCACCTTTCCTGTTGAGTTCCTCCTGAACCCCCTTGATACGGGCTCTTCCCGCCTGGTTGACGTGGTACTTGGTGTACATCAGTTCCAAAGGCTCCCTATACAGCTCCTTATCTGCAGTGGAGAGGAAGCCATAATAGAGGACTCCGTACGCAGGCATCATGGCATGGGTTGCCATCCTGGCATCGTATGCAGACAGCCAGCGATGAGGAACAAAGCCCCTCTGTGGGCTGGAGGCGGGGAGATTTAGAATCATAGCTATCTCCTTGAGGTACATCACCTGACAAAAGACAAAAAAAGATTTTGAAAGAGACACATACATAGACATTCTACACATTCCATAGTTTTACCACAGTACAGTACAGTAGGGCCAGCAGCCGTGGTCTAGACTAGAGCTGCATTTTGTTTTCCTGGTCTGGACTCCACTGATGGTCAACCTGGAGATCACTGAACAGCTTCTCCAAGTAGCTGTCAAAGGGCTCTGAGAACTTCTTTGCCTCATTGTTTATATGATGACTAGACCCTCCAGAAAAACGCAATTCTGCGATCGCAGAATGTACCGCATAATCAGCAAAATGGCGCAGATTTTTAAAAGGCCGTATATTTATCAAAAGGCCGCATAATCCCCGCATTTTTCCACACAAAGTTGAGAAAAAAAAAAGTTAACTCGTATTGACGTGACGTCATCAGCTCGCGCATCACAGAATGTAAACAACACTGTATAGAGTGAACGTGTGGAGCTCACGAGATAGAGAAAACACCAAGATGAAAAAATCGAATCCATCTCATTTACCGACGAACATTTCTACCAAAGACCGGGCAAAAAGTGGGGGGAAACTATTCTGCACCCCGTGCAACTGTGTGTTGGAGCATAAGAGAAAATCGACGGTGACGACCCACTTTGATTCATTCAAACATTCGAAAATGCTTTCTGCTGCTGCGGACAAGAAAGCCAAACAACTCACGTTCACCGAGGCATCAACCTCCAAAACCCTTTCGAGGGCTACAAGAAACGAAGTGAGTAGCCTACAAGATTGAAGCTGGTCAGATAAAGAACGAGTAAAAGAAAACAGAATGAGGCGGAGAAGTGTGTGTGTGTGTGGTGTGTGTGTGTGTGTGTGTGTGTGTGTGTGTGTGTGTGGGGGGGGGGGGTGTGTGTGTGTGTGTGTGTGTGAGATTAAAATAGCCCAATTGCTTTTACAATAAATAAACATTGAATGTGTTTAATTGAATAGTAAAGGGGTTTAACGTTAGTGGCAGGTTGTGTGTGAGAGAGAATAAATAAGACAGCCCAATATTTAAAAAAAATTGTTATTCTTTTCCCCCGCATATTTAGCAACTTTCCGCATATTTCGCAACTTCCCGCAATTTCACCGCATAAAATCACATAAAAACCCCGCATGTTTAATCGCATAATCAAGGATTTTAGCCCGCATAATTAAGGAATTTAGCCCGCATAATCAAGGATTTTTGCCCACGTTTTTCTGTAGGGTCTAGATGACAGGAGTCCCCATCAACATCGAGCAGGTTGGGACAGTATTGGTGCATCCTGATCTCGAGGCCGGTCTTGCTGCCACTCATCACAGCACACGAATCCATCAGCATACTCACAAGGTTATTCCACAGGATGTTGTTTTTCTCAAAGAACTCACAGAGCACCTTCTCTAAAGAAGCAGCATTCACCTTCACGATCTCCAAGGACCCCAAATGCTCCACTATCACCTTCCTCAAGTCTGCATGATAGTAGCAAACGAGCATGGAGAGGATCTTCAACATAAAAAGGTTTATTAGCCATGCAATATTTTACAGGGCATACACTGAAGCAAAAACAGAAGGACTTTGATGGCAATAGCTTAATATGAGACCAACCTTTTTGTTGTTGTTGGAGGTACTCTCGTCTAAATTTAACGAAAAGGGAAATATCTTCATGTTGGAAAAGGTCCTCTCAGAGTAGGTCCGCCCTACACAAAGTCGGACAGATTTGTCACATCACATGCATAATCTAATTGGTACAATATAAATCATACAACAGGTAATTCTGGCAACATAGCAGTATATATAGCAACATGGTAGTTTAAGGAACATGTTTTATGTGTGCAGTTCACTAAAATGGAAATTAAAACACTGAAATAGTAGGTAAGAAAGAAAATGTAAATACCTAGACCATGGATCATCTTGTATGAAGCTGCCGTCCGCGACAGCTTCATTCCCTGCAAAGCTGGTTTATCCAAGGAAAGGGTCTGGGCAAGCTCAACAATTACAGGAGCCTTAGAAAACGGGATGGAATGCTCTGCCAAGGTTCCAAGGACCATTGCCTAGAACACAAATTATGTAATTAATGTAAAGCTAGTGTATTCCATATTTAGGTGATGATGCTGCCAGTGACCGGAGCTGATTGTGAATAATAATAATAATAATAATAATAATAATAATAATAATAATAAATGATTATTATTATTATTATTATTATTATTGTTATAATAAAAATAACAATCTCAAAGTGCTAGTGTACTCTGTCTATGCTGCCTGTGCTGACTAACAGGCCTACACCACCTACCTCTGCATTTGCTATGCAGTTTATAACTGGTACGGGCATCTTTCCCTAGCAGGGGTAGACATTAAGGGTAAAATGCCACCAGCCCTCCGGGCCGGTGGAATGTTATCATCACTGGCCCCACCATTGTAACCACTGGCCCGGAGCATTCGTCCAAAAACAAAAATCGACTTATAATGAAAAAAATTAACACATTTGTTGCAATAGTAATATATGCACTAACTACATTACTACTTGTACTACAACATTTGAATCATCAGTTCTTCCTCATTTTCCTCAATTGTTCATATTTGGTTTATTAAAAATAATGATATTGTGGTCATTGTTAAAAAATGCCTGCTATTATTATGAGTATTATTATTTGTATAATGCGATTTCTGCCTTCCTGTCATTAGGAGTTAGAAATGTAATGGCTATGTAGTAGATTAGATTAGAACCTTCATTATCCTAAACTGCTGGGACATTTCCCTATAGCCAATACCTTTATATTTTCTACTGTTCACTGACTTGTCAGCATAGGTCGACATTGATGTACAGAGCCGACAGAAGACCTTGTTTATATTGGAATCATATTGAGAGGTGCAGCCAGTGACGCGTCCTAAAACCAGGAAGTAAGACGCTGGTTCCCTCGTCAAAAAGCAATGGGATTTCTCCACAGGGTTTTGGAAAATAGCTGGAAATAAGGTCTGTGGAAAACAAACCTGTTTCATAAATGCACGTTTTGTTCAGCCGGATAATCTCCACGTTTTGTTACCCTACTTTTATAATTTTCGAATCATAAATCTAATCGATAGATTATAAAAGGGTTTTAGGACGCGTTACAGTGTGGCTAAAAACTTCTCTCCCTCTTCTCATACTCCCTGTCACTCTCCTTTAACTCCTCCGGTGACTTTCTTTTGTTTGAAGATTGATTTTTGCCCGGCGCTTGGCCGGTTATCCCTGGTATTAAAAACATTTTGGCGAATAGTTAGGTGGCGCGATAGTCTGTAATGAAGAAGGAGCACGCTCCCGCTCACGGGAGCCTGCTCGCGCTGCGCTCCGCAGCAAACAGCTGTTTGCTTTTCACCCAACAACGACAATCGCCTCACAAAGACGCTATGTTGTTGCATTAATAAACGAAACAATTTAACTAAATTGGTCAAAATACCAATACCACAGGACCATTTTTTTTATTAAAAAAGCAATATTTTTAGTGGCCCGAGCGGGCAAGTGGAAAGTACGTTATGCTGGCCCGGGGTGTCTAAATAGTGCTTCCGGGCCAGCGGGCCATTTATAATGTCGAGCCCTGCCTAGCACTGCTGCCTGATTGTTTCTGACCCCTGGTTGGCTTGAATCTGGCTTGCTGGATTCACCCTGGCTGATGCTGGAAGGAAGCTGCTGGTAACACTATGAGTGGAAGCTATCATCTGCACCTTCTTCTTGTGAACTTCCGTCTGGCAGTGAGCCTGCAGAGCATGGCTGCCTTTGTTAGCATAATTGATCTCTTTGTGGCAGAGAATGCATCTGGCGAATCCCTGCCTGTTGATTTTGATGAATACATCTCCTAGATCAGGGGTGTCAAACTCATTTTCACAAAGGGCCACTCTGGGAAATTGGAATCACATTAAGGGCCGGACATATGCTTTACTGACATGCCTTTTTTATTCAATAAACAACATAAAAACATATCTTTCAATGTATTGTTGTATGTACTATATAGCCTTCCCATATATATTTAAACACATTGCTTGGCAATCATAGCATTTGGTAAAGCAAAATAATGCTTTCTGGCTAGCATACAGCCAACTCAGAACCTGTTGCACAGGCCTGAATATGACAACAATATGAAAACATTGTTGTGTTGAATAATAAACAAACACAAATCAACCTAATATAAAAGGACAAATATTGAACGTTGTCCCACATTTCAACAGATATCACAAGCCTTGATACAACAATTAAATGGTTGTGTGGAACATTGTATAAAAGTAAAACACATCTCAACATGTTGTCCCTTGCAGTCTGTCCCATTGGCATAACATCAGCTGCAAATAAAACCCCCAACATTTACATACTAACCTCACTGTCAAGCAAAACACACATTTAACCTAATTCACAGACCAGTACCATATGTACATTTATATATATATAAATATATATAGCCTTTTCACATTAGTTGGTCAACATAAAGCCCAAACTAAGTCGACAAAAAACAAAATTTCTTAGCATCATAGCATTTAGTCAAGCAAAACAATGCCTTCTGAATACATTTGAACTGGTAGGCAGCCAACTCAGAGCAACCTCTTTCACAGGCCTGAATAGGACTATTTAAAAAAAGGTTATTTGGGACATTATATAAAAAGGTATGGCCTGATGTAAAAGCTAAATAATGAATAGTGAATGATCTTGCCCACATTCTACAACTCTCAAAAGGCTTGTTTTAAAGTCCTGAATATGGTTGTGTGGGACACTAAATAGTAAGCAAAAAAGTAACAGTAACAGATCTTTGATCATATTGTTAACACGTTCCATATAAACTGTAGCCTTCTGATTTGCAACCAGGTGCACATAAATGTCAACAAACGTACAAATAAACTTTTCATTCAAGGAAAACTCACATGCAGCTAATTTCCCAGATTTGACACATCAATATTGGCATGCTATTTTAAGCCACCAGACACCTGACATCTTTTCTTTGATGCAAGTTCATCTATTCTTGGCTGAAAGTCCTGAGCTGTAGCCACTTTCAGAATGGAGCCAAGGTGTTTGTCTTTGAGTCGGGATCTGTGAGAAGACTTGTTGATCTTCATCAGAGAGAACATCTGCTCACACAAATATGTGCTCCCGAACATGCTCAGGACACGGGCACACAGAAGGCGGAGATGTGGCATTGTGCTTGGGATGAATGTAGCAAACTCACCTGCCCCAACAGAGTCAAACTTGGCCTTTAGTGGCCCATTGCATTGTAGTTCTATTAGTTCTAACTGTAAGTTATCTGGGGCGCTTTCCACATCAACTGAAAATGGATTTGTAAAAAGGTCAAACCTGAATTTCTGGGTCTCAAAGTCGGAAAATCGCCTTTCGAATTCGGCTTTGAGTGTTTTCAGTTTTTCTGCGCATCTCTCATTCGGGGAAGCAGTGTTGAGGTTGTCTGCAACAAACTGACAGGTCGGGAAGTGAACATAGTTTCCCTGCTGCATTTGGTTCTCCCACAATCGCAGTTTTGTCCGAAAGGCTTTCACTGCATCGCGCATGTCCGTGATCAGCTGTTTGCGTCCCTGCAGTTTCACATTCAGTGCGTTGAGATGGTGCGTTATGTCACACATAAAAGCCAAGTCATGTATCCACTTTTCATCGGCCAGCTCGGGGACAGCTTTCCCCTTCATAGCCATGAAACTAGCAATATCCTCGCGCACCTCATAAAATCTGTGCAACACCTTGCCACGGCTTAACCAGCGTACTTCTGTGTGGTATGGCACATCTTCATACTCCGAATTTCTCTCCTCCAAAAGTGCCCTGAATTGGCGGTGGTTCAAGCCCCGTGCTCGGATGAAATTCACCGTTTTCGTAACCACTGTCATGACATGTTCCATACCTAGCACTTTTCCACACAGGGCCTCCTGATGAATAATGCAGTGGTAAGCAGTCAGCTCTCCTCCCGTCTCCTTCATCTTCTCTCGCACCTTTGCTACCAGTCCACTCCTTTGCCCACACATAGCAGGCGCCCCATCGGTCGTCAGCCCCACAAGTTTATTCCATGGTAAGCCGGTTCCACTGATGCACTCATACACCTTTTTGAAAATATCCTCGCCGGTGGTTGTTCCGTGCATCGGTTTTAAGTCCAAAAGCTCCTCAGTAACAGACAACTGTGCATCCATTCCGCGGATGTAAATCGCCAGCTGAGCCGTGTCTGATATATCCGTACTTTCATCCACAGCAATTGAGTAGTTTACAAATTCTTTTGCTTTATCTTTGAGCTGTGATTGCAAATCGTCAGAAAGCTCATCCACACGGCTGGCTATGGTATTTCTTGTCAGACTGACATTGGCAAAGTTTTGTTTATTGGCGGGGCAGACAATGTCACAAACTTTAAGCATACAGTTTTTTAGAAAGTCCCCCTCGGTGAATGGCTTCCCTGATTTAGCGATTTCCTCTGCTATGATGAAACTCGCCTTTACAGCTCCATCTGTTAAAGATTTGGCCCTATGAAACATATTTTGCTGTTGTTGCCTGCCTTTTTTGAGCTCCGTGACTTTCTGAAGCCTCTGTTCCCTGTCCATGGTGGCATATTGCTGCTGGTGGGCCGTCTCAAAATGACGACGCAAATTATATTCTTTGAACACGGCTTTTGTCTCATTGCAAATAAGACACACAGGCCTCTCTTTATACTCAGTAAAGAAGTATTCTATCTCCCACCTCTCTTGAAATAGCCTCCCTTCAACATCAATCTTCCTTTTTTTTGACATTCTCTGTGTTACTAGCTAACAGGTGCGGGCTAGCAGACCGTTAATGCTTCTGTGTTGGCTGCTACGTAGGCTCCGCAATTGGCCATAGGAATTGAGAGCATTCTGCCTGTGCCAATCAGGTACCAACAACGTAACTTGCGTAGCTTACGGCGTAGGCTCTTCGTGCCGCCAGAACAGTATCATACATTTAAGCGGGCCACATTGTATTGATGATATAAATTGATATGCGGGCCTGATCAAAATTGTAGACGGGCCGGATTCGGCCCGCGGGCCTTGAGTTTGACACATGTGTCCTAGATGAAAGGAAACCTCTTGCTCTTTTACTGAGACCTTGCCTTCCAGTTTTAGCCACGACCAGTTCCAGCTGCATTTCAATCCAGCATCCAGCTGTTTAACAATGGCTGAATCCTTCTCTCCTAACACACTCATTCTGCAAAAATAATGTTTGTATTAGTGTTAGCACTAACTTCTAGTTTAGCCTTATTGATAGAACGGTGGACCACTTTACCCTTCAGCCTTGTCAGTCCCCTCACCTCAAAATCATCAACACGTCTTGGAAAAACGAGTTGTAGAGATTTTAGAAAGTAGCACTAACATTAACCAGTTTTTATTTTTTGTGATTTACCGTAAGCTATACAAGCTAGCATCTAACTTTAGTAACGATATCTAGCTAATGTTAGGCTAACGTTAACGGTAGCGTTAGCTAATCATTTTCCACCGGAGCTTTATTGCTAGCTGTCTAAAGTTGCGTTCTCTCCTGCTGTGTTCAATGACTCAATTCATCAAGCTATCAAGCTGTAGCTAACGTTAGCTAAGCCTATGTCAACAGAGCTCCTGGGTAACTTAGATATACCAGAAAATATTAAAATGATTGAAACCATCACTCACCAAATTCAGTCAGGTAAATCACCGAGGCCAGGCGTGCTTTCAGCTTCTGATGGTGGTCTGGATCCCACTCTGGTCAACACGAGCGAAGCGAACTGCTTGTAAACCAATGATCAGGTCCCTTTTGGCACGCGCACCTGTTCGTAGTTCACTGAATCTCTGGGGCTGGTTCAGAGGCCGTAACAAGACCCAAGTGATTGGGTCTCGTCTTCCACTCGTCACCCAACGGTGCGTACCATTACGGCCTCTGAACCTACCCCCCCCTTAAATATTTTCTCATCGAATCTACACGATTTACGTAGGTCACCTATTTTGGTTTCAAAAAGGCGAATTTCGCCGAAAGGTGAGTGATTTTCATGCCTGATATATACAGTCTATGGCTAATACAAGCGCGAGTTAAGTAGTGATGTCACTATGTAAACAAAGGACTACAATCAATGCGTTTCAGAGAGGGAACTTTGGTAATTTAACCTTTGCAGACCATTTACATGCACAAAAACCTATAACACACTACAGGAAAGGGACACCCTGAAAAATCACAATAGGGCCCCTTTAAATGATCTGATATTTAAAGCTAAAAGTCCCCTTTCTGAAACCTTTTAAGGACAAAAATACTCAGCCAGGCGAGATAGCCAGTTGTTAGGCTATTTGGAAGCTAAATCTTTGTCAAAGAATGGCAGCACTGAGATTGAATTTTGGTCAATGTTTACCTGCATACAACCAGTTAAAATACAATTGATCAAGACTGCTTGGACTATAAATGGACTGCAAACAGAAGTCAAAACTACCTATAATCTTCACCCGGTGCCTACACATCCTGCATCTATAAGCACATATTTATCGATGGAGATTAGGCATAATTTGACTCGCTGAGGTAAGAGATCTTGTGTGACCTCGAACAGTGCTTTAAAATCCCACACACTAGATCTACTGGATTGATGTGTCAGCTTTTTCATTCTCAGATTTCAAAAGGCGAGCAAGTGAAAGATGATAATTGATTTGAAGTACTCTGGGAAGTAGTGTATGTGCAGTAAAAAAGTGATAACGCTTCAGCTAAGTAACATAAAACTTCATGTAGGTACTTGTTTGACCTCCTCTAAGTTGTCAAATTGGATGTACATGATATTAAATGTGCAAAACTGCAGAATGGACAGGTAAGTTCGGCCATTATGGAAGAAATTCTGTGCATATAATTGTACAGATGTGTCTGATTAATGGGTAATATATCTGAAATTAATTACAAAGCGATAAATTAGCGCGCTAACACAAGACAAAGTGAATTGAATCGTTCTTTTTCTTGAAGGATAAATAGAGAGATGAAATATAATGAAGAAAGAACGAAAGTGATCATAAAGAAATGCATTTGCATACTAATTAAAAGAGGTGTAATAATCTTACCAATATTCTTCAAAGGAGTGTACTCAATCTAAGTCATTTCCATAACTTACTGAATTATTGTCCTACTGTACTGCGTGGAACTTCTATGCTTGAAATGTGTAAGCTTTTCTCACTGTTTTAAACTTTTGTGTGACAAAACTTCAGTGTCATTGTTATTCCCAGCACACCCTCAACACAGGGTTAAATGTCCTTTCAATCTGTTAATTGCAAGACTTTATAATTCAAAAGAAAGGGATCCAAGACCTGCCATAAATCAAACTACTAGTCACAGGGTTTTTAATAAATTCCTCCCAGTGACATTGCAGGAGGTATAGTCTAACCTGAAGACTCAACAGTATTCAGTAAGCACACTCACCACTAAAAAATGTGTGTTCAAAAATGATTTAACAAATCCTAAGGAAACTCAGGTGTCTGTTCTGCAGCACAATTGGAGTTTTGAAGATGTTCAATCAGATCGTACAGTCATTCAGCAGGAGCTAATTACATTTAGCATTGGAATTCTGCTTCAGTTTTTTATTTTTTTGCACTATTATTGTCATTACACAGTACAGGTACTATGTAACGAAATGGTTTCTCTGCATTTGACCCATCCTAGGCCGTGTCTCAATTCAGGGGCTGCACCCTTTGAAGGCTGCATTTTGTAGATCGCATACGTCCCTTCCGCCAAAAGAAGGCTGTCCCAATTTTTTTTAAAGATGAGACTCCTCCGAATGCGGCCCACGATTGCAGCCTTGTTTTCCCGGATTTGGAGGATACATCTGATGTATCCTCCGCGGTCTACCATATCCCAGGGTGCAATGCGCGCAGGCAAGAGTGAGTTTTTTACAAATTGGATTTTGTATGTGTCCTTTCTTTTAATAGATATTTCACGATTATAGCTTGAGTCTGTCTGATTCCCCAAACAGCTGCTTCTATATACTTGCTGCACATATAATACAAATAAACAACTCGATATATTTGTTTTACTGCTGGTGATGTTAAATAACATGATTGATTTCCTCTGTCTCAATGATGAAAGTTATAATAATAGAAGACATGTAGCTGCAGAGAGAGGATGGATATATTCTTACCTCTACTTTGTGATTAGATGAAAATACAAAATAAAATTAAAATCGTAATTGTTAATCTGTTAAGCCCCAAGGTCCCCGCCGGCGGGTACTTTTTTTTTTTCACGACACTGTGTCTCAGGGGATCTTAATATTTAAGAACCTATTAATGTGTTACACCAGATTAACGGGAATAATCTCAGCTAACTGACGATACAAACCATTTTTACCAAAACAAAACACAAGTCTCATAAGAAGCATCTAAATGACCCCTGAGCGAAAATTGCTAACGCACTTTGGCACAGAACTCAAGATAAAAGATACCCTTATTACTTATCGTAGCTGCACATACAAGATATCCGATTAAAGCTGAGTTTCCACAGATTATATAGGTATAGTATCATCACTGAGTGATCCAAACTCTTGACAGGGGAAGCAAACACAGAAGCGCACTCTAATTTCCGTTTTCAATAAATGTATTTGTATAAACAACAACCAAGAACATTTGAACAGTCTCCACCCACAAATCAGCACAAAGTGCAACAATCCATTATCTTTAGAGGGTCACACTGTAATATGCCAAACAAACATATCAAGTGAGCATGAGAAAGAAGAAATACAAGTTTGAGCTATTTATAAATTGTTACTGGGAAATTATGCACATTGTTGTAATCTAGATTTTGGATGATGAAGATCTTTAGTCCAATTCTCTTTACATTTGGGGTTGAGTCAGATCCACATTGTTAAATAAATGGCGGAAATAAAAAATGTACCCAGCAATACAATGTACTATTCATGCAGCTCATGTCCAAGGAATTAACTTTATAATGTTGTTTTGTAATGTGATATGTGACCAGGCTTGCAATAATGGATGGCAATCAAAGTGTGGTATACAACCATTACCACTGCTAATGTCAAATATTAAAACTACTGCGTTGTCTAGCTTTTATCAGAAGCTTCTTTTTTTTGTTCCAATCGATTATGGGACATTAGTGCCACACATTTTTTGCTGCTTTTAGTACAAAGAAAGGCTACATAAAACAACAACAAATAAAGCTTTTATGACCTAAATGTAGGTCTCATCAATATTATGTTATTGCAAATGGACAATTATGAGAATAAACATTTCACTTCCAGCTTTAAAAACAGAAACAGGAAGTGAACGAGTGTATGCTGTGGTGAGATTAGCAGGGAGATCATGGGTCATGCACAAATGTGTGCGTGCCCGGATGTTCGTCATATACTGATATACTTTAAGTTGGCCTGTTCTTACTCTAACTCCACATGGCAGTGAACGTGGATGCATTAACGAACAAACTTTCACTAGTTGAGATTAAATAAATCCTTCTGTTAATTTTCTGGCCGTCTGTCCCTCATCTGCAGTCGCCAGGAGCAACAGTGTGCCTCTCCGTCCCAGCGGGGTAAACCCTCTCAGAAGCAATATGTAATTAAACTCAGAGAGCATATTCTTTAATCCTAAAGGCTATTATAGATTAATGGTCAGTGCATTGTCTGAGCTCCACAATGGCTTTTCCTCACTGCACTCTTGTGGATACCGTGAGCCCATATATGTTCTTAACTGGGTAGATAAAGGTTTTGTAACCCTTTTAAATATAGCTTCGTAATGGGAGTGCTACAATGGCTTACTACCCTCGTGGGGTAATACGATGGCTTTTGTATTTGGCCCAGGATGGATAGAAAAAGCTTAGAAAGGATAGAGGAATCTGTAATTATAATGCATCAACCGTCATCAATGACACATTTTTGAACCCATTTGTAGTCATATTAGAAACAAGTGAAGCTGTACATGTGAAATTGTAATTATGGGGTATTCATTGTTAGCTCCTAGGGATTAAAGTATTGAGTATGTTTAATTGTAAGTGTTCTACATTTTAGAACAGTGGGGCCCTGATTAAGAGTGATTTATCCCCATGACAGGATGAAATTACATTAATACTTAACTTAATTCAGGGTTCCTGCAGGTTTCACCAACTCAAATGTAAGACTTTTTAAGACCACTTTGAATAGAATTTAAGACCTATTTCACGGCAAGACAGTATGAAGGAAAATTGCTATGAAAGAAGAAATACGTCCCATAATTACTTTCAAAGTAAATGTATTCACGTTCAACATAAGAACGATGACTGAACATAACAGCACACAGAACTGTGTTAGCCAAAAACCAGAAAAAAAGAACTGCCTAACCGTGTGTGCGTGTGTGTCTCTGTGTATGTATGTCTGACAAGAGCTATCTTCTGAGCTCTGCCCCCTTGGCTACAATCTTCCATCGTTGCTGTTGTAGGATTGGTGTTTAGCTACGGTATTTAGCGTCCACAGCACCTCCACTTTTAAGGTTGAGGTAGACCCAAACGTCGCCCGGAGGGAGTGGTCGCGTTTAACCAAATATTTTCCGTCATTTTTTTTAACAATGACGGAAAAATCTGAAATCAGTCTGTCATTTTGACGGATTAGAACAGGCTCGGAACAGCGTAAAAGTTTCCCCGCAGCGAGGCTCCGGTGTTATGTCGTGTTATGCATGCCCTATCGAAAATGATATAGTTTCCAAACCGTACTTTGCCTTAATCATTGAAATGTCTGGGCACTCTCGCGAGGTGCATGCATATCTCGGCGGGCATGCATAACACCGGCGCAAGGGTTCACGAGCTTGCTCTCGCTCGCTAAAGCTTGGTTGCTATAGGTTACTAGTTGGGTGTTCTCCGATAAGGGGCCGGGGGGATGCAAAGTTAGTGATTACTGGATCCATGTTGATTCATTTCAATAAAAATTGTTTGGGGGAACTGAAAGGCTCTTACGGCCCGTCCACACTACAGCTTCAAAAAAAGCTTGCCGGCGGGCGTGTCTGAAGCTCGACCAACAACCAATTACATGAATCTCCCGCCCCTGACACACAAGCAGCGGTTTGATTGGCTAGAGCTTGTACTGGCATATGATTTGATTGGCTGACGCTTCCACCGAAAGCTTCAGAAGCTTCAAAAGTTGAACATTGCTCAACTTTTGCAGCCTGAAATGCCAGGAAAGCTCCGCTCTGCTACCCACAATTCAGTTTGGCGAAAAGCGAGGCAACGTGACGTCACCCCATTCAAAGTGAATGGGCAGACTCGTTAGAAACCGTTTTTGAAGCTGTCGAAGCTGTAGTGTGGACGGGCCGTTACTGTACTGGTTACTTTGCAGCCCGGACATTTCCCCCCAAAACACATTTAGACGTGATCGCAACACAGAAGTAACTTTCAAATCCGATCATTTTTAAGACCTTTTAAATCATATTTAAGACCTTTCTAATTTGTTTTGATCATATTTCAGACTTTTTAAGGCCTTAAATTCTGATTATCAAATGTAAGACTTTTTAAGACCCAGCGGGAACCCTGTTAATTGCTACTTTTATTTGCAATATTTTGACTCAATCTCCATTCCCTAGCTTTGCAGGGAACCACTGATGTCATGTTGTTTCCTTCTGCATTGGTGGAACATAGCCTTTGTAGCATTTCTTCTTTTTATTCAGTTCAAACCTATCTTTTCCCATCAGTTTTAGCAAGATCTAATAACTTGTCATGAAGAACAGTAGAAAAGTGCTATATAATTAAGGTTTACTTTATTCAAACCTAGGTTGCACCACAGACAGCAAACAGCTCAACAGTGGCTCTTCTTCCTCTGCAGGCTGCGGAGATTCAACATGAACTCCAGGATACTCTGCAACTTCTAAAGGTGCACCATAGAGAGCATCCTGACCTTCTTCAGATGCTCCATAGAGAGCATCCTGACCTTCTTCAGATGCACCAGAGAGGATCCTGACCTTCTTCAGGTGCACCAGAGAGAGCATCCTGACCTTCTACAGGTGCACCATAGTGAGGATCCTGACCTTCTTCAGTTGCACCATAGAGAGGATCCTGACCTTCTTCAGGTGCACCATAGAGAGCATCCTGACCTTCTACAGGTGCACCATAGAGAGGATCCTGACTGGCTGCATCAAGGCCTGGTACGGCAGCTGCACCGCCCTCAACCTTAAGACTCTACAGAGGATGGTGAAAACTGCACAGCACATCACCAGGACGGAGCTGCCATCCATGGAGGACCTTTACCTCCAGCGGCTCAGGAAGAAAGCCCTCAGGATTATCAAAGACCCCCATCACCCCAGCCACAAACTGTTCTGTCTGCTGCCGTCTGGCAGGCGGTACCGCAGCATCAGGACTAAAACCACCAGACTCGGACAGTTTTATCCCACAGGCCATAAGACTGTTTAATGTCTGTGCCTCCATAACCTAAAGCATTAATCTATTTGCTTCTTACAATTTATATATCTTAATAATTATAACTACAATAAACAGTATTTTATTTTACTGTACAATATTTAATTTTACATTCTGTTCTTGTATATCTTCTATTTACATGTATATAGACTGCTGCATTTAGATGGTCACTCAGAACATTCTCTGCATAATTTAGCTCAATTTATTTATTTTTTCTGACATGTTTATAGTTTACTTCATCTGCATTACTCAAATACACTATTTGAATCTACTCTATTCTACTCGGTTTCATCTTGCACTATTTTATTTAGTTTTTATTCATCCATTTGTTTTATTATTTTATGTCCTACAGTACTATTTTGCATTGTTGGAGGAACTCTGGGCGTTTTTTAATTCCCATACCTACACTGTAGCTAGAGTGCATACAAAAAAGCCTTTGAATGATTGAATCTTGAAATGTTACATTGCTTTACCTAAAGAACTGCAATTATGTTTCTTAGAGTCAAAACACAACCCAAACATCCTGAAATCTAACAAAAAGTGTAATGATTAAGTAATTCATCTAGTTATGAGTTAGTTACTAGTTACTTTATTAGTTACTAAATTATAAAAGTAACTAGTAACAAGTTACTTTACTTTAAAAATAATAACAATAAAAATACAAATGTTGTTCTGTGGCACAGTAAGACAATACTTTCTGTCCTGCGCACAGTTTACATTTGACCGTAATATTTTTTGCGTCCTTTATCCCCACAAATTGAAAATAGTGGTTATATCTCCAAGTTGTAAATGCGCTGCTGCTCTTGCTGATACTTGCATCTGCCATTGTCTGTGTGTGTGTGCTGGTTGTGAGCGTTGCCGTGTGTCAGAGTCCTGCACGGGTCTGATTTTCAAGACCCGCTACCGGCCCGCACCCGCGACGTGCAATACTGAACCCGCCCCGCTACCCGCACATATTGCCAATTAGTTCCGCAACCCGACCCGACCCGCCGGCACAAGACCCGCAACCCGACCCGAACCCGCATATATATAAGCAGTGAAAACGTGCAATTATTAACACACGCAGTTGCATATTTGGCTCAAAAAGCCTGGGATGTTGGTTATTTTCTGCATCTAGGATGACACCAAAAGCCTCCCAGACGTTGGATTTCGCTCTTGAGGAAGAGTTATTGAAAATGCTGTATTCTTAGAGAGCTTCACTTCAGCCATTCAGAATGTGGCGCGCTCAGCAGCAGATAGATGCGCTGCAGAGGTTATGAATATGCTCGGTCCCGCGGGGGAGAGGTCTGAGGATTTAAACATTAAACTAAATTATTATTATTTAAATATATTTATTATGCAACACCCGCAACCCGACCCGCATCATCTTTGTTTTACCCAGAACCGAACCCGGAAAAAAGCGTTTGAAAAAATACCACCCGCAAATCACCTTTTTTGCGGGTCACCCGTCGGGTACCCGCGGATACCCGACCCGATGCAGGACTCTGCCGTGTGTGTGTGTTATAGCATTAGCAAGTGTTGTGTATTTTCCCCATAAGGCAAGACCCGCCCAACTCTGTCTCTGATTGGCTTACCCTGAAATGTTACCCCGCATTAACCAATCATCACTCCTCTCTGGTTACTTTCACTTTTCCATGGTGCTGTGAGAGGACATCGCTGTATTCGCCTGCAAGTTAAATCTGCAGGGAGGTTCGGTTCAGTTCCATCACATAATATAACGCAGTAACGCACCCATTTAAATCACAGTAACTATAACGGCGTTACTTAATGGGAATAGGTTACTAGTAACGCTATTAGTTACCTCAAAAAGTAGTTGCGTTACAGTAACGCGTTACTTTGTAACGCGTTAGTCCCAACACTGCTTATTACACACATGACTACACATCCAAACAAAACATAACATAAAATCAATCTGCCCTAATCAGCGCGTTTTTGGATTATGGAAAGACAATAGTACGAGACGAAAATAAACAAGATCAAGGAGAAAAACAAAAAACGGCATATAAAATATATTTGCCTGTTTTCTGTGTTGAATGCAATTCTCTGCTCTCATTATCAGTGGACTAAACGTAAATGGTAAAGGCAGCAGAAAACTTTTATTGGGGACACCACTTTTGCTCACAACCTCTGCTTCTCTTATGCTAACAAACCAAACACCCTTTATGTGCCAAACTAGCCGAGACTTTTTGTCTTTTTCCAAGCAGCAGTTGGATCCCTTTGTCCTTCTCTGATACGTACATCTGAAAATCATCAGGTATTGGTGCCTCAATAATAATGTATTCTCTCTTATTTGACTTTTTAATGGGCTTTCATCTAATTATCATCACATGGTTCCTCCGATGAGTGCTGGAGAGGGAACTCAGTGGTCGGGGAACAAAAGGAGGTCAGATTTGGAATGATGGCACATGGCCTGCTCCGCTCCGGTACCCCCCTGTGCCTGATGATAAATGTTCCCCTTGAACATGATGTCAATATGTTGATGTGCCTTCCTTTATTAAGATACCATCCAACTGATAACAAGTCTTGCTGTGTGTTACTAACATAAATAATTAGAACAGAGACCAAGGAACGGCAGGTGGCTTTTGGCACAAAGAAATAATCATACTTGATGTGGAAAATAAAGTAAAAGGACCCATCTGTTCACGGCAGGGGGAGGTGAATAAACACGTTAACATATTGTCAGTAACATTATGAAATACACAGTTAATAATTTAGTCATGGCACATGGCTCTGGACACTTGTTTGAAATAATCGAACAGAAGTGAGCCAGCGCCTGCTTCAAGGCTTCAAATGAACCGCACATTTGCACACTCATGACTTGTCCACCGGCCATTTTGTCCCACGGTCTGCCAAGGATTTACCCAAAGGGTTAATGAAGAAAGAGATAACAATGGCATGAAATGTGGAAATAACCAATATTGGACAGAATTCAGGGTTCAACCGTCCACTGCTGTTGCTTTTTCTTGCCTGATCTTATATCAGGCAAGAAAAAGCAACAGCAGTGGACGGTTGAACCATGAATTCGGTCCAATACTCCTATTCAACAGCAATATCTTAATTTTTTCCAAAAGCAAATTGTGTGACTGGTAATTCATTTAATTTTGCAAAGATTTAAAGGTCCCATGTCATGCTTTTCCGGTTATTACCTTATCTCCCTTGTATGTTATGAAGGTTTTTATGCATGTAAACGGTCTGCAGAGTCAAAAACCCTCAAAGTACACCCTGTAGGGAGTAAAACTCTAACACGCCAAAACACCTCGTTGGAGATTTCTCATTGTCCATTGTTTTCTTCCTGGGTATCGCTACGTAGGGATACCCAGTAGCCATGCCCAGAGCTATGGCCGCACCCTCTGCCAGCCTTGCACGAAACAAAGCTTCCCAAACCTTTCAGTGATTCATGCCGGATATGTACAGCGTATAGGGCACTGAAGAACAATACTGTTCCTACTTTGTTTGGACCAGCGGGAGATTCGGGTACACAACCTGTAAGTATTCATTGTTGTTTGTGTATTTATGATGTTTAAAACAAACAAGGTATATCTACCACAACTGTGTAAATGGGTAAACGTTTTTCGGGCTGCTAAGCCATTGACACAGTACTAACTAAGTTGCTAGCGTTTCCATATATAAACTCCAATGTTAGCAGATGGCCTTACATATACTGTATCTCATAGCTGGAGAATGTCTGCAATCACACACGAAATACTCAGACAGTATACTCCGGGTGATTTACCGTATGGTCAGTACATTATAGTTGGCCTTCCTAGCATGTATGCTACGGAGCTAAACAACAAGGCTACCAACCTTGAGATGCTAGGGAAAACATTGTTTTTATGCAAGCTAAAAAGAATGTCCGAAACGTAGCAGACTACCCGTATAAGATTGCAATTGTAAACACGTTCTTGCTAGCCTAATATGAACCACTAGCTTTTGTTCATAGTAGGTTGGCATATTACACTGAAAAAGCCATTGACTCAGTGCTAACTGGGCTAACGAAGTAGCTAGCGTTTCCATATATCAATTACAATGTCAGCAGATGGCCTTACATGTTTCTCATAGCAGGAGAATGTCTGCATTCACACACGAAATACTCATAGACAGTATACTCCGGGTGATTTACCGTACGGTCAGTACATTATAGTTGGCGTTCCTAGTGTGTATGCTGCCGAGCTACCGTTCATAGCGTGTATGCTACCGAGCTAAACAAGAAGGCTACCTAGAGCTAGACATGCTAGGGAAAACATTGTTTTCATGCCAGCTACAATGAATGACCGAACGTAGCAGACTACCCGTATAAGATTGCAATTGTAAACATGTCCTTGCTAGCCTAGACTAGAGCTGTTCATAGTTACATAGTAGGTTGGCATATTACACTGAACAACTAGCAAACGTAGGTTAGCATATTAGCTAGCACGCTAACTGTGTTGATTAGATAGATAGATAGATTAGATAGATACACACTCCTACCACAACTACTACTAACAAATCTAAAACAACTAAGTTTCTCTAATATTTTGTGATTTGCATTTGATTTCTTCCAGCCAGATCAGGAAACTCCTGGCGTATCTGGCGGACAACACATGACGGGATGACCACTCTGATGCCTCGTCCTAAAAAGCCCCGGCAGCAGCTTACAAAGCTGCAATAGGCAAGATGCCGAAAACACCTATAAGGGGAGGAATGGATTATATACAGTGTATATATGTATATTTACACATGTTCATTTTGTATACTTTTGTATACTATATTTCTAAAAATAAAGTTTGATGGAAATACTTAGTAACATTTCTTCCCTGAATGATTTGCTCCTATAACATATCATTCATATATAGCAAACCATGATTAGATTTTTCATCAAACAGTAGTAGTTTATTACAGGTAAAAATAACTTACTCTTCTATAACAACAGTTGTAGGTGCAGTTCGGTTAGGTAGCGTATAACATATACGGCTGTACCGACGCCATTATAAGACTGATGTTCCGTTCAGAGCGAGCCGAAAAAAGCACTGTTAGACATGGGCGGAGCCTCTCTGGTGGTTGACTAATCAGAACAGAGTGGCCGAGCTGACCAATCTGAGCACACTGGGCTCACAGGGAGGGGGGGGCAAGAGCTCCAACGAGCCGTTTAGGACAGAGAGTGAATACCGGTGAATACACATACTTTACAGAGATGCTGTATGCGAAACCAATGTGAGTTTTGAAAATTGCACAGTATAAATCTGTTTTAGTATACCTCAACAATGGAATTATGATTAGTGGAAATGGCCATGACATGGGACCTTTAAGTTCAATTCTGACGATTCAAAGATACAATTCCGAAAGTTTTTATTTTTGAAACATTCAACAATGTTGTAGATTGGATGTATATTGGAGGAGAGCACAGCCCTCAAAGTAAAAAATATTCCAACTTTGACCCCGTTACTTCTGACCAATCGACGTGCAACCAATAAGACAGCTTTCGTAGCAGGGCATGCTAGCAAGGGACAAAACCATAGATACAGAACATAACTAGACGTTTTCACCTTATGCTCTGTGCTCAACCTCGCTGTCGCGGTGAGCACATCGCATATAATGTAAATGCAGCTTAAGGGTTTTCTTTCCATGTACCAGAGCCACCTCCTACCCTCTACCCTCACTGTGTTGCTGATAATCACTTTCCGTGGTGGAACTAATTGAATCTTGTTGACAGAAAGCTGCACTTCAATGTAAGTATTTTATATTTCTTACATGTGATTAAGAAAGGCATGTCCAATCCTACCTGATCAATTCAAGAATGACAGTCCTGCATGTATATTTAAACTAAATACAATGCTTTCTATAGTCTGTTATGTGCAAACGTATTACATAGGGAAACCAGTTGTAGTTCACATGCATTGCAGTTCAAAACCACTTCATAATTTTATCCTATTATGCATTTATGTAAAATTGTCTTATTCAACAAATAACATCTTGCCTTTTCAGTGAGCCTGATTGTGAAAATCGAATCGGAACTATTCCTGGGAAAAGTACTCCGGTGTGAAAGCGCCTATTGACTTACTTCAAACAGATGCACTTGCTTTGGGGCACCTTGAAGCACCCTTCATTATCCATGTAGGGATATATAGAACCTGTATAGTTCATTGTGCAATATTCAATAAAGCAAAACTTAGAAACTATAAATTGGTTTTAGAAATTAAATACAGTACGTTGTAAATGTATTAATGCAATGAACAATTCTTTATCTGTATGCACCCAGGATCAGGTCTTTTTGGATCCACTTCAGGACTCATATTGCCAGAATGAAGAGGGCGTCTAGTACCTAATTCACACCAACGGTGTTTCAGGGCCGGTTCGGAGCTGGAGCTTGAAAAGCACCGGGTTTTCCTGTTCACACCGCAGCGGAGCAGCCTTTTAGCTCCGGAATCCGGTTCATTTCGAGCACCAAAAAAGTGTCCGGCCAGAACAAAAACACCACAGGGTAGGGGTGGGATCAACTCCTGAACAACAACAAAAAGCCGGCGTTTTATCCAGTTTGTACACAACGATGGAGAAACTTAAAAAGCAGCAGTGCTCCACTGAAGAGACCAGCTACCTACTGGGAATCTGGTCTTCCGAAGAGGTACAGAGGAAGCTGGAGCACAATCGGCCATTGTTGTTGTTGTCGGTGTCAGCTGTGAGGGGTTTCCGCGCGGTTTGGCTTTATGAAGCAGGCACGCAAACGGTTACGTCATGACGCAAACGATGACGCAATGACGCAGCACCAGTCGGACTCTGGGCAGTGTGAAAAGAGCCGGAGCTAAACCGAAGAACCGGTTCTGAGCCTGGAAAGCTCTAGCACGGAGCTTGAACCGGAGTTGCGTTGGTGTGAATGAGGCACAGGAGGCCACTTGAGCCAATCAGAGTTCAAGCGGCCTCCCATAACGAGCTTCTTGACTGTGAGGAGACGTGGCAAATTAAGGCACCCGCAGACGCCTGCATAGATGCAATTTCCTCCTACTCTGTTGTACCAACAGGTTCATTTGTGAACGGCTGTTCTGCAAATTCGATTTATTTACTCGCTTGTTTATATGATCAGTTTAATGTTTACTGGTGTGTGGAATGCTCCTTGGTATATAAATGAGATGATTAAGGCTGTGGGTCTTCCCTGCTCAGGGAGTTCAACATCCACCTCCAAACACAACGGTGCCTCCACCGTCGGACTAAACTCCACCGCCGTTAGGTGCCTTCAGCTGGTGTCTTCCCTTTTACCATTAAAACAATTAAAAATCAATTACAGCAGCTTCGCTGGATGTTTTTAGTCCATCTCTAAGATAAAAATGTTTTAAAAGAAAAACAAACACACACATTCATACAATAATGGATAAGAAGCTGTCATGCAAGATGTGCCAAATGAGAGCACCTTTGGGCAATTGTCTTCGAAGCGGAACTACCAACTTTGAGATTAACGGACAATCATATTCAGAGTAGTGTGAACATGTTGCATGCAAGTAAAATGTGTGGAGAGAAGTAGGGGTAGACATTGGCTGTTGTCTCACAGAGATATATAAACAGATAGGTGTATATGAATGCAATTATACAATCCTTTCATAGGCAACCTAACTCAAAATATCACAACCCTGTCTGTGCGTCAAGGAAGGGAGCCATTTTCTAGCTAGAGTGCAACACTACTTAACCACCATCTAATTTCCACAAGTTCACAAGCGTAAATGTAATTGTTTAATTATTACACCTTGATTATTTATTTTGCCTGTACAATACGTCCATTGTGTGCAATTGGGTATTAATTGACATAAGGCATAGCAACACAGCTGGTGTTGGGGTCAATAAAAATGAAAAAAACTATGGATCATCAAAGAAAATGTCTGAGCCTGACACTGGATAAGAGGTTCTTACTTTACCGAAGTTCAGAAAGCAATAGTTTTTAAGATACGGTATAAAACCATAAAAGAAGAACCACTGATGAAATATGCACGTCTATAGAATAGATAGAATTAGAATTGGGAGGGATGAAACGCTCTTTTAATGGTCACACATGCAGAGCACACAGCACACACAGTGAAATGTGGCCTCTGCATTTAACCCATCCTAGTAACAGGAGTCTAGTACTAGGAGCAGTGGGCAGCTATTGTACAGCGCCCGGGGAGCAATGGGAGTGAGGGTGTTCATTACAAAAACATTAACATTAAAAGGGGCCCTATTGTGCTCATTTCAGGTTTCATAAATGTATGTCGCTCCTCTACTGTGCCATGTTTACAATTTCAGAAAGGTCTTTATTTTTGTTATACTTCTTATACTTCACCCTCCGTCTGAAACCAGAGTCCAGTCTGCTCTGTTTGGTTAGCTCTTCTGATTGTTCAACTGGTTACAAATGTCTCGCCCCTTAGGCTATCACGTACAATGTTTTGGAGCGCTAGCAAATAGAAGCACAAATGTTATGTATTGTGATACGTAAACAAAGTAATCCAATCCTCCCCGCTAGAGGGGGGGGGGGGGGGGGGGGGGAATTGTGTGTTATAAAACTTCTCAGCAAACAGACAAAATAAGTTTTACATGCAGTGAAAAGTGCTGTAGGACTTTTATAATAGCTACATCTAAAACAAAAAATTGTATTCTCATCTCACTCTGCTTAATTCATTTTATTAATTTCACCTTGAACAACACACTCAACTTTAGGCTTTTTCCAATCTTGTTTTAATTAAGGGTGGCATGTTCGGACAAGATGCTGAGGTGCAGCAGCGGCAAAAACAAAAAAAAATCCTGCATCTTCCCTAAAATGGCTACTCCTTTATCCCTCGCATGGAAACATTATTCCTAATAAAACTCTTTCATAAATACTTCAGGTCCTGGGAGAGTTCCTTGAACCTGAAAGGAAACACTGTCTATACCCAGGAGCAAAGAAGGCCATTACAGCTTGTACTGCAAGATTTAATAGGTGTCATAATTTATCATGTAAACCGAAAAGTGTTTCTTAATTAAGTGCGAGCGTTAATGAATTTTTTAATTTGATCCCTGTAAGTACTTTGCCATGCTAATTGCAATATTCCACACATTAGTTATCGGCTATTGCCCTTGGCTATTTGCTGTCGCGAGGAGGGGAGCCCCTTTTCCCCTCAGCTTAAGTTCATTACCCGAGCCTCCAGCCTAAACTACAGAGGCAGTGTTGACTGTGTACTGTATGCCTGTTTTGTATGCATTCTGGCCAACAAACAGGTAATAAGTGTTATCAGGTTCTTTTCACCTTGACTTTGAGTAATGTAAATGTCTTTTTTATCGATAGAGTTCAATCAGTTGTACTTATTTTCAGTAGTTTGAGCATTACTGAGATCATAACAGTACATCCCTTTACCTCAGATTGAAACTGTGCATGAGAGTAATCACTGAGTGAGCTATTTAAAATGACTAATGCGATCCGGGCTCAGTCTTGATGACTGCCTTTGTATCCAAAGTCTCGCTATCACTGGTGGCAGGCTCATATTGTTCACTGCAATTAATCGAATCGTTTGAGAAACATAATAATGGAGTTGCCAACTGCTGCCTGCGCTGGTATTTTATTAATCAACCGCAATTAGGCAGTGCTGCTATGTCCTTAGGATGACTTTTCAGTCACTTGCAAAGGAAAAACTGTGCGCCAACCACAATGAGGATACAGTCCTCTGCCACAGAGATCACAGATGGGTCCAGACAGACATAAAGTAGTAACAATGTGGGGAAATTATCGTCAGCCACAAACAGAATGCTAGTGCATTTTGGCTGTAAACTTTGTGTACTTCGTCAGTGACTCGGCAAATAACAGACCCCATTTTAAGGCCGATGTACACTCTGAAACTTCAGCTGGCTGCTGAATTTTAGAAAGTATAAGCACTGCTGTTGCCTACAGAGGAGACAGCTTAAAAACCCACAATGTAGTTCAGCATTTCATTAACCGATTATAAACTTGAAGGCCCCCCCTCAATGACCACCCTGTGAGGGAATTTTAAGGGTATGATTTATTTTCAGCACATTACCTACTAGGGCTGCACGATTTGGGTAAAAATACTATATGCAATTATGTTTGATGGATATTGGACATGTCAAAATATCTTTGAATACATTTTAGCACATATTTAGCCTTTAAGAGGGCTCTATTATGCTAATTCTCAGGTTTCATAATTGTATTTTGTGTCGCTACTGTTACATGCTTTAATGTTCAAAAAGGTCTTTATTTTTCTCGTACAGCACCTCTTTTCACCCTCTGTCTGAAACCAGAGCCCAGTCTGCTCTGATTGGTCACCTGCTTAGAGAAGTCCTGCCCTTTAACCTATTAGGTATAGAGTGGCGAAGTCCCTCCCCTTCCGGTGGACCTCCATGGGACCTTATTTCAGGAAAATTATGTATTGAAGTCAATGGAGAGAGAAAGATTATCTTTCGATCCCGAATTATGCCACGAATTACACATATGATGTTTGTCAATTTAAAAGATAATTTTGAAAGTCAAAAAAAAAAAATTGTTGTAAAACTGTGAAGTAACACATTTGTTTTTGTGAAACGCTGAATGAACTACAACTCTGGTCTAGCAGAACAACACACGTCACCAAGATGGCCGTCACTACTGTCTTGTCAATAGGGTTGGGTATCGTTTGAATTTCCACAATTCTGATTCCGATTCTACTTTTCGATTCCGGTTCTTAAAGGTTCTCAATTCCGATTCTTTGAGGGGCAGGGTAAAAAAATGATACATGCTTCTTCCATCAAAAAAATCAAAACATTTCGAGAATTTTTTACACAGGTTAGTTTACAGTAATATTCACATTAATCAGTCTGTTTATATTCACTTCTATGTAACTGTAACCTGAGAACCACTGAAGCTAAAACATATACTGTAACAGTCCAACTTTTAAAGGAAACTCCCCCCCCATTTAAAAACAGTTCTTGTTGAGAAAAACAAGCATATCTGCCTTCTCAGGCATACCGGGAAGACATGTTTGAACATTTTAAAGTAAAATGCTTCAATCTGGTGCACTTTAAGCAGAATTACTAGAGACTAGATCTAGTGGGTACAACTCTAAACACCCCTATGAAAAAGATCGGTTTACATTTTAATAATTAAATAAGTATGTGAACATAACCAATAACCTACCATAGCCAATAACAAATACATGTAACATATTTTATTTTGTTGTTCATTCATATCTTATTTTACAATTTTATTTATGCATATTTTTTTATCTCTCCAGTTTAAAACGATATGTCTGGTTCACTGTCCTATAGTATACATTGGAATGATTTCAAACCTGTTTTATCCCAATATTAATAAAGGAGTGCTTTGGAAATATGTGTTTACATAAAATGTGATCAAAACGTTTGAGACCCAATGAGATAACTTAGACTAAGGAGAACTATCTAAACACTCAGAGTCCTTTACCTCACTTAGCTGTAGTTATCAGCCTCTCAGTCTGACTGGAGAAGACTCTCCCTCCACATCATTGTAGAAACATTTTTCTTCTTCCGTTAGAGCAGCTAGCACCAGATGCTAATAACAACAGCGCTGATACCGGTGCACCCTCTCTCTCTCCCTTGCTCGCTCCCATGCTCACTCGCACTTTGGCTGTGAGCTGCGGGTGCCAGATAAGCCAACATCCCCCATTTTCATCACTTACAGCGCCCATCGTACAGGGCAAATGAAAAGTGTAACCGGGATGAAAAGGGTGTTACATTTACTTAATTATGAATGTTGTTACATCAAGGCCGAAAATTAGGATGAGCACCAACAGTAAAAAAAAATGGTTCCCCTCCCAGAGCTGTCAGCGCAGCGCATCCACAGATCTGGCAACCTAGAAGAACATCTATAACGCCAGTGCGACGGGCCGGCCCTGGTCTGGTCTCAGGTTACGCTGTAGGAAGTGTAGGTACAACGCTACATTTCCCGCCCCGCCGCAGTCATACAGTAAGCTACGGAGAGCGGCGAGAAACATTTCGTCAGGCATCGAAAAGCGGAACCGAAATTCACATGTCTAAATGATGCCATTGGAATCGAAATGTTGGAGCCGGTTCTCGATACCCAACCCTACTTGTCAACAAAAGGATTGACTACCCTCACTATCACCACAATGAAACACGTCCAGAAGAATGTCATGCAAAGCTACCTGCCTGCCTGCCTTCCTTTGATTCTCTCTGAACTGCCTGGTCTTTTTAATGTTTAATGTCAACCATTTGTGTAGATAGCGTGAAGTAGAAAAGATCGCAGATGCTAATGTAGCATTAACATTTCTCCCCCGGGCTTAAATTGTGTATTATAGAATGATCACACTGGTGTGACAGTACTCTTCAAAGGGGTCACGAAATATGACTACTACTCTTACTGTTTAACATGTTAAGGCTAATAAAAATGACAAGGCTGTAATGCTAACTAACGTGCTAGCTACTAGCTAGGTAGCTAACTTGATCCAGCCACTCCTGGTCCTTTCATCAGACGGGAAGCGAAAGAATGAGCAAGACCCATTGCTGGTATGATAATAACCTGGTACTAAGCACACAGGCATCTTGTTAAAGTTATCTTATCTTAGCCAGCGCCATATAGATACAGTGGGGCAAAAAAGTATTTAGTCAGCCACCAATTGTGCAAGTTCTCCCACTTAAAAAGAAGAGAGAGGCCTGTAATTTTCATCCTAGGTATAACTCAACTATGAGAGACAAAATGAGAAGAAAAAAATCCAGAAAATCACATTGTCTGATCTTTAAAGAATTTATTTGCAAATTACGGTGGAAAATAAGTATTTGGTCACCTACAAACAAACAAGATTTCTGGCTCTTACAGACCTGTAACTTCTTCTTTAAGAGACTCCTCTGTCCTCCACTTGTTAACTGTATTAATGGCACCTGTTTGAACTCGTTACCAGTATAAAAGACACCTGTCCACAACCTCAAACACACTCCAAACTCCACTATGGCCAAGACCAAAGAGCTGTCAAAGGACACCAGAAACTAAATTGTAGACCTGCACCAGGCTGGGAAGACTGAATCTGCAATAGGTAAGCAGCTTGGTGTGAAGAAATCAACTGTGGGAGCAATTATTAGAAAATGGAAAACATACAAGACCACTGATAATCTCCCTCGATCTGGGGCTCCACGCAAGACCTCACCCCGTGGGGTCAAAATGATCACAAGAACGGTGAGCAAAAATCCCAGAACCACACGGGGGGACCGAGTCAATGACCTGCAGAGAGCTGGGACCAAAGTAACAAAGGCTACCATCAGTAACACACTACGCCGCCAGGGACTCAAATCCTGCAGTGCCAGAAGTGCCCCCCTGCTTAAGCCAGTACATGTCCAGACCCATCTGAAGTTTGCTAGAGAGCATTTAGATGATCCAGAAGAGGATTGGGAGAATGTCATATGGTCAGATGAAACCAAAATAGAACTTTTTGGTAAAAACTCAACTAGACGTGTTTGGAGGAGATAGAATGCTGAGTTCCATCCAAAGAACACCATACCTACTGTGAAACATGGGGGTGGAAACATCATGCTTTGGGGCTGTTTTTCTGCAAAGGGACCATGACGACTGATCCGTG
This sequence comes from Notothenia rossii, assembly GCF_949606895.1. Lineage (NCBI taxonomy): Eukaryota > Metazoa > Chordata > Actinopteri > Perciformes > Nototheniidae > Notothenia > Notothenia rossii. The sequence continues at coordinate 33,922,117 of NC_136909.1, forward strand.
TAAAGGAAAGAATGAATGGGGCCATGTATCGAGAGATTTTGAGTGACAACCTCCTTCCATCAGCAAGGGCATTGAAGATGAAACGTGGCTGGGTCTTTCAGCATGACAATGATCCCAAACACACCGCCTGGGCAACAAAGGAGTGGCTTCGTAAGAAGCATTTCAAGATCCTGGAGTGGCCTAGCCAGTCTCCAGATCTCAACCCCATAGAAAATATTTGGAGGGGGTTGAAAGTCCGTGTTGCCCAGCGACAGCCCCAAAACATCACTGCTCTAGAGGAGATCTGCATGGAGGAATGGGCCAAAATACCAGCAACAGTGTGTGAAAACCTTGTGAAGACTTACAGAAAACGTTTGGCCTCTGTCATTGCCAACAAAGGGTATATAACAAAGTATTGAGATTAACTTTTGTTATTGACCAAATACTTATTTTCCACCATAATTTGCAAATAAATTCTTTAAAAATCAAACAGTGATTTTCTGGATTTTTTTTCCTCATTTTGTCTCTCATAGTTGAGGTATACCTAGGATGAAAATTACAGGCCTCTCATCTTTTTAAGTGGGAGAACTTGCACAATTGGTGGCTGACTAAATACTTTTTTGCCCCACTGTAGATTCTATCTTATGGCGCTGATCTTAGCTATCTCTTAGTGGAGGAAAACAGTTATGACATCACTTACGCGACTCTGGGATGTGTAGTCTTTCTAGTTGCGTATTTTTCATAGTCTTATATTTCAACGACAAACTGTGACTTTTTTTACATGGAAATGATTTTTTAAGATTGACAAACATCAATTACAACATGTGTAATTCATGGCACAATTCAAACGGGATCGTAAGATACGTTTTCTCTCTTCATTGACTTCAATGCATGATTTTTCCGAAATAAGGTCCCATGGACCGGAAGTAGATGGGCGTGACTTCGCCACTCTATAATGTGTTGGAGCGCTAGCCAATAGAGGCGCAAGTGTTACATAGTGATGTCATTGTCACAGAAGTAAAAAAAGGACTACAATGGAGGCATTTCAGGCAATATGGGGATTGTGTGGGAGAGAAACTCTCTCTGGAGGAACATTTGGTTTTAAGCCTTTGCAGATCCTTTACATGCGCTAAAACCTATAGAACACACTACAGGAAAGGGAAAACTCAAAAGAACATAATAACAAGAATATGTTAACCATGAAAAGCTCATGGAAATTATTCTAACTAAGCAAATTGAATTAGTTGACAATGCACAATGAATCAGACCTGCTGAGTGACAATACTCATAATATCCTGCACAATGCTGAGGGAGAGTTTCTCCTCCCTTCACCCCTTGCAGTATAGTCATGGTTAAGATGGATTTGCTAAGCCCTTTCATTTAGCCAAAGCCAAAGGAACACAAGAACCTTAACACAAATGTTATCCTCAAACCCCTCCCCCTTTGTGTCATGACATTCAAGCGTAATGGAAAAGTCTGCAAAGGCAAACGCTTCCCCATAAATGTTTCATGAAGTAATTCCACCCATATGAAGAAACTCAGAAAAAAATCTGTTGACATTATCCCGCCGGTTATCGGAGCATCCGCAGAGGAAATGTATTTAATATTCACAGGCCATCTTACACTCTGACATTAGCCGAGGAAGATAATCCCTCATAGATTAAATTAAATGTGGGCTGGAGTGTTTAGTGCTGCTATTGTTTTCATTAGTGCAAAAAGGAATTGTACTTGCTACGTATGATATTAAATCATGCTGCTGGGCGAGCACTTGACATCCATTCTCCCATCCACCCACCCCTCTGATAAAACATAATGTCATTCAGGGCCCATAATCTCCAAGCAGCAGGTTAGCATTATAGTTTTTAACTACACTTAGCAGTTACTAAATATGCATTTGTGGTATTAAAATAAATCTCCTGTTGAGATAAAAGCAGAAGGTTCACTACACTCCCATGGCTGCTTCGAGCCATTTGCTCAACTTCACTTAGAGGTGAGGAGGCGTGACGCTGGATTGTGAGGATGATAATGCAACATTTTAAATGTTTATTCTAGCTATCAGATGTTCTCTGTTGCAAGGGCTTTTTAGGGGAAATGTCAACAGGTTGCAGGAAACATTATCTGTGAATGTGGATTAATTATGGTTTGACAGATGTGTTACTAAATGTCTGCAGAGTCTGGGATTTGAGAAAACAATAGAAATCCTCGTCCAATCCTGTTATCTACAACGAATACGTTTCTACATGAAGCAGGACTTTATTTAACATGTGTTGGCAGGCAGTGGTGGACAAAGAACATTTACTCAAGTACTGTACTTAAGTACAACATTTAGGCCACTATATTCTGTAGCCAAATGTTGTACTATTTACTTCACTATAATAAATACAAAATAGATTAGAAAAACAGAATATAAATAAAATAAATACATTTTTATATATTATTAGAGGTAAAGCTATAGTTAATCAATTTAACCCTATTTTCAAAGTGCAACATTGAAGTGATGAACATATAAATGCATCAATATTTATAATACAATAATTAAAATATATATAGTGCTTTAATACACAATTCTGCATGATGAGTACTTAAACGTTTGGAAATGTAAGTATATTTTGATAACAATACTTTTTAGTTACTTAAGTATCGCTTGGAATACAGGACTTTTACTTGTAAGTGAGTAATTTGACACTGGTAATAATCCGAGTACTTCCTCCACCACTGCTGGCAGGGAAACTTGCCTTAGATTTATGATGTATTACATTATTTGTATTTCATCCTTGATCCCTATAAAAATAAAGGGTTACAGCAGCAAGTAGGACAAACTAGAAATACTTAAGAAAAAGGCATTTATATACATATAGATATCATCATCAGCTTTATTTGAAGAGACTAGGTCCATTTTTAAAATACATACAAACATTCAGATATTATTTATGCCACATACATTCCAATGCAGCTCCATGTATGTATTTAAAGGATACAAAGTTATGATTTCAGCTAACACAGGTGGCCACGAAGAACGTTTTTTCATAATGATTAATCTGTTGATTATTTTGTAGATGTATTGATTAACTGTTTGGTCTATACAAAAATCAGAAAATTGTGAAAAATGTCCATCCCAGTTTCTCAAAGTCCAAGGTGATTAAATGCCTTGTATGGCAGCCATATTCTCTTTAATACGATATAAGACACATACAATTAAATTGTTTGAGAGGATGAAACAGCCTTTTTGCATGAAAATGTCCTTTAAAGATTCATCAATCATCAAAATAGTTATTTCCTGTGTATCATCGATTACTCAACTATTCCATGATGTACTTGCCATTGTAGCTCAGTTGTAAAGAAATTAAAAGTACACTACATGGTCTACAGGTCATTGAATGCCGTCTCTTTCTGAATACTTCAGCACCCCTGGGCTGGTTTTCATGCTGATTTTCAGAATCATGAAAGAGAAAATGTGTATTTCCAGGGTATATGCAGAAATCCTGAGGTCAAATTTTATACCTTTTAAGACCTTTTTTAAGACCCTTTCCATACATTTTAAGACCTCATCGCAACTTTAAGTTCTAACCGGTTACACACTTTACCTCACATTGACTATATTGATTGTAAGATAGCACAACTAAACAGAGTGCAGACAGACTACTGAAGCCTCCTCTGCACATGAACTTCAACCTCTCTGTGAAGGTCAGGTTTAATGCAGTATGCTGCTTTGTTGCTTCTGTACTCTGTGCTCTTTCATTCCAGTAAAACTCCTCAGAAACCATTAGAAACCAGTATTTGACCAAAAAACAAAACAATTGACAAGACTTTGAACTATGAAATATATTAAACTTTGGTGAGCTTCAGCGGGGTAATGCCATATAGGAGCTCCCTCACAAATACCCAGGGGTTAAATTGGGCTGGGGCTGTTTGGGGCTAAGCCCTGGCACATAGGACGATGCTCTGACGTCATCACCCTCACACATTTGTCATATGTTTACAAAAAACGATATATATGTTAAGACTTTTCTCGTTCTTAATATAGACTATATTAGGGTCGATATGTGTTGACTTTACTTTAAAATAGCAGATCTCTGTGACCGGATATAGTTTGGCTTAGACCCCGGTCCCACGAGGACGCATACGGTAAAACACATACGCAAACGCAAAAAAGTATTCCGTTCACACGCATTTGATTCATTAATGTATCCGTTCACACTAGACCGCTGGAAATGCTGGAAACGCTGTAGTACATATGCCAGGCCTGTAAGTGGCGCAGCTGCCGCCACAAAACACCCACCTCTCCGCCACTTCCAAGGGACGATGGAACCGTGCGGCAGAGTTTCCGTTAAAAAAAATGTTCCGCTGGTCAACATGTCCGTTAAAGTTTAAATCTTCCATACAAAATTAGAAAAGTGCCGATCAGAGGTCTTCTTTGTTATTTATTGAGCTTTAAAACAAATTGATAACGACTCTGTTCTCTGTATAATAATATTTAATAAATGGTGCCTGCCTCTCTTTTCCTCCCCCTCTTCTGACAGCCCAGCAGCAGCAGGAGACGTGGGGAGAGGGAGGCGGGCTATTTCATCGTTATCAGAAAATTATCATATAGGGCTTACACACGGAGCCGTTGGACCCCCAGAGCGTTGCGTATATGTCGGTCTACCCACCTTGGGACCCCCCCCCCACAGAGCGGAGCAAGGCAACGAAACTTTAAATAAGAAGCAGCATTTTACGCATTTTATGCATGGGGGCGCCTTGAGGGGGTTTCCCGACATGTCATTTCAGTAAATTAAAGGGTGTTTCATGTTGTCGTTGCTGTGGGACTTCTTAATACCTTGGAAAATGCCGTTTAATACTTTTTAATACTTTTTAATAGCCTTAATTTTCGCTAAATTGATTTATCAACTTTTAATACTTTTTAAGACCCCGCGGACACCCTGATTTCTGTTCCTTATCAAAAGGTTCCAGAAGGAATTTCTAAAAAGCCACAAAAAACAATGACTGAGACAAATTTGCACTATAAAAAAGCCCATAACTCTCGTTTTTCCCTCCTTCCTAAAAATGCTCACTTCTGGGGACACAGAGGGTCTTGATTGGCATCTGTGAGAAAGCTCAAGGTGTCCCACTGCAGGCCAGTTTCAAGGTGATGTGAACAGGGAGCTCTGACAGTTTGTTTCTAACTTGTCATGCAGTTAATATGAATTGAGAAAGAGGCAAACCAAAACTCAGCAGCAAGTGAGAGCATATTGACTACTTTCATTTTTATTGAAGTTTACTATTTACTTGTATGATTGTTTGTTTGTTTTTGTACATCATAAATCTGTTTTGGTGGTTGATCGTTTAAGGAGCAGGAAAATGTTTAAAGTCAGCCGATAACAGTAGCTGTTAAACTCTCATAACAAGTACCATACTTTGTAAGACTGGGTACTATTGGATTGTTGTCCCACATAAATGAACACTTATATAGGTAAGCTGATGAGTGAGTAAGCCAAGAGATGCCTGAGACAAAGAATAGTACGTACAATTCTAAATGTACTTTTCCCTAGGGGAGAACGACAATGATAACAGATGCCAGCTGCGACTGTAAAAAAACGTATAAAGCAGCGCAAGCTAGCAGAAGACATAACCGTAGAAACAAAACTAACTAGCTGTTTTCACACCAAGGGTCCACGCCCTCCCTCTCGGTGAGCAAAGTAAAAGAACAAAAGCATTAGCATCAAAATAAACTTAAAGTACCAAAAGAAAAGTACTCATTATGCAGATTTGTCTATTTCAGAATAATAAATTATATGTTTTGATTATACATTTTGATGCATTAAAGCAGTGGTTCTCAACTGGTGGGTCCAACCCGTTTGGACTGGGGAGATGTGTGAGTGAAGAAAAAAAATTGAAACGTTTTCTTTTTCAAATAAAAGTCAAACTTTTATTTTGAGGGCCCGATATTCTAATACTGTGCATGCAGTAGGTGTTGGACTGGAAGTACCGAGACCATAAACGGTTTTGAACTTCTGTCATGTAGTGATCATCTTCTCAATAAAACATCTTTGCTGATGTTTTTTCGAGTCTTCTGGCCAATCAGAATCAAGATTGTTGCCGGAAGTCCCCACGGAGAATAACTTTGCGGTAGAACTACTCTATGTCAAAGTCCTACATCGGGTCGGGTGTACCCGATGGGTGACCCGCAAAAAAAGTGATTCGCGGGTGGTATTTTTTCAAACGCTTTTTTCCGGGTTCGGTTCTGGGTAAAACAAAGATGATGCGGGTCGGGTCGCAGTTGTTGCATAATAAATATATTAAAATGATAATAATTTTGTTTAATGTTTAAATCCTCAGACCACTCCCCCACGGGACCGCGCATAATCATAACCTCTGCAGCGCATCAATCTGCTACTGAGCGTGCCACATTCGAAATGGCTGAGGTGAAGCTCTATAACGGAGAATACAGCATTTTCAATAACACTTCCTCAAGAGCGAAATCCAACGTCTGGGAGGCTTTTGGTGTCATCCTAAATGGAGAAAATAACCAACATCCCACGCTTTTTGAGAAAAATATGCAGGGGACCACATTACTCCTTTTCTGGCTGCCTTACACTGGGTCCCTATAGAACACAGGATAGAATTTTAAATTCTTCTTCTCGCCTACAAAGCCCTTAATGGGCAGGCGCCATCTTACCTTAAAGAACTCATTATACCCTACCGTCCTACTAGGGCATTGCGTTCCAAGAATAAAGGGTTGTTGGTTGTTCCTAGAGTCTCTAAAAGTACAATGGGAGCCAGAGCCTTTTCTTATCAAGCTCCACATTTGTGGAATCAGCTTCCAGTTTGTGTTCGGGCGGCAGACACCCTATCCGTTTTTAAGAGTACGCTTAAGACCTTCCTTTTTGATAAAGCTTATAGTGATAAAATAAAATAATCTAATAATAGTGCATTGACGTAGATACGTTGTGCCTCTTCACCTATACATTTTAGTTCTTACTCTTTTACTTAAATCCTAAAAACTTAGATCTTATATTTAAAACGTTATCCAAACCTTTCCCCTCTATGACCTCTCAAGGTTTATTAGAGGGTAACAGGTTGCAGAGAACGCCTAGCCCGGCCGGGGAGTGTGGAACGTAGTCACTGACCCACTCCTACCTCTGACAAATTTAGGTTCAAATGGGGACCTTTTCCCTGCGCGTGCCTCTCCACCTCTGTTTCCTAATTGTTACTTGCTACCCTTTTCCCTCAACCTATCCTAAGGGAGTGCATGTATGTAGACACGTTAGTTTAGCTGCTATAGGCTTGGAATGTTGGGGGGGCACCTTACTCCGTCTTTCTGGCTGTTTGTACCTGCACTGTAAAAAAAGATTGTAATTTTACAGGAAATAACTGTACATTTTTATAGTAATTATCATGTTTTTTTAAATAACTTGCAAAATCCTGTAAAATGACAGATATTAACTATAAATTAACAACTCAAAACATTATTTTAAGTATTTTGACAATAACCACAAATAACGTTTATTTCCTCTTTTTTTTTACAGTAAATGTACTATATAATATTTACAGTATTTTTGCACTTTCAGAAAATACATGCAGATGTACGTAAAATAAAAAGTATTATCCGTAATTAAATATGTAACTCGTAATATAAAAGTGTATTACTATTATAAGACTTTAAGATATTTCTTTGTAATTTTAAGGTAAACATAAAACTGTAAAAAAAAAAAGTCAAATAAAAAAAACGTAAAATGTAAGTAAAACATTTTTACATAAATCATTTTCTCAATATTCGATTGAATCCACCACAAACACAAAATATCCAATGTTGAAACAAAAGTAAATAAATATGTTTTCATTAAATTCCTAACTTACTATATTGTAAACATCTACAGTTGACAATATCATTAAAAAAAATAAAAAGCATAGAAAGTGGAGAAATCTCTACAGGGAGGACCAAGGTTTAAAACACACACTGTTATGTACTCAACAATAAGTCACAGTTATCCTTTTTTTATTTATGTGTTCTGTTGCTGTGTTTTTTTTCCATTGGTCGTCAATATACAGTAATAAACCTTAGTTTTACAGTATAATGTATGGTTTTCGGATTCTGGCCGACAGCCAAAGCTACGGCACTTGAAATAGAATTCAGCCAGAACACGGCAGACAAGTCAGGCATGTTTGGAATGAGTCCACAACACTCCTGATTGGTTAATATAAACGTCATCGAAGAAACCTGCCAATGAGAACTGTCCGCGCCTCTCGTTCACATTTGAAACATCCACCGTCAGTTTGAGCGGGTCTCCTCCGGTCTCCTCCTGCTGGAGCTACAGCTGTCTGTCTGTATGTTTGCTGCAGGAGTTTATGGATTAATATCGGGATCTTTTTGTACACGTTAAATATGAGCATCGGGAACTGCAGGGGCGGATCTAGACAAATATTCATGGGGTAGCAAGAGGGTGGCAGGAGAATTTCAGGGGTGGCATCCCCTGGCAGAAGTATATGCTGATTTAATCGCAGTCATATAAATTACTGTAATGTTAACTTGGAAAGCCACAATATTTATTTTAACTGAATAACATTTGGTGACATTATTGTGGCACATCAGTAAAGCCTTAAATATAAATACTGTATATAAGGTGGCAGAATTAATTTAACCCTCTATGGCAGGGGTTTTCAAAGTGTCGGTAGGTGAGCCTCCCCTCAGAGAACATAAGAACAGCCGCGCCCCCCCTCCCAATTATTATTGCTGTTATTATTATTATTATTATTGTTGTTGTTGCTATAATGCAGGGGTATTCAATTGCATTTCAAAGAGGTCCAGTAAGAGAAAATGTAATTAAATGCTCTGTTTTCGCTGTCTACCTTCCGCCATTTGAAATTACTCCGACTGTTTCTCTCCTCTTGTCGTGTCCCTGTGTGTGTTTGAATCTATCGTGCTTACTGCACCGATTTGATTGGCTGAGTGGCGTCACCTCCTTAAAACATTAAACAATAACTTTTTTAAACCTTTTTATTTTTATGTTTTAAACATATTGTATAAAACTCCCCCACTACTTGGACTATTCCTTGCACATCTCTAGAATAAGCCCGAATGGTCTCAACCATATTGCATCAGTAACGTGCACTTGTTATTATAACAAGATCGCAAGGACGCTGGTAGCGATCGGAAAATTTAGTGTTGTTCAGTTTGTGTGTTGTGGAACATGCGTGTTCGTGCATGAAAATATACCACACACCCAATTACAATTCCATGTTCAATACACTACCCTGGAAGTTAATACAGTTGTTAAAGTTGGAACAGCCTGTGGACAGCCGTTCTTCCTTGCATGTCAGTCGCCGACACCTTCTTACAGAGGACAGGCACATTTAGCTGCAGTACGACCCGTATATTTCCGCACGCCGTGTTCTCAAGACATGGTTTTTTTTTACATTTTCAACACGGTGGATAAATCCTTATATGCTCCCGGTAACACACTGAACGTCAACTTTGCCTCCTTATTACACTCACCCCTACTTTAGTGGGAACAATGAGTCTGCGTCTTTGATGCACAGAGGAATAAACGCAGATCATCCTCTGGCTGCAGCCTTGACCGGTACTTGCTTTTGATCAAAGTCAATGCGGAAAACCTGCACTCACACAGGTAGGTGGAGGTGAAGGGAATGAGCCCTTTTACAGCCTTTTTGGCGAGGTGGGGGAACTCGGTCTCCACAGACAGCCACAAGTGGGCAAGTGTCACTTTACTCGTCTTTTTCTCGTTCTTTTGTGTCTCACGCTGCGCCTCCCCTGAAGCTCTCTGGCGCCCCCCAGGGGAGGCGTGCCTCACACTTTAAAAACCGCTGCTCTATGGTATGATGTTGCCTCCAGGCAACATACCCATTGTTTGCCTTTTGCATTCACACAATACATCTCAAATTATGATGCAATACTTTAAAAAAGAGGCAGGACCATAAGGAACCAATAGTAGTGTTTGAACTTGTCCCATGACTCTCTGGCGGCCAATTTGAAGACCCTGTTTGCTGCCTTTCCCACAAGGATCAGCTCAGCCATTTCTCTCCAAGAAATGTGTCTAAAAACGTAATTTCCTGCGTATTTCTTGTCTGGAAAAAAATGTATTCACAATAATAGGTGAGTAAACCTTAATTTCTAATAGTTTAATATACTTAATTTGCTAATTAGGTAATGGAAACTTGTTAAAATGCAAATGTTGCCTGGAGGCAACATCGTACCATTATGGTCAATTGTAAATGTTGCCTTGAGGCAACACCGTACCATTATGGATTCACCATGATATTGTGGTATTGTGTGTTTAGTTATAAACTGTTCAAAAGCATACCATTCATCATAGATCTCTACAATTTAACCAAGATACATTTGATGTTAAAGCCAACCCAACAATCTGTGCAAAGATGGGATAAGAAAAAGAAAGAAACATTGCAGGTTACCTGCCCAATTGTCGTGCATGCATACAATAAAAGTATGGGAGGAGTGGATCTTCTAGACTCGCTGATTGTTCTCTACAGAACAAAGATCAGGTCAAGGAAGTGGCATCACAAGATCGTGTAGCACATGATGGATTTCACTCTAGTGAATGCGTGGCTCTTGTACCCCAGGGACTGCAAGGGCTGTGGCATCTCCAAGAAAGAAGTGTACAGCCTGATTAAATTCAAAGCTGAAGTTGCAAGTTGCCTTTTGCAACGAGAGGAAAGTTTTGAAGAAGAGGGGGAGACCATCTCGTAATGTTGACAGAGACCTGGCTGAGAAGAAGCACAGAGGTTCTTCCTCATCAGTGCCATCAACACATGTGCATCATGACCACACTGACCATTGGCCTGTGTGGGTGGAGAAAAAGGGCCGGTGCAAACACCCTGGCTGTAAGGGTATAGTGAAAGTGCAGTGTCCAAAGTGTGTCACGTACCTGTGCTTCACTGCTGACAATAACTGCTTCATAAATTTCCACAATAGTGAGTCTATTTTGTCAAATGCCTCAATAAAGTTTGATGAAAGACGCCTACAGTAGGCTCTTTGCGTATTTATTCCTAAAGGTTGTTTCACAATGGTACAATGTTGCCTGCAGGCAACATTCGGACATGTAATCTTGTTAAAATATAAAAAATAACGATTTTCACATTTTAATTGGCATGCAATTTAACCTGTTGAGGCTATTTAGTATTTCCGATGTATTTTTAAATACATTTTGTTCAAATTTGAAAAAATAACTCTCTTTTTTCATAACTTACCATTATGGTACAGTGTTGCCTCAAGGCAACACACCCCAAAAAGTACCCCCAAATAATTATTTATTTGAAATGTCTTTAGATTATGTTTATTTGGTCTATTATATGACAAAAAAACACTCCAAACATTTTGTTCACAAATGGCATCATAGTGCGTACCATAGAGGGTTTTAATCAATTTTAACTGAACAATAACTGAATGAGTTTATCTCACTCTTAGACCAGCAGGGGTACCAAATCTATGCAGACTGCTGCAATAAGTATATTAATTAACTGTCTCGTCGATGTTTGTCTAAATTAATATGATATTAGCTGTCAATCACTGTTATGATTCACATATTCAGTGTTATTATTAAAAAAACTATATTTTTCGGAGGAGTTAATGATGAATGTTCCACAAGATGCTTGCTCACCCTCCTTCAAATTTGAAAGAAAAGTAATTACTATCATATATCAAAATAATCAAAAGAACAGTTCAGCGCCGCACAACTTCATTGCAAACAGTTACAACCTTGACTTTACATCAGAAAGAACACACATTAAAGAAGTGACTAACTGCATCAGTTAGGGTTAAAAAACGTGTATTCAGCTCCAACATAAACATCGCTGCAGTAAGTTATTTTCCAGTGGAAAGTCCTTACCTACTGGCCTAGTTAAATCAAAGTGGTTACTTTTTTTTGACTGGGCAGTGAAGTTTTACACACCGTCTTATTTGACTTTCTCAGGACATAAAACAGAAAAAATATATATTTACACACGTAAGGTCATCATCCCAGTTTATTATGCTCATCGAGTCATCCGTGAGCAGAGCATCAAGTTGGCATGCCTATAACAGCTGAATGTGGCGATTACCATCTTGCTCAGCAAAACGCCTCACAAACTTATTAAGATTTAAAGCTATGGTGCATTTTGATTCAATGCTGAGTACAGCCTGAAGAACATATCAAGGATTAAAAAACTAATGTCACAACAGGACTTAGAAAAGCTTGTCCATGCTTTTATCTTTAGTAGACTCGACTACTGCAATAGTGTATTCACAGGGCTGACACAAAAATCCATCAGAAAGCTGCAGCTGATTCAGAACGCTGCTGCACGTGTCCTCACTAACATTAAAAGAGTGGATCACATCAGTCCGGTTCTGAAATCTTAACATTGGCTTCCAGTCGGCTAAATAATTGATTTTAAAGTACTATTGCTAGTTTTTAAATCATTACATGGTTTAGGACCAAAGTATATTGTTGAACTCCTACATAATTACGAGCCATCAAGGTGCCTCAGGTCTTCTGGGACGAGTCTGCTATCGGTTCCGTGAGTAAAAACAAAACATGGAGAGGCAGCATTTAGCTATTATGCCCCGACAATTGAAGGATTATTTGAATTATTTGAAGGATTATTTGAATTATTTGAAGGATTAAAGTAACGTGTTATGGCAGGAAAGTTAAATCTGGTATATTCATTTTAATGTCACCTTATATATATTCATGTGTGTTAAATTTGAAGGGACAAAGTATCTTTTCCCTCCCCCAATATATTGAGGTGAAGTCCTTGTGCTTAGAGAAGAGATGGGAGCATGGGACACCCTTATTTGGGAATAGGGCCAAGACTCTGGAATGTTTCCCTCGTAAAAGAAGGGTGTGCGCTACACAATCTTGTAGCAGATGTGTGTGTGTTTTCATTGAAGTAAATATAAGTGCTACAGGATTACTGGTCAACTATACCTCTGTTCTTGTTCTTTCATGTGTGGGTACTAAATGGCTACAAACATTGTGGAGAAATTAGCTTAAACATCTTTTATTACTCTATATGAAATGGAAGCAGTTTTTTATGACAGGGACGAGAGAGCTGGGGGAGGGAGCGCATTCCGAGGAGTTTCAGCATGTCAATTGTCAGGGGAATCGACTTGTTTTCAATAGAGGTGTGGGGTTGGTTACTTTGTATTAATAATAACAGTATGTGTAAAGGAAGCTGGAAATATACAATGTGAAACCTTTTATTTGAAGTAAAGATGTGAACAATAGCTCAAACAAATGGAGGGGCTATAGGACAAATGAGTGTGTTCTCCATAGGTAAGCCTGTGTGAAGTTTGACTATTTGAAAAGCATCTCTAATACTGCTTAAGAGCATAGGTAATGTGTTCCTCGTTATTATTGATATGAAAGTAATTAACATGTATTACGTATATTTAGCCAACTATAACAACTATATCTTAAAACATACTTTTAACTTGTGTGTGGTAACCTGAAGGGGGGAAGATGGACTCAGGGACAAAGGGCCATAAAGGAGATGTGTGTGTGCTGGCTACAAGATGTGAAATAAGATAAGGAAACTTGTTGTTGAGAGCAAGTTCGTACCAGACACCAAAAGGTGTCTGGTCTTCGTCAAACTGAATGAGACTTTTTGTTTCCGGGTTTCTTCTGCTGTGTCGCACTGATTGGGTGCGACAGGCCATGTGTTGGTCTCTCCCAATAAGATGACCTCTGGGGGAAAGCAGGCACACACCTCCTCCTGTGTTTTAGTATGAAAGCCTGTGTTTTCCTTTGGTTCGCGCTCTTGTTTTTCACCGGCCGTTCCTGAGACCTGTCTCACACGGTGGTAGAACCTGAGCCCGGAGTACTCTGCAGAGTGCTTCGTGATTTCTTTGTATTTGTATTTTGTATCGTTACTGTTTATCATTAAAGCAAGATTATTGTTTAACTTGTATTCTGGTGTTTCTTAATCCCTTCCTTTTTCCCGAATTCACCCAGCTTATCAAACGACACGCGGAGACGAGGTTGGTTTTCAACATCCTCCAAATCTCCAACAAATGGTGAACCCGACGTTTCTGAGTGGGGTGTTTTCGGGGAAGAGACCACCAGCGGCAAGCGGACGGAATAGTCCAGGGCTAAACATCTCGGCCTCTTCTGACAACTACAAACAGAGCTCTGTACAATAGGCTACCAGGTGAGCAGACACGATTTAATTCGAAACCTGTGATTTGACCATATTCCAAATTTTAGGGTTGTCAGACGAAGTTTACAGTGTTTTTTATAGTAACAATGCAAATGCGTGTTTTAGTTGTTAAAATCGGATATCGAGTTCCGACAGGCCAGAAGGGTATTGAAGTCCCGGGCTTGTAAGTGGCGGTATTGAGTCCCCACAGTTAGACTGTCTAGAGTAGTCAGTTGGTTGTATTAAGTCTCCATATAAGACTGACCCAAAATAACGAATCCACAGCTCGACGGGGCTGGAGATGAGTTATTTGTTATAAGTGATCCAAAGGAGAGTAACGCAAACTTCAGAAAGTCATTCTGAAGTGACCGGGCCTCACTATATCCTTTGGTGTGTTGTGAATATTTACTGGTAACAAGGACAGTAAGTCAGATCAATAGATATGAAGTCTGTGAATATTTACTGGTAACAGAAACAGCCTAAGTCAGATGAATAGATACGAAGTCATAATGAAAGGAGAATTTTAACGAGAGGAGCGTGAGTTAAGAGCTTACGAGGACAGTGGGTTCAAGCAGAAAAATTGAATAAAAGGATAGCAGAAGTGTTAATTGTTGAAAGAAGCCCCCCTTTTCCAAAGGAGAGGCTGAGAGCTACAGCAGGGGAGAGAGAAGGGGGTGTCAGTATTTGTCTGTGAGAGTTCCCCCCACCCTTTTTCCTCTCGAGAGCAGCAGCAGCAGCCCGGAGTGTGTCTGCTTGCTTTTTTCTCTAGTGATCTGAAGTTGGAGTGAAATACATAGAAAATTAACAGATCAAGGTGTGATTTGAAGTGGAAGATATATTGAAATAAATAAGAAACAATGATTTGCTGCTATTTAAATATAGTCTTTGAGAACTGATTGATACCGTTGCATTGCGTTGTGAATTTCATGGTATTTGTCATTAACTAAGGATTGTACTTAATTATATTCCAAGGGGAAAATTATATTAAATACAGGAACAAAAGAGTAGAAAGTAAAGAGAAGGTTTTTGTAAGTTCGTCAGAGGGAATCTGTTAATGTTTAAGCATGACAGAGGTCCTGCACGAGGTTTTGCTCCAGCCATCTCACACGGTTACACAAAGGGGTGATTTATGAGAAACTTGTGGTCAGGAGAAATGAGATGTTTTGGAAAGTAGACAGAGAGAGAGAGAAAAGTAAGGTTGTTGCTAAAATATAGAGAGTAAAAGTTATATAAAGTTAACTACTATTCGGGAGAATGTCATATTGTTGAATGAGTAACCTAAAATAAGTGAAGATGGTGAAATAGTTTGATTAAGGATACAACCGGTAACTACTGATTAAATACACAGTGATGGTGTACATGAACATTGAGAGTAGATTAAGTTGTTTTGTTCTTCATGCTTTTCACCAGAAGTCATTTGAATTGTTATTATTTTTAAGTCGTGTTGTTTTGTGTTATATTTCTAGACTATAATGTACCCACATGCATGTGGTTTCTTTGTCCCAGTTCATTTTAAAGTCAGCCGCCTCATGGCTAAATCTATTTGACCCCATGAGGTCAAGAGTCATTCTGTTAGACCACCATCTTGTGAAAGACAAATCATTGTTCTTTTGTCACATTTTGAATTAGAAAAGAGTTCATTTTGCTAGATCAATTTATTTATAAATGTTG
Source organism: Notothenia rossii (assembly GCF_949606895.1). Lineage (NCBI taxonomy): Eukaryota > Metazoa > Chordata > Actinopteri > Perciformes > Nototheniidae > Notothenia > Notothenia rossii. Next base: position 33,937,894 of record NC_136909.1, read on the forward strand.
TAGTGGGAGTTTTGTGTTTGCTAACATTTTTAGGAACGACAACACTAGGAGATGAGTAAACTCAAGAATCCGTGGAGTGTAAATACATTGAGAAAAACACATTTTTATACTCTAACTTTTTGCACATCATAGACAAGGAATTTAGACAATATAAATAAATATTCACCAAAAGTAATAAGTAAAATGGAAAGTAGACATGGGCCTACACTTGAGTCAAATTATATTACTGTGATCTGATCAGTGTGCTCTGCAGGTTTACTATTGTTCTAAGTAACAGTGGGATTTAAAATATTGGAGAAAGTATGGAGATGTTCTTTCGTAGTGTGTGAAATATGTGATGCTTGAAACAGGTATTTCAATTTATGGAAGAAAATGGTTTCCTGAAAGAGTCAGGTTGGGTAGATATGTAACAATGGATGAAACAATTTATAGAGGGAGTTTTTGTAATATCATTAGTAGACATTAATGGTGTTGTTTAGATGGCATTTAGCAACTAAGACAGATAGTATGATTAGAAAGAGACAGAGTGGAAAGGGTTGGATTGATTCAATCTCAGTGTGCTAGATTTCTTATGGATAATGCGTCCCGGGACCTGGACTCCCCCTCTGAGTTAGAAAGGCTACGACCCCGTCCCTCCAAGCAGACAAAAGACCCAACCCAAAAGGAGGCTCCTCCTTCTCCATCAAACAGACAGAGAACCGGAGCTGAACCGTCTCCACCTGAGGCATCCAGAACCAAACCGCTTGCTGACATACAGAAATACTCTCATCAGTCCCTCAGACAGGGCATGAAGCTGAGCCACGAGATTTGGCACAGGAGCAGAGTGGGGGACATGAGAGCAGAATCCGCCCTCCATGAAGCAGCAGAGAGACTGTAAAGGGGAGATGAAATGCAAAGCAGTGCAAGAACAGTGGCATGATGTTGGCTGCAGATGTGACTGGGCCAAAGGCTGCCTAAAACAGTTACAGCGGATGGATTCAAGAGCTGATGGACTGAAGAGAAGACAGAATCAGAGGAGTTGGCATAGTCGATTTGAAGTGAGGAGGTCGGGGTCACGGCTTGAGACAACCAGGGGAGGAGAAAAGGAAAACGGGAATGAGTGAGTTTACACATAAACACACTTATTCACAAAACGCGCATAGAAGACACCACATTTAAAGAACTTGAATTGACTTGATAAATAAGTAAAGATAAAAAGAGGTATTAACCATGAATTAATCGATTGATAAATTCAAAATAGCAGTAAAGAGGAAACTATTAATGTAAAATGAGAAAATCATCCTAAAGACACACTGAGGGTTAAAGGGGGAGACATGAGGGAAATATGCACTACACTTTAAGCAGGGGGTGTTTTGGAGTAGCACAGTGTAGAACCATATTGTTCAATCTTTCCATCATATTAATAAATTATTCTTCAAGAGATTTTTATTCATGTGTGAATAAAGTAGTGATCTCATTTGTTACAATATTGATTTCACCATTGTGGCATAGTTATTACCATAGGAGGGCTTTAGGATGGAAACTGTTTTTAATCCTTGGTAAAGTAAAGGGTGATGGTTGCATGTTCGGACACCCAAGGTTCCACACACTGCTAAAGAGTTTAACATTGTTTTTAAGTAGACCAGAATTGAAGATAAATGAGTATAATGAGCTATGAAATGCAGAGCTACACAGATCCTAGTGATGTTTTGACTCAAGATAATAGTTATGTACACAAGTTTCTGAATTACATTTATTAGACATTTTAGTACTACTTAGTTGTAAATAAATTGCAGTAGTAGTAGTACTATTATGAAGTGAGTTTTGTACCAAGTTGCAGGAAATGTGGGAAGCAGCCGTCCCGATGACAAGTTAGAGATATCTGACTTAAGGTGGTAATCGTGAATTGATAAATGATGGCGCTCCATATATGACTGATTTTTGTAGACAAAGGATACTGGCCTATGCTGAAATATCAAAGTCTCTGCAGAGCACGACACATGGCCAATGAAACTGAGACCAAATGACCTTTGACCCTGACTGACAGTGTGACTTGAGAACAGCACTATCAATGACTGACTCTGGGGCTGACCAAACTTGACTTTACAACCTGACAGTGTGGGTGTGAATGAATTTCTGCATGTGATCAGTGTAACTGCATGATTCTAAAACAATAACTAACCGAGCATGTCTTTGGACTAATACATTATTTTGGAGCTCCATGGGAAACACAGGTTTCCTACAATTTCACACATTTGGAAAAACGCACATGTGACCCGTTTCTAATTCCCACAGGAGTTGGCGGTTTGCAAATGTAAAACTCAAACTAAAATCTAAAGATTCTGTTTCTTTTAGGACTGCCAGCTGGAAATGAACACTTATTTTCCCTGGAGTGTTTACTGTGAACGATGATGGATATACTTTTGTGAATGATGTTTGGTATTTTCTTATAACCACTGGTTACCTGAAGGTTTTCTTCCCATACAGGATTTTATTACACATGTTTACATGTGTAAAAAGGGGGAGTGTGGGATATTTTCATTTAGGGACTGGAAGAAACCTGCCGCCCCAACTCAGATGTTCAATCTGACCATTGATTGACAGTTTTAGATTTAACCTGCTCCATATCTGGGGATAAGATACTGTTTGATGAATGTTGACATGTTTCTAATATTGATTGAGTTATAACAGGTAACACAGATGCAGAATCAGTGGCCAAGGGGCTACTGAGAGAGGTAATTCCAGAATGAGAATACCAGAGAAGGTGAACTGGGATAATGAAAACAATTTTGTAATATTTCAACAGGTATTAAAGTAACTGAGGTTTGAAATGTAGAAAGAACATATTACAGCTAAGTTAAAACATAGTAATGTAATGAGATAGAATTTAATTTAGACAACATCTTGTAACTAGCCTGGTAAAGAAGTAAAAGCCATAGACTGTTTAGATCATTATGGGGATGTACATTTAATTTAAAGTCATAATAGAAAGACATTTGATGACAGTATGTTGAATTTCTGTATTCATTTTTCAGCTTGATAATATCCAAGCAGTGACAGGTAGAAGCAGTCTCGCCTGGAAATTATTCACTTTGTCAGTATCATGATTTTAGTTGTTTTTAATCCATAACATTAGTGTGTTTCTTTACCAGAAACATTAGCAGTTCATATTATATTTAGATTTTAAATGGGATCTCAAGGATTTCATTTATAATAACACAGATGCTTGTCAGGAATTCAGAGCTATTGAGATATGTTATTTAGTTCACCTGAAGATGTTGGGGTTTATTTTGTTGACACAGGCCAAGTATTAGAATTCTGAAGCGGCCTACCAGTGGTGGGTCAAACACCTGAGGGCCCAGAAGCACTGAGCGTAGACTTGAGGGGTGGGTATCAGATTTCTCCACACAGGTTGCTGACGCCAAAAGGGGGACCCGAGGAGCAGGAGGCCGACACAGCGGAGTTCGTCTGGCTGAAGGTCGTCAGGCCTACGTGACTCAACCCCAGGTTCTCCGGCCTCTACAGAGTGACCCAGAGGACATCTCATGCCGTCCGCCGAGGAGCAAAGGGGGACATCTGGTACTACTGGAGCCAGTGTGCGGCGAGGAACACTCCGGCTAGGACCTTGGAGGACATCAGGATGGACCTGGCTATCGTCAACGCGGACATCCCTACAGCAGACGACTTGGAAGCAGGCATCAGCGGACTGGAGGAGAAGGACCTCGCGGACATCCCTACAGCAGACGACTTGGAAGGAGGCGTCAGCGGGCTGGGGGACTTCTCGAGGCAGCAGAGGAGTCTACTTCTCTCTGATCAGATTCATCAGTTCCACCTTTGAAGGAAAGGCCGCATCTCCCCCTCCCTATCAGCTGCCTTTGTTGGCGTATTCCGCTTCGGAGGTGGGGGGAGGGGGGGGTGGGGGGTCCTGATGATTCAACAACACGCAAGGATGCTGCTTTCTGGCACTCAGGCTCTCACTCTGATAGTTTCTTCATTGTCATTGGAGGTTGTTTTCTGTTCTCAAGGGTTTAATGAAGGGGGACGGACACAGTATTAAAGAAGGACAGTAGTTTTGTTTCAAATGTCTTATGTGTGTTGGTCTCGTTAATGCGAGACCAAAAAGGGGGAATTGAAGGATTATTTGAATTATTTGAAGGATTATTTGAATTATTTGAAGGATTAAAGTAACGTGTTATGGCAGGAAAGTTAAATCTGGTATATTCATTTTAATGTCACCTTATATATATTCATGTGTGTTAAATTTGAAGGGACAAAGTATCTTTTCCCTCCCCCAATATATTGAGGTGAAGTCCTTGTGCTTAGAGAAGAGATGGGAGCATGGGACACCCTTATTTGGGAATAGGGCCAAGACTCTGGAATGTTTCCCTCGTAAAAGAAGGGTGTGCGCTACACAATCTTGTAGCAGATGTGTGTGTGTTTTCATTGAAGTAAATATAAGTGCTACAGGATTACTGGTCAACTATACCTCTGTTCTTGTTCTTTCATGTGTGGGTACTAAATGGCTACAAACATTGTGGAGAAATTAGCTTAAACATCTTTTATTACTCTATATGAAATGGAAGCAGTTTTTTATGACAGGGACGAGAGAGCTGGGGGAGGGAGCGCATTCCGAGGAGTTTCAGAATGTCAATTGTCAGGGGAATCGACTTGTTTTCAATAGAGGTGTGTGGTTGGTTACTTTGTATTAATAATAACAGTATGTGTAAAGGAAGCTGGAAATATACAATGTGAAACCTTTTATTTGAAGTAAAGATGTGAACAATAGCTCAAACAAATGGAGGGGCTATAGGACAAATGAGTGTGTTCTCCATAGGTAAGCCTGTGTGAAGTTTGACTATTTGAAAAGCATCTCTAATACTGCTTAAGAGCATAGGTAATGTGTTCCTCGTTATTATTGATATGAAAGTAATTAACATGTATTACGTATATTTAGCCAACTATAACAACTATATCTTAAAACATACTTTTAACTTGTGTGTGGTAACCTGAAGGGGGGAAGATGGACTCAGGGACAAAGGGCCATAAAGGAGATGTGTGTGTGCTGGCTACAAGATGTGAAATAAGATAAGGAAACTTGTTGTTGAGAGCAAGTTCGTACCAGACACCACAAGGTGTCTGGTCTTCGTCAAACTGAATGAGACTTTTTGTTTCCGGGTTTCTTCTGCTGTGTCGCACTGATTGGGTGCGACAGGCCATGTGTTGGTCTCTCCCAATAAGATGACCTCTGGGGGAAAGCAGGCACACACCTCCTCCTGTGTTTTAGTATGAAAGCCTGTGTTTTCCTTTGGTTCGCGCTCTTGTTTTTCACCGGCCGTTCCTGAGACCTGTCTCACACGGTGGTAGAACCTGAGCCCGGAGTACTCTGCAGAGTGCTTCGTGATTTCTTTGTATTTGTATTTTGTATCGTTACTGTTTATCATTAAAGCAAGATTATTGTTTAACTTGTATTCTGGTGTTTCTTAATCCCTTCCTTTTCCCGAATTCACCCAGCTTAGCAAACGACACGCGGAGACGAGGTTGGTTTTCAACATCCTCCAAATCTCCAACACAATCTGGAACAAACTACCCAAATCATGCACGTCCGCAGAAACGCTTACTATTTTTAAATCGAGACTAAAAACAGATCTCTTTGCCGCTGCTTTTACTTGAGCTGCTCATATTCACACTACAGTATGCCTTTTAAACATGTATTGTATACCTGTGGTGTTTATTTTAATTATTTTAATTATATTTGCTTTGTAATGCCTGTTGTAAAATGCCATTATATATGTGTTTTTACTGTATGTATTCCTAAATAGTATTTTAATTTGTTTTGTAAAGCACTTTGAATTGTTCCGTACAGAAAAGTGCTATATAAATAAACTTGCCTTGCCTTGCAGCAAAACTTGACCGTCTCTTCTCTGTCATTGTAGACCGCAAATACCTCATTCCTTCCGTCTACTTGGATCCGAAATGCTTCTCGTTTTGAGCTGTCCCCCGTTCAAAGGAAATCGCCGCCAATCATATTTCCAGGCTGGCGCCAGGGCCGGGGGAGGGGTTACAAGGCGCGTCTGTTGCTGCATTCACTTGCACTCGGACATTAGAGATTTTCTCTCATAAATGCCCGATGAGCCACAACTTTTCTTTCAAGACAAAGCTGCCAACTGGGGTGGCAGCTGGGGTGGCAAGGCATTTTTCTGAGGTGGCAGCTGCCACCCCCTGCCACCCTGTAGAACCGCCACAGACGGGACGTCAACAAAGAACAGAAGACTTGAGATCTGGTGAGTCCTGCAACTGTAATGGAGTGAAACATGTATTTAAATAATCCTTAGTTTGTGAATGTTTTATTTTTTATTTAAGGTTACGTTTCTTCTTCTAGTTAGCTGAGTTTGTTCCCGTTAAGTTGGTATGCATCATTAATAGGTTGTTAAATGTTAAGAAGCCCTGAGATGCTGTTTCTTGCAAGATGTTGCGCGGGAAACTTAGCTTAACAGGTGGCTGCTAACGTTAGCTTACAGCTTATTGCAGTGCTGCCCCCCCACCCTCTTGTCTCCAACACAGGAGAATTACACATAAACATGCAGCGGGGTGTCACAGTGTCGCCAAGTTTAATGTAAAGTTTCACAGCTTTCTTACAGCAGAATCTAGTTTGTTAATGTTCAGTAGACAACAGCTAGCATAGCATAAAAAGCTAACCTCTAACGTTCGGCTAACTTGCTAGTTAGCTCTGCTCTATATATTACAAGCTAACATGACTAGCTAATGTCACACTGTGTGAACTAACATTGTTTTTGTATTACTACATCATACATGCTTGGTCCAAATCACTGCTAAAATTAATTATTTTTGAGAATGTATAGCAAAGAAACACTCAGCCATGCATGAAACAACATAGCGAAAGAATACGTGTAATGTTTGACCCATGTTGTGCCTTAGAAGTGAAGTGATAAAAACATGATTTTTATTCAAAAAGTAAGAAAGGGAAAAATTAGAATTGGTGTTGATCCAAAACAGGTTAATTGAGGAATACCTGGAATCCTGAATGGTTAAAGTATTTTATTGCAAAGATATTTACAATTAAATCTAATTCGGGTCACTTTTGACACATGTTGGTAGTATGTTGTGTAACAAAGGGTTAACATGACAGCTGTGATGTTCACTCTTTTGACCAGTGGACAGTGAGGACTATGGAAGAGAAGATGTGATGGCTTTGTGTGGAAAGTTGCTGAAGCCAGCCTGTGTCCCTCATCAGTCTCTCCAGGCAGCACCCACCTATTCTTCCATCTTGCAGATGGAAAGACTTTGATATGTGAGTAATAACTAACTTGTGTCTAACATAATATTGAATGTGGTTTCGTAAAGTATTTCAAAATACCCCATATTGTACAGGACGATCAGACCTTGTTCAACAAAGATCATCAGACAATTGTTTTGTCTTTAAGGTACAGCCGCATCAGAGAGTCTGAGTTTGAAGAAAACACTAACATTTTATTTAGTGTTGTTTAATCAATCAATATTTACTGGTCTTGAATTTCCTCACTGGATTACAAAATGCTCGAATGTTATTGTACAGGGACATTATGCAGATTTAATCACCTGAAGATAAAAATATAGATTCAGCAATATGTACCATTTTAAGGAAATAGACTGTTAGCGGTATTGACCAAAGCTCCGCAACTGTAGCTAGGGGCTGCTAATGAAAACTCAAGTGCTCCATTTGTTGGTTTTTCTTTTTTATTAAGAATTGACCAAGCATATCTTCCTCTTCGAAATCCCAGTTGTACTTCGCTAACATGCAGTGCCTGGGAGGGTGCGTTTGATTGTTCCCACCCTTACCTCATTTATGGACTAGGCCATGTTAGACAAGCACTCACTTCACTTTAAGAGAAAGGGATTTCAGAAATCAGGTTATATGTGTGTGTGTGTGTGTGTGTGTGTGTGTGTGTGTGTGTGTGTGTGTGTGTGTGTGTGTGTGTGTGTGTGTGTGTGTGTGTGTGTGTGTGTGTGTGTGTGTGTGTGTGTGTGTGTGTGTGTGTGTGTGTGTGTGTGTGTGTGTGTGTGTGTGTGTTTCTAAGGTCCATCATACAAGATGTAGGGGATCTATTGGCAGCTGCTGATAATAACATCCATCATTATGGTTTACTAATAGTTATCACTTCACTTCCTCCTCCAGCACCTGGACACAGCAGGAACCTACGCCAGGATCCTGTTGGTGGACTTCAGCTCTGCCTTCAACACAACCCTCTGGCTGGAGGCTGCGCTCCATCAGGACCAAAACCTCTCTCCATCAGGACCAGAACCTCTCTCCATCAGGACCAGAACCTCTCTCCATCAGGACCAAAACCTCTCTCCATCAGGACCAAAACCTCTCTCCATCAGGACCAAAACCTCTCTCCATCAGGACCAACACATCTCTCCATCAGGACCAGAACCTCTCTCCATCAGGACCAAAACTTCTCGCCATCTCTACAAGGCCCGCCCCCCGACTGACACTTTACCTCAGCCACAACGCAGACTATGCATTACATAATGGAGATCACAGGATGGTAAATAATGACATGTTTAAATATTGCTTACTGCACATATTTTATATTCTATAATTGATTGCATTCTATTTCGATGTAAATGACTGCTTTATTTTATTTCTATCTTACTATATTTTTATTACAGTGTTCTTAATATAGTTGGCTATCTGTGTACCTTTTTTTATTTTTATTTTTTATTTGTATGCACCACGACACCTAGTCAAATTCCTCGTACGTGTGAACCCACCTGGCAATAAACCCGCTTCTGATTCTGATCTTTTTGTCCTCTAGGTTGCACTGCCAAGTCCACAGCAGCGCAGAATGGACAGAGGAAACATGATTGGGCCTCAAGTTTTTTGCAGCCAATATACATTCTCCTACAAACTTGGGATAGGAGGGTGAGTTAAAAAGTTATCCATTGGTTGGAACCTACATCCCCATTGTTAGACGTACTAAATCCTGCACACTGCTCCTTCAAATGGACAATGTGAACATATGTTGCCATTTTGCAATTTCTGTTATTTTCTGTTGAGAATGTTTCAAAGTAATCTTAAAAAATTAAACTTACTTTTTGTTTCTACTGTTTATAAGTATGGTGTTTAAATATGAAATGCTGTATTCATTATTTGTACTATAATTCTACAAATATTTTTATATTTTAAGTTTTCAGAGTAATTGTTTCCTACTGAACATTTTGTGATTTTATTGAACCTGTTTGATTGGAAAATGTTAGAAAAAAGCTGTAAAATAACAGTATTCTAGCTGTAGAACTTTAGGTTCTGTATTTATTTTAGTGTTTGATCATACAAATCTAATAAAAAAAATGTAAAAAACACTTTTTCTCATCAGAACTTTGTTTAAGGTATTTGAATGTAACATTTTAAGACAATGGATTTTGAAAAGAGAAGAAAGTTTCTTCTAAAATCTTTAAGGACAATTTCTGTATATTAATTGCTTTTGCACTTTATTTCAGTTAAAGTATTTTTACTTTAATTTTTATGGTTTTTGTTTGGCAGCCGCTGCTGCCAGTCATTTGACCGTTTTTTTTACGGGTTTTTTGCCCGTAGAAGTATTAGTGCTGTACTTTTATTAAAGGTTATTGATTGTAAAAAGAGGAGATAAATCCGTAAAATTAGAGTATTTGCCCGTAGAAGTATTAGTGCCGTACTTTTATTAAAGGTTATTTACTGTAAAAAGAGGAGATTAATCCGTAAAATTTGAGTATTTGCCCGTAGAAGTATTAGTGCCGTACTTTTATTAAAGGTTATTGACTTTAAAAAGAGGAGATACATTCGTAAAATTAGAGTATTTGCACGTTAAAGTATTAGTGCTGTACTTTTATTAAAGGTTATTGACTGTAAAAAGAGGAGATAAATCTGTAAAATTACAGTATTTGCCCGTAGAAGTATTAGTGCCGTACTTTTATTAAAGGTTATTGACTGTAAAAAGGGAGGATAAATCTGTAAAATTACAGTATTTTCCTGTAAAATCTTTAAGGACAATTCCCGTAAATGAATGGCTTTTTCACTTTATTTCAGTTAAAGTATTTGACTTTAATTTAAGGGTTTTTGTTTGGCAGCCGCTGCTGCCAGTATTTGGACCGTTTTTTTACGAGTTTTTTTTTTACAGTGTGTGTAATCTCATGTTCCGATTAACCCAGTTTCCCCCAAATCTCTTTTTTGTGTCCATATATACGCCGGGATCCTGAGTCGAGGCTAATCCTGTTGCTATGGTCGTGTGTCCTGGATCCTCTATCCTGAGTACTGGATCTGAGTCCTGGACTTCGAGTCGTGGCTGAACCTGTCTCTGCGGTCCTGCCAGACTCTCATCATACTACTTCCCTGATGGCTCTCACAAGATTGCTGACATCCTCGTGGATTCATCTTCTTATTATAGACATGCATTTCCAAACATTTGGACTACCTATGTTGTAAATATATTATCTTTTCGATTTACACACGGCATCTATTGCACGTCTGTCCGTCCTAGGAGAGGGATCCCTCCTCTGTTGCTCTCCCTGAGGTTTCTCCCATGTTTCCCTTTAAACTGTGGGGTTTTCTCTGGAAGTTTTTCCTTGTACGATGTGAGGGTCTAAGGACAGAGGGTGTCGTATTGTCATACTGATATTCTGTACAAACTGTGAAGTCCACTGAGACAAATGTAACATTTGTGATACTGGGCTATATAAATAAACATTGATTGATTGATTGATTGAAGGTCATTGGACAGACAAATTACAAATTAATTTAGGTTGCTTGGTTACTTTGAAGACTGCGTGAACCGGATTTTTTTTGCATAGGCCCCTGGCCGGCTCTGTTGCACCGGCTGCACCGGCGATAGTTACGCCACTGCATCCATGGGTACAACTTCAGATAAAAATGAACACATAATGAAATATGACCCCCGGTTTGATGATTGACAGGTCACAGAACAATGGGAGCCATCTACCCTTACCCACAATTTAAAGTAATTCACACATCTCCTCTTTACTCTTCTCTCTGTGTGGAGCAGCAAGTTCAGCTGTCAGAACAAAGTGAAAAACAAACAATGGCATAAAATATTATTAATATGTCGGGTATTAATAGATTTATTTATTTTCTTCTCAGTGTACCAGAATGCGTAGTTTATATTGTAGTATTTCAAAAGATCAGACCCCCCTTCTGGGGGTTGAGTTTTCAGCATGTGTGCCTTTTTATGTTATACAGTTCAGCTTTGATTCCATCATCTCATTAAACGTCTTTGAAAGCATTCTTTAGTTCTGTGAAAGGATATAAGGGATATATGCACTGTACTTCACTTAATTAATATTGTATGCTGAAAAGCGTATATATTACAGCACAGGGCTCGACATTAAGGACTGCCCGATGGCCCGGGGCCATCTAGTATTTAGCTCGGGCAATGCTCGTGGATCCAGTAATGAGTGACCCGACAGTAAAACAAACATATCTATAACTAGTTTAGGTAGTTTGAGAGGTAATTCAAATAGCTACGTGTGATATTCTAACCTGAAGTGTGTGTTTTGTTCCGCTCACAACTGCATGTGATCATGCAGAGCTGCGTGTCGTCTCGTCAGCAGCAGCTGATCTCTCTCCCGTAAGATTAGACTTCACTCGCGTTTATGTCCATATCGATCAGATCCAGCTAGTTCTAGCTAATGATATGACTACCTGCTTATTAAAAGACACCTAAACAATAAGTGTCGCTATGCAACTGGGTGAGGCCACACAGTATAACGCAGCATTATGCATTTGTGTACATGCCAGCCGGAACCCCGAGGCATTACCAACAGATCAACGCACAATCAACCCATACAGGACATCTCTTTCTCCACATTAAGTGTTAGACATTAGAATTGACTATTCTTGTCTGTCACATACTCTTCTTGTCTGTCACATAAGTGGCGCAACTGAAGCGGTATTGCGCTAAAGGGAAATTATTTTGACCGGAGAGATTTAGATTTGCGGCTAACGGGAACTCTGACGTCGCCATTTTGTGTGCTTCGCGGATGCATTCGGCTCCTCTCGACTGCTGCTCGGGTCTGCTCGGTCAGCTTCCGGATGAGGAGGCATTCGTTCGACCAACTTGAAGTAGATAACATTACAAACATTTTTAACAGGAGCCATAATAGTGTAAATAATGTTTGTTTTGGCAGTTATAACTGAATGTAATGTTTTCTACTTTTTTACATCTGGGAAGGCATTTGCCTTCATCAGATGGAGAGTGTCTTGACTCTTGACCAACAACTTAAGTATTTCGTATAGCTATGCAGGGCATGCAAGCGAACAAACAAACAAGAACAAACAAACAAGTGAAATGAAGAATAAAATTGAAATTGTACAATATAGTATTGTGGTGGTTCATCTTATAATTCAGTCTATAGAATGCAGCAGACAGCATAAGACCTGCAACAATCTAAATGTTCTAGGGGGAGGCCCCCCAAAACCTTTTTGCGTCATTTCGTCAGCGCGCATTTTTCAGGGCAGTCTCTATTGGGCTCAGGGCCATCTGTAAATTAGCTTAGATGGCCCACAGGGCCATCTCCCAAAATCCTTAATGTCATGCACTGCAGCACGATTTTTTGTTGAATAGATTTGAGTGGTTACAAATTTTGGGTCGCGATTTATTGACAAAGGAAGAAAGTGGGTCCCGACCCGAGGCCTGACCAGTTGAGAACCACTGCTTTAAAGTGTTCTCAAAGCTGGTAAAGGTGCAGCTAGTTTTAATGACTTTGTATGCAGGGTAGCTTGTGAATTTACTCCAGGTTTAACTTAAGTCTTATTTAAGTGTTTACTATATTTCACATCATTAGTACACAATATACATCTGAATTGTGGTAGAGTAGAAGTACAAAACAGCAATACATTTAAATACTCCAGTGAAGTACAAGTCCCTCAAAATTACTTACTGTAAGTATAATACTTTAGTAAATGTACTTTACTGTACCAAATGTACTCAAAGCAGCTTAACAATGATGTCCTTTTAAACATTATTTTAACTTGACCTTGAAAATTGGGACCAAACTCCTGTGTTCCCACGTGTTTACAACAAATAGAGTAGCTTGACATTCTGAGATGAAACTTTGTACTCTCAATACACTCACCTTGGGTGTGTCCAGGTGAGGTCCACCTCTGCATGAGGGTCGGCCCCTGCCACCCCATGATCCCTGACATGGAGGGCTGCCCCCTCTGTAAACCTGGCGTGGCTGATCAAGCTGTTCCAACAACTGGAAGACATCACAAGTTAAACACTCATTATTTTAATTTGATGCTAATCATGTGTTAATGAGACTAATCCTCGCAATGATTCAGGTAATTTGCTTAATGGCTCCAGTCCAGATTACAGCAATCAGTCACGTTTGATAAGACGTCTGTTGTGCGGCAGGGGTAAAACTCGGTGGAGGAGCGGAGGACAGGGAACAGGTAAAGGCCAGCAGGCCTCCAAGAGTGTGAAGACATGCAAGTCCACCAACCCTCTCACCTTTGAGCCTTTAATGTGGATGAAGGGGAGAGATTTTTTGATATTACCCACTTAAATTCTTACAATCTAGAATTCAATAGGATAAAGGGAAGCAAGAGAGCACTGATTTAAATCAGGAATTTAGCCACGTTTACTTTTGAGAAGACAGTTACTAGTATCGAAACAAACTATTTAGACAAGTCGAGCAAAAAAAGTAATGTGAATGGAGTCAACAAACAAACCAAGAGTTTCAACGAACCTGCGTGTGCTGATCTTACAGTAACTGTTAACATAAAAAAGCTAACCAGACTTTACTTAAAAGGTAGGGTATGTACATTTGAGAAACCGGCTCGAGATACACTTTTTGTTATATTCCATGGAATGCTCTTAACATCCCGATAGCAATGAATATCTTAAGTGCTTTGACAAAAAATCCATACAAACATGTCATCTGTGGAAGCCGTAATACTGTAAAAACTTCGACCAATCATTTTAGCCGGCCCGGCTAAAATAACTGGATGGCCTACCTGCCTGTCAGCCTTCCACCTGTGCACAAACTTATCTCGTGCCCTCATTGGTCATGTGCACGTTCGTGTGTGTTGGAGGAGGGGCTCTATAAAGAAGTGGCACATTTCCTCCGGTCATGTATTTTCAAATTCTAGTGATCTCCGGTTTTCTCAAACTTAGCTACCCCACCTTTAATGTACAATACGGACAATATAACATGTTGGCCCAACCGTAGTAAGAAGTCCACATGCACAAGTTCTGGTATATCTATTTACTATGGATTTACATAAACTGCCCTGTTGGTTATAAAAAAGACACTCAATTCAAATTGGAAATACAATAGACCTAATAGGTTCCATTGTCAATAACTTATTTTCCATTCAAACATTTTACACACACTTGCTTTTCCTTCATCGTGGTCAGAAGAATTATAATTGAGGGTTATATTCTAAATATAATTAAATTTAAGTTTAAATGTCTATTGCCATGTCTTGTTATCAAACTGTTGATAGGTAACCCTACAACGGCTGGCATACTGTCACATTTTATATTAAGCCTATTTTTAACAAAATGGGGGGAAAACATTGACACATCGTATCTTGCATACATTTTACTAGCACAACTTCTCTGCTCAGGCCTAGAACAGAACTGAAATCAGTAATAATCTAAATGTTTAATGAATAGGTAATGCCAAAATACAATGTGCAAATTAGCTACTGTATACACTATACAAGGTAACTGCATTTAAGAAAAGATAAATGGCAGTGCCTTCTTTTTATTCACACATAGCCATAGCACTTCTTATGTGGTGCTGGAAGGTATATTAGCCAGATAACTAGCTTCCACTGCAGAAGCTACAGGCTACTGTAGCTAAGCTAGTTTGAAGCTGAGCTATATTAGCCAAACAAACACAAAATGTCGGTAGCTTATGCTAGTCTAAAAAACTAAGTTGAATATAATTTTTTTGCTGGCCATGAAATTAGCTTTAAAATATAAGTAATTTCCTGTCTTACCTCATGAGTTTCTCCACCAGACTGTAGTTTCCTGCATCATTTCAGATAAGTTTGCATTGTGGTCTTAGCCTCCTGATAGTTTTAGCTATCAACTCAAGTTTGGCTAGCAGCATGGCTAGAAGAGGGGGCGGGACTTTTTTCATTTAACTGGGTCGACTTCATGAAATATAAATATTATGAGCCAATTTAAAGCAAAATTATATGATTCTTATGACTGTATATGTTCTTAATGCAATTTATTTAACTGTTAAAGAGGCCATTTTAAACAATTCAGCTTTTAAAACGTTTATTTAGGAGTGTTTCTTTGATTTGGTGGAGTCCTGTTTAATTGACAGTGCTCTTAGCCAATGACAGTTCATAGGACAGTTTTTTTGTTGGATCAATTATGTCCTACAATGTTGGCTATCAATTCGTTTGCTCAAGCCAGCCGTGTCCTATCTAGTTAGGTGTGCGCAGGGTGCACGTTCACATAAAAGGGGTGGCCTCTGGAGCATTCGACCAATCACAAACATGGAGAAGCGTACTGACAGCGCAGGGTCATACTTCCTGAATGAAAAGTCAACTATTAAACATATTATTACCGGATTATTACCGGAAATCCCAGAAGTTATCTTGCTAAATTAAAATCCTGCTTCGTAGTATACCCCCCTGTTCTTTCTGAGGTCCACACAAAACATCACAAAAATGTATGCTAATTTCTTCTATAATATAAATGGAAAAACAAAAGGCAGAACAAACTAAGAAAAAATACATAAAAAATGAAAAATATAATAATTATTATTATTATTATTATAAATACAGATGAATGGTGCAAAGACAGTCCATCCTGTGAGGAGTAGTGAAGGACTGAGCTCTCTTTTGGACTCAGATCAAGCAGAAGAAGCTACGCCCCTGACAAATCGCTACAGCATAATGACCTGTGAGAGCTAACAAATATAAATCGTTTTCTCTTGCATTTTTACTGTCATCAAAACAAATGCTCATTAGCCTTTTATGAGGGATTGTGTGAATAATAAATAGATCCTAATTACCCTCTATCACAAATGCAAATGTGGGAATTAAAAGCAACGGGTAGTAAAACAATAGAGCTTGCATCCCGGCCTAATGTTATATGTACAGTCATGAGTTATTGAGCAATTAATGGTTTAAATAAATGTTTGTGTCCAGTTGCTTTACTATACATTATTGTATTCAGTGATTTATCTTTAATCCATCCTGTTCCCACTGAATTAAAACAATTGTCCTGTTTTAATTATTCAAAAATGTTATTCTCTTTCTAGCAGTTCTGCATAAAATGATTATTAAAGCGTTTGCTATTGCTTTGACCTTCGACCATCTGACTATTTATAGACAAATGTTGTTAAGTTTGGCAATTCATTAAGAAATGATGTGCTTCAACCCCGTATTTGTATTTGCTTTATGATATTAGGACTATCCTCATCCTTTATATTAACCTTAGTGATTTGCATATTGTTCACGAAAAACCAACAAACAAAACAGCAGTACAGCATTATAACAGAGGAAGCTTTAAAACAATGGCACTTAGTCAAATCGCCATCACTGTCACATATCTACGAAGCGCCCTTGTCACCTAAATCAGAGGATAACCTATATTTTACACACTAATCTGAGCTAAAGCATGTCAGATGCCTATACAGGGGGCCCAATCCATTGTTCAGGCTGAGGGCTTATCCATGTTTCACATGCTGAGTGACAATGGACTTATGAGTCAGCCCAGTTGGCCTCTGCAGACCTATGATTCTGACTGCAAAGTTACCAGGTTCTTTTCAATGGCAATTCATCTGGTGCATGTGTTGATGCACCCACACCTTCTGTTGATGCATCGTCCGTCCCACACGCGCACGCGCGCGCACACACACACACACACACACACACACACACACACACACACACACACACACACACACACACACACACACACACACACACACACACACACACACACACACACACACACACACACACACACACACACACACACACACACACACACACACACACACACACACACACACACACACACACACACACACACACACACACACACACAGAATGCAAACAACGGGAACTTCAAACAAATATTTAGACATGCAAAACATAAAAGAAAGCTGTCATTGTTTCAACTCAATTGGTTATGGAACCATGTATTAGATATGAAGGGAAATGTCTTTGTAGTCACAGAAAGGTAAAGTGTCACAGTGACAGGGTGAAAGTAGATGCCAAAATCACCTGCTTTACTTACAAAATCAAAAATGTTCTGCATTATCTTGTACCAACTTCAATATGTATGACCAAAACCAAGAGCTTCTGTTTTAGAGAAAATTTAAGAATATGTCTGACACTGTTTAGCATTGTTGTCGAAGTCTTATAATGTATTTAAAATAAAAGATGGTGAACGTTTGTGAAAGTGAAACCTCTTTGATGCAGGTGATAAATGCTGGTGCTGTAAAGTACTTCTGATAAAAGCTGATCAAATTCCCCCATGGCTGGAGATGAGGGGGTATGTGACACTGACCCCCAATGTCAGAGATTACGCTTTGTCCTACAACAGAAAGCCCTTTCACTTACACTCATTTTATATGAGTCTTATAAAAAGGTAGATCACCAATGCGACATTCATTTATGTTATTGTTTGCCAGTCAGCTGCATGTGGATTTACCAGCTCAACTCTAACTGTGTGTGGACTAGATCTGCCTGATCCAGCGGATGGATTATGATTATTATTGCGTCCCAATATCACTTGAGTTGTCACACCCCAATACTTTAGGATACATTACATATGGGTAAATTATTTATATAATGGGCAGACAAAATTCCATTGATATAATGACATATGTGGCACCTTTAGACATATACTGCATTCTGCATTAATTATGCACTTTTTCATTAATTTAGTCTGTAAAAAGTTTAATGGAATTAGGTGGCCCTAGGGGGAGATATCTAAAGTCTGAAAAAATACCTCTATAGGTCCTATTGTGAATTATGAGGACAACACTTTTCTAAATGTGCTCCTCATCTAAGGCTTCAGACAAATCATCCACCTCTGCTTGTTAGGCATACACATCTACAGTATCTCTTTTCATATCACCATTCAAACATATAGGAAAACAGTTTAAGAAAACCCACACAACTCTTTATTTGACTTTATTTGCATACAACATTCAAAGTTCTTTTTGTCATAGTGTTGAAAATTAAAAACATAGAAGCAATTGAGCATGTTAGGGCATTAGTTGTAAAATGCTAATAAAAACTGTAGCTGTGATTTTCATTTTGTCACAATCATATTATTTCCGTGAACGGCCAAATGTTATGTCATGTTAAAAGTTGCGGCCATTGTGTGACAGCATTTTCTCCTTTCCTTTTGTAAAGGATGGTCCAGTGTATACTAAGCTATGGAGATGATAAAGGAAAACTGAAGCTTCTTTATGCCACTTATGGCGCATTTCCACTACAGCGCGGTTTAAGCGTGCCGTGCACGGCCCTTTTTTTTGCATCTCCACTTGGCGTAGTACCGGCTAGCGGGTACTATTTCAGAGTTTTCCTTGCCCCATAACATCGAGGTTCTTAGCGGGCCAACAACCAGGCTGAGTTGGGCTGAGTATGCTAAACTAGAGAGAGAGAATCGCTGGCAAGGGAGCTACAACTACAACAAAATGAACATATTTGATTGAGTGATTTACTTGTAATGCACGTTTCAAAATGATGCCGAAGTAACAACATACTGATACCGGTTAGTAAAAACCATGAGTTAATGCTTTGACAAGTCTGCAGACAGGCGGCAGGCGAAACACCTTTTAAAATGCGTGTTTTCTGAATGGAGATTTGCTAAGCTAACGCAGTATATGTTCCGACTGTCCACACACAACGGCCTATACAGACATAAATAAACCAGCGACTGTATTCGCCATGACACAGACAGTCTGTGGTTTGTACTTGTTTAACTTTTGTCTAGTTTCTGAACAGATAAGAGGAGCTGTGAGCTTGAGTGCTAACAGCTAACGGCTGATGTTGTTTTTCTGTGGTTCTCATTGAAGATGACGTCACGGCTCCGCCTAACACTGCGACACTGCCACAACTACTAAACTGTAATGGAAACGCAGCATAAAGTGAGCCTGTCCTAACAAGGCCTAACAAGGCCTAGCTATACCGTACTAAGCCGAGCGAGGCCCTGCAATGGAAATGCGCCATTAGATACTTTTACTATAGGAACCTTCCTTGGCACAATTGACAATTGCAACCATGTTCAGTGTAATGCAAGGATAGTTAAGGACACAGACATTAACAAGTCTGATGTTTTGATTCTGTTGTAGGCTATTATTGCTTGGTAAGAATCTAACAATGAGTCATATTAACTCTTGGTCAATTCAAACTAAGTTTTATACATTTTTAGCACATTTTAACAGAAAAAAGCCAACAAACATTTGGTTTTAACCAAACAGAGGGTGAAAAGCGAGATAATCTTTTCCCAACAGTCATTGCCAAAAGTAGTTATCAAACTGAATATAGACTTCATGATGGTTGGTTACCTTTGGAGGCACAGAACTAACATCCCACCTGTAGTTAACCCAAAACGCTGAGAGGCAGAAAAACATTCCCATTGGAAAAGATTGTCTTGTTGTGAATGAGACACAACAGGTCTCCGCAGGAAATGCTCTGCAGCGTCTATGATCACTGGCCTGATTAATAGGGGGCTGAATTGGAAATTTAATTGGATGTGGTTACAATTATAAAGCCATTCTCTCCCCGGAGCCGAAACTCTGACTGTCGGATGGCGCAGAGGTGGGGGAAATATATCAGCGGGGGAAACATGTTCTGTCACGCAATAGCCACGTTTTTCCAATAGAGAGCTGTGAGGTGGATCAGATCAATGTTGCCCACAATGGAGCGGTTTAAATACCCAGACTGCTCTCATGAAGACCAATTAATCGCATCAGTTACACCACAAGCAGGTTTTAACACAGGTGAATTTTTTGGTTGTCTAGTCCGAAAATTCTCTCTTTTCTACCCCTTTTAATTTATTTATTTTATGTATCCATAGGGCACAAGATGCTCTTTTTCCAGCACTGTTAAACACACCACACTGACTTGGGAGCTGCATCATAGTGCAACATAGAGTTTTATAGTGAGCCACTGAGCAGCTCCATTGGAGCAGTAATGTGCTGTGCTCACTGGAATCCAATATGCTAAGCAGGGCTTCTGCAGAGTGCAGACATGCATGTTCTCTCCCTCAACATTTCTTCTACGCGACTGTAGTTGATCCATCCAGAAAAATGTTCCAACCGATAAACCCTCTCAGAAATCACTTCCTCACATGCCCCTTCTCTGCAGTTGCAACTCCCCCAAGGCCTCCGGAGGTTGAGAGAGCCCTCTTTTGGTGGGAGGCAGTACTACACCATCACTCTACCACCAGGGTCAGATCTCATCAGTGAAATGAAAATGGCTCTGTCACAACCCAGGGATCATTGTACACAGTTCTGGCACAACCATGCTCACTGTTAGACCAGCGTACATTAGCATCCCAGACATATGTAAGATCTGTGTCATGCTTCTATTCCCTCTCAAAGCTAAAACACGTAAAGAGGATACAAGCTTTTAAGCTGCTTTTAGCAGTCTGAAGCAGCCACCACTAAATTGAGCAATTATTAGATTGAGGCTAAGAAGCACTAATCGTTCACTGTGTTGGTCTGGATCTCTAGCTTATATTGTATTAAACTCTAGAAATTAAAATAACTTCAAGGAAATTGTCAACTTTTTTCATTTTATCTTGTTTTGATAATTATTTTAATTGTCAAATAAGAAGTACCAAAAGGGGGTTATTTAAAGCTGACGCAACTTTTTTTTTTTTTTTTGGCCAAAAACATTGTGTAATGTATACAGTGTCTACAAATATTCCCAAATATTCCCATCACATGTCCTTAAATTACAGGTCCTCCAGCTCTTGTTGAACAGGGAGTCAGTTCTTAATAATAAGCTAACTGAAATAATTATGTTTTTATTTGAGAAATTACCCAAATTCTGCCTAATTTAAAAAAATAATGTCATTACTCATTTTATATGCCACCAAATTGTACCTTAGAGTAGGCTACAGCTAATATAAATCCTCTGCAGAATCATTATGCAATTTTTCCTTAACACTATTGGAAAAACTCTAGAGCTATATGAGATTCTGAATGGTTCTGAATGTAATAGTTTAGAATATTTAGCAATATTTATTAGAAACAATTATTCTATTATTTGTATTAACTTCTTATTTGTACGGCTGTGGCAGGCCCTCCATATAATAGACAAGCCTCATGTCAGTCTGCACAACATGAGGCTGAAGCAACAGTGTGAGTGTGTGTGTGCTGCAGTGTTGACATCCATATGGATGCATGTGCGCACAGAGAGTATAGTGTGCACATGCATTATCAAGTGACTCCTCTGACCGGGCTCATGGCTAGTTGACCATGTGTGTTGATCTCTCTCTTTCTCTCTGGATTACCCTCTGTACTCTCTCTTCTGTACTCAATGAATGTCTCTGTCTCTCCCCTCCCTCTTATCCCTCCCCTCGCTAACCCCCCCAACTCTCTGTTGACATGCCAAGCTGATAAAGAGAGCGTTTCATTTCATGCCCGGCATCGGCATCATGGCTACTCTGCATGAGCTGTTCGTTCGTCAGAGCGTAGGACAAGAGAGGAAGATCCTCAAGCAGCCAGAGCTGCAACATATATTATAAAGTGATACATTTTAAAAAGACAGAGAGAGAGAAAGAGAATGAGCAGCAACCTACATAGGTGTGCGTCAAAAAGTAATGTCCTATATAGGTGACTATTATTAGAACAGGTCACCATCTGCAAGATAAAGCAAAGGGGATAGGGGGGTGGTGACTTTGGAAGATTATGCTCCAAAACAAACAAACAAACAAACTCATTAACATATGATAATGCTAGCTAAATAGCAGACAAAGCTAAATGTAATGTATGTCCTAAAATTACTTTCATTTGGGTCTCTTCATGCTGCTGTATATTATGAATTGTAGTTTTGCTTTTTTCTTGGATATTAAAACTATTTGTTTGAGCAGTTTGTTTTCCTCAGATGTAGCCTCCATGCTTGGTATAATCGGAAATCTTTCAAATTTCTTAATTTTGTAGTTTCAGCATTTCTCATGGTAACTAATCTGGCCTCCATTAGTAAAAGGAAACAAGAGAAATAAACTATAAGTGACGGTGTCAAACAACCTTTTAAAATATAGTTATTTAAAATACAGAACTAGGATTTTTGCTTATTGCCCTAACCCAAACATTTTTTTCTCCTAGGAAGCATAAATACAATTCAAACATGCATTTTTCACAAAACAATATCTCTTGAGTCAGAGTGCAGCAGCGGCTGAGCAACGCTGCATAAAAAGTCAGACCTTTGCAGTCGCTCCATTGTTCAGCTAATCAGAGTGGGTATGTTGTTCTCAGAGCTAATGTCACCTTGCTATGAAGGCACATATTGCGCAGTGTGAGAGCAACTGATTTTCAGCCCACACAAACAAAACAGATGTTGTGGGTGTCAGGGGTCGGTGTGCAAGCTGCAGAGGCCTTAATCAACTATTTAAACAGCTGAGAGCTAATGACGTCATTACAAACACAGATTAACAGGCACTTTCAGCTCCCTCTGGTGCGACTGCACACATTTTAATGTTAATTCATCTCATTATAATTGTAGTAAGTTATTTTAACTGGTGCTATGCTAACAGTGTGTTCACTTATTCTTATAGCAAGTTTAAGTTTACATTGGTTTTATAGTGCGTCATGTCTGCTGTGTGAGTTCTTATTCAAGTGTGTTAATTGTGATTTGTCAGCAATCTTTAATTAGGTCACCAGGTCAAATCCCTTCACATCCATTTTCTTCTGTAAATTCTGCTTGTTAAAATCTTTGTTGAAATGCTAAAAAAGAAAAGAAAAGCAAGCCAAAGTAATGTATTGGTAAATGTTTCGGTTTCTTATACAAATATTCTGTTTACATGCCATTGTATTTTATATTGCAGTTTATTGTCTTATCTTGCTTATTGTTAATACATCCATTGTATCAATTACCAATACCATAGGTACCAAAAGCACTGATATAAACTTCACAACCTTCATATTTCAATATAACGCTACCTCTCGCTTAAAAAGTTAAGTAACGTAAGTTTAAGAAGCATAAAAACTAGCTGATGTTAGCTGGCTATGCTAGTGCTGTTATCAAACTAATATTAATGTAAGCACAAAAGCAAGAGGAAAAATAGCAAAAAGTTTAAGCTAATAACTTCAACGTAAGCAAACTCATAAGGTGCTTTTTTTGGTGCTGGATGTTATATGACCTAATTTGATATGTCCAGCTCCAGCCTGTATTTCTGCAGCCAGATATTTCTTTTAACAGAAACTGTGACTGCTTTCTGTGTGGATCAGGTAAGACAGTCTCTGTTAAAACTCATCACCCTCAGGATGCTCGTACACCACAGCATATGCACCTTCTTTTCATGTTACTGCTTAATCTTTCATTGTAATTGCGCCCTCTTTTTCCTTAAAGCATGGAGCTCTGATTCAGACTGATTGGTGCTTACACAGCACACATGTACAGCAGGTTGTGTTTACCTAAAAATCCCTGCGCAAACTTTCAGACAATTAAAGAACACATCGAGGAGACGGACAGACAGACAGACAGACATTCAGACATTCTACTGTGTGTTCCCAGAGCCTCCCATTGGCTGCGATAACAGTAATGGCATCGACTTCCAGTCCCATTAAATGACAGAACACTGTGGCGGTGGGAGAAGGATATATCAAAGAAGTGAGACGGACAGATCGAGAGGAAGGGAGAGGGAAACAGAGCCTTGGGGTGTTTCAGTCAGTTTGTCAGAGAAACTTAACGGCCACCAGAGCTCCAACCTGCGTCACTTTGAATTCCTGGTTTCAACACATGATATCTCCCCCCTCCCTCAAATGCCCCTCCACCCTGTCCTGTCTGCTTGGAGATAGAAGATAGATGCCCTTGCTGTGAAGTAAGGCCGTCTGTAACAACATGTAGACCTTGGCAAATGATTGATTCCCTCCTAATTCTTTCAAATAGGATGTATGAGCATGAGCATGGTGGAGGGTGGAGGGGACTGATTGGTGGTGGATCTGATGGGTGTGGTTATAGAAGAAGAAAAGGGGCGAGGGACAATAAGTAGGCCACCCTGTGTCAGGTAAACTTTGGGCGTGTAGCTAACTGGAAGTGTCAGGGTGGCTAAATGTTGAGCTGTCGCTGTTGAACAATGGGGTTTAAGATATGGCCTTAAAATGTAATGCTAGCATCACATCGGAGAGACATGAAGAGGGGGTGGAGGTTGAGGGTGGGGATTTGATAAACTCATGATCTATTTTGACTTTTGATTTTAATGTCACAATTCGATTAGCCATACAAGAGTTAGATTATGGAGTCTTGATTTCTAAATATGAACAGCTAATGGTTTTTATGCCATGACAACTATGATTTGAATTTTCTTTTTAAAGATCTGCTTCATTGTATCAAATATAAAACAAGTGGCATATTGGAACCGAATTAAGGCCATGTTGTCAAAGGAATATGCTATGCTATGCTATACTACTACTACTACTACTACTATTACTACTACTACTACTTATAACAATAAGATGCTTCTGGTCGCTACCATGTATCAATTTTGAGGTTTTTCATTTTATAAGTAAGCGGCGCAGTAGAAAATAAGAAATACCGGGATAATTGTTTATCTGGTTTATTTAGATCTAGATTTAGATTATCTATTTAGAATCACAAGTGTGCCATCTTTAAATTTGACATTGTGTTAATTTAAGCCTGTTTCCTGCAGGGTAAGGGTAAGGATTAGGGTTAGGGTTAGATTGCTGACAAATAATAATAATAATAATAATAATAATAATAATGGATTAAATTTTTTATTAGAGCGCTTTTACAGGTGCTCAAACCGCTTTACAAATTACACATTACACATTACACATATTAGACATGTAAGAGTCATTACTGTGGACATTACCCACAGGAGCAAATGCGGGTAAAGTGTCTTGCCCAAGGACACAAAGGCCTGACGCAGTGGCGGCCGAGGTGGGATTCGAACTGGAGTTCACCATCTGATGACCAATGCTCTAACCACTGCGCCAAAACCACCCTGTAATAAAAATAAAAATAAATAAAAATAAACCAGTAACAAATCTTTCTTGCCAATGTCAAAGTGTGGTACCGGTTGTTGGTAGCAGATAACATTACGTTTGTATTACTGAAGGAAGAAATATGTTGATTTAACAGTTATTTCTGTAAGTCTGCCTTCTACTACCAATAAGCTACTGTATACCAGTGTCTATTTCATCTAAACAATTAACCATTTATTTCTAAGATGTATTTATTTCCATTGTTCTGTGTCTGTCTCTCATTCAAGGATATGATGTATTCTTGATTAATCTTGCATGCAAATCTCCAATTGGATCTGCTGAGCACAATCATTGATACAATTAGGTGTGGGCTGCAATTCAGAGGTCTGGACCCAGGTTTCAGAGGAACTTACGAACTGCTGCCAAAATGGTTGAGGTGGCTAAATAACAACATTATAAAAAAAAAAGGCTAGAATAAAGGGGTTATTGGTATGGGGTGGATGTTATTCAAAAAACATATATATTATAAATATTATTCTGTTTCTGAATAACTTCAGCTACAACAACTTATAAGCTACAAATCAGGCAAGCATGTTAATTTAACATCACACAAAATCCCTGCAACAGAGCATTGACTTGCAACATGACCTACACTATTTTATTATTCATTGCCATAACTACACTGTAGCTACTGTGCATATGACAATAAAACCCTTGAATCTTGACTAATTAAACAGCTTAATTTAGTCACTAACACGCACGCACGCACACGCACACGCACACACACCTGCCAGATGTTTATTGGACACAGATTGCTGCAGTATATTCACGCTAAGATCACCCAATTGCGTTAAAACACAGTCTCTGATTAAAACCAAATAAACAAAACAGGTGACCAAGTGATCTACATACTGTACATATATGACAAGGCTGAGGGATAAAGGCCAACAGAACTAACACCACTGTGATGCAGAAAATGGTAATTTTCATCAATCATAAAATAAAATACATACGTTCCAAGAGCTCAGAGTGTCTTAAATAGCTTTTTTATATTCAGTCAAAAAGCATAAATATTAAATGTACACTGCTAAACAATAGAAAAATACAAATTCCTCATAATTGAGAGTTTAGAACCAAAGCGTTATTGATATATTACTAAACGGATAATCGACACCCAAACCAATTGGTTAATAAATCCTTTTCATCATTTCATTGTCACAATATTTGTATGTTCGTTTTCCTTCCAGCACAGAGTCTCTCGCTGTTCTAATAAGTCATGTAAACGTTTGGGACAAACAACAGTGATCCAGGGCTGGTCTACAGAGACTGGGCATCTGCCTTCGTTAATCAACGGCCCCTTCCCCCTCTCTGAGAATCGGAATAATGAGTCAATTAATGTGCTGAAACGTCAATGAGAGATAGCAGAGAGAGAGGGGAGGGGGAACTGGAAAAGACAAGAGAGACAGGACGCCATGTGAAAAGGAAGGGATTGAAAGGCAATACCGAAGAAAAAGGGTGTCGATAATTGACTGTCCTGTGTGTGTGTGTGTGTGTGTGTGTGTGTGTGTGTGTGTGTGTGTGTGTGTGTGTGTGTGTGTGTGTGTGTGTGTGTGTGTGTGTGTGTGTGTTTGTGGCAGCCAGCAGTTGTTTGCAGTGCACTGCTTTGTTTTTTCTTTTAAATCACATCCACAGAGCCCCAGCACAGCGTCCATGCATGACTGATAGTCACGGCTGACACCCGCCTCCCCTGGCCTGTCTGTCTTAAGTGAGGAAGCCCCGGGTTTAATTGCAAAGGGCACATTGGAAATGAATCATCAGAGAAACGAGAGAGAGGGGTAGAGAGAGAAAGAGTGTGTATCAGTGACACTAAAGTGGTTTACTTTTAGTTAACCAGTTCTCTAGTTTATTTTCGCTCATCATGCATTTTTCTCTTTTTGTGAAGTATAATGTCTCAGAAGACTCAAATGATTCATGGTTGATTGACATACATATTTTTAAATGTTGAAAATCGACTTTTGCTTAATCTGTATCCATACTGCACTAGCACTAAACATGGTTAATTTGTGAATATGGCTACATTTTTGATTTGTTCATAAATGTTTGTGTTAACTGATCACTATTGTACTCCTGCACTACTTATGTCAGTTACAATTACAAGCTAACAACACTTGTAGTGCTTGAGTCATTATTGTGCTACATGTAATAGACAAGCAGGGGTAGGACAGGCCTACTCCTGAAGCTTTTAATATAATCAGTGATTTTATTCCTGAACGGGATTATGGAAGCATAATTCATTCACAAAAAAAAGTATTACTTAAAGGTGCCATGTTATTCTCATTTTCAGGTTCATATTTGTATTATGTGTGTCTACTGTGACATGTTTACATGCTTTAATGTTCAAAAAGCTCTTTTCTCATACTGCCTATGCTGCAGCACCTTTTTTCACCCTCTGTCTGAAACCAGAGCCAAGTATGCTCTGATTGGTTAGCTGGCCAGCTCTGTTGTGATTGGTCAACCGCTAAGAGATGTCCCGCCCCTTAGCCTATCATGTAAAATGTGTTGGGGTGCTAGCCAATTGAAGCACAAGTGTTACGTAGTGATGTCACAATGGAAGTAAAGAAAGGAGTCCAATGGAGGCGTTTCAGGGGGAACTCAAAAAGCATAACAAGGCCTCTTTAAATGATTACAAACAAACCAGACCTAATGTATCATTAATTTATTGTGTTACATTTGCTGTACCATCAAGGCTGGGACCGGCCTTCTACTGGAGCTTTTGATATAATCAGTAATATCATCCCTGAACAGGAAAATTGAAGCGTAATTCATTCACAAATTAACAAGATTATTATCTCAAATCCCAAGAGGAGTTCTAAAGAGCTCGATACCACTATTGAAGATTTACACACAGTATTACCTTAAACATACATTTAAACATTGGACTTGTACAAGTGCTGTATTTCAGTCTTTAGTGATTTCCTGCAGATTCCCTCAAATTGCAATCAGTCGCCTTCTCAGCAGTGACACATTTTGATGAGATTCTTCTGATTTAGTTCATTATTCGATGTGACCATGGAGCAAGCGGAAATTGGTAATTTCTGACACATTTAAACAAGGTGACCAGTCAATATGGTAATATAAATGTGATGGGTCAAACCAAGACAACAGGCAGTAGTGAGAACCCTGTTTGTAACACTCACCACCTTGTCTTTCTTACAGTTCTTTCCCAGTTTCAACCAATTTGTAGTCCTAACGCTAAAGCTTAGATAAAATCACAATGACATTATTAGGGTTCTTTTCTCAGATCTGAAAAAAAATAGTGCTCCTCCTGATTGGTAAACTGGCCTATACAGTAAAAAAGAAAAAAAGCTTTGAGCAGCTCATTAAATGGCCTTTACCGGCTGTTATAGCTACCATTATAATGCTTCAGTCAGGGCAAACTGCACTTACCCACACATTGTCAAACATGTCACCGTAAATGCTGTGAAATAGAACAGAACAGATCATGGTTTAGGTCAAATCAATTAAATCAGTCAATACTTCACTTGTGAATGTCTAAAGTTTGTATGTGTCATAAAAAAAGCGTTTGCAAACAAATGACCCAAATTATTAACTAAATGTCATCACGCGAGTCCGCCTTAAGACAATGGTGTTGACTCGATGCTGTGACTGTGATGTCGGTTTTTTTTGTAGCCTACCGTTAGGTTTTTATTTCTGCCGATTGCATTGCACTTCAAAATTCACAAGGTGTTGTTAACATCTGGAGATGATCCTGCTGAACAAAACTTTTTACTTTCTTAAACAATTTTGCTGTAATATACCGAAATCCAATTGGGAAATCCCATTGCTTTTTGTCAAAGGAGGTCTTGCGAGCTGACTTCCGGGTCGGCCTAAGAAATACGTCATTACTGCACCATTCTATACAACTGAACTATCAGCTATCAAATTAGCTGATAATATTCCAAGCGGATGTCAAAGTTGCGCTCTTTAACCTGGGAAAAATCTGTTGGGTTGTGAAAAAATCTGCATACCCACAGTAGCGCACACATGGGGCATTAAGAGGCGCTGTTATTACAAATTGGATGTAAGTGTAATTACCCCTGTTGCTAATTGTCCCTCGTGAACGTGGCACTGCCCATGCTATTACAATGCGCAGGCACTTCAAGCTCGCTGATCAATTATTTCCACTCTTGAATAATTAATAACTGCTTAATTGTCCACATTGCTGGCGAAGAGTCAGGGCCCTCATTTACATTGTCGGTGGCAGCGTGAGCTCTGCAGGACAATTCTTTATTCATATTCTTGTTGAGCATGATGTTTATCTGAGAGACGCTGTTTCTCATTTCAACGAAACACACAAACGGAAATCACAGAGTGAAGACATGGTTATAATCCACAGCCACAGTGACCTGGGCGATCAATTATTTAAAGCCCATTTGCCTTTGAATCAGTCACTGACACACTGCACCGGCGACAGAGGCATGTACAGATACTAGCAGAACACCAGGGGGTCCGGGCCCCAGTGGAGCTTCAGGTTCAGTTGCCTGCACACTTACTCTCTGGCTGTCACTAAGAGTCACCGACGACCTTTAATGCTCCCCACCCCCTCGACCACTTTCTGAAGCTAAAGTAAATTAGCTTGTGTCCCTGTGGAACTCCTTTACAAGGCGAGGGTCTTTTAAGATACAGCATATCGCATGAACGCGTGATTGTAAAATGGAAGTAAAGTCGCTGTAGCGTTCAGAGCGAATCAGGAAGAACAGGCAGGCGGGAGGTGATAGCAACAACACCGCGGGGTATAGGATAATGACTGGTTACGTGTGGGAGGCACCTGAATGAGTGTTTACAGCACTGAATATCACCATACAGACAGGTGAGAGACTCAAGAAAAAAGTGAACAAATTAGTACATTTTTCTCTACAAATGCTGATGTCTCCATTCATAACGAATATGAAGGGATAGGAATCAGGCTCTGGCCTTCAGAAACACCAATACTCAATTCAAGACCAATAGAGGAATGAACGCTCCAGATTGTTTGTTACACCATAAAAACATGGCAGGTGATTGGATGAAGCATCTGTCTATCAGATCTGTATCTGTATTTCAGATTTTCTGACTTTGACTAATCAGATCTACGACGGCTGACGGTTAACTGCCATTCTTTGCCACCTAACTGACACCCATAGCTGCCAGAAGCTACTCAAATGTTGCTCAAATTGGATTTTGGTTTGATATTGTGATCACACAGTTCTCCTGAAAATCTTGTGAAGTCATAATAATCCAGATGCCGTTTAAGAGAGGCTGTCCATCCCTCCAGTAGAGTATCAGATGATTGACTGTGGTGAACATATATGAATATTAATCTTTTTTTTTTTACTGCATGCAAAATTCTTCATATATTGTGTCTTTTAGAAAAACAATCCCTTTGATATTTATAATTATACATTATTTGCCCATTGCCAGAATGATTTCTACATCAGCATCAGTAGTTCTGAAAGATGATGCACTGTATTTGAAGTTTTCTTGAAATAGATAGAAGAGGTTGAGTAGCACCTTGTCCTCTGGGCATTAAATCAAATACGTTTATTTCACTTGCTACAATTTTGTAATTAAAAACGCTATTACTTTCGGCCAACAATTCCAAAATCTGTTGAAACTAGAGCCATGCGCAAGGAGTGATGATACCTTATTTAACTGAAAAAACTCCTTAAATAGCACTGTGTTGCATTGCTGTTGCCATCCACAATAGAGCCCTTCTCTTGTTTCGGACAATATATTTCATCAGTACACTGAACCTGTCCAGTGTAGTTTATTTAAAAGAAACATGAAAACTGCATTTTCGATACCTGGAGAGAAGCTCCATGTCAGGCAAATGTCACTGAGCATGCTCAGCAACAATTTGCTACTGAATTCAACTCATAGGCTTTTAAAAAAAAACATAATATTCAACATAAATAAAAACAGTGACTTTCAACACAACACATAAGTCTGGTTTTGGTATTGTTATGGGATTTGGAGATAAAATAATATCAGTTTATCCTTAAACTGTGTGTAAAAATTACTGCTTTGCTTTTTTTCTGTCAGTTTCGTAGTAGGGCATCTTCACAAGACATCACTGTCCATGCTCTTTAGTTTTCATTCATGTCATAAATAAGGACTTCTGTGTCATTTCCTTAAATCCATTCAAATGCACCAACACAAACTACCAGAAGGCGAGACAGGGAGGCTTTGAAAGCACTTTTCCCCATCCAGATGTTGGTGACATCTCCCAGGCCATTCAGGCCTCACACAGACAGGCTGAGTCGCCCAGAGACCGCAGAAATTACATGAGGAATAAGAGCCAGATTGTGTGCTTTTCCATGCAGGCTTAAGGGAACAGTGGGGAGGGTGCTTTAATAGACAGTGTGCGAGGTGGTGCGATGGCACTGGATCCATGGCAGCTGTTTCCTTCAATGTTTCATGCTCATAGCCACAGCTGCTCTCCAAATGAGAGTTAATATTGCAGGGGGGCCGTCCACCCTGGGTTGAGCCTTGTCGCATGGTCTGAATGTCAAACTCCGCCCAGCAGGGTGACACCGGCTCAAAGGACACACTGTGTGTTTTCTCCCCTCGCTCCTCTCTTGCCCTCTCCTCCCTGTTGATGTGTCTTTCTGCCTCATTGGATCTTTTTCTCCCACCTAGACAAGGGTGAAATCTGTATTTTTCACGGGGACAGCAATGTAGTTTCGGCTTTTAATGAAAAATAAATGAGGGAATAAAAGATGGCTGTCTAGTTGTAGCCTGTCTGTTGGCATTGGGATCATGTTGTGTGTTTTTGTTGGCAGTCTCGGATACTCATGTTTCATAGAGAAGCTAAAATGTGGCCCCTGCTCCAATGTTCGTTCTTATGCAGATTCAGGGTTTGTACACATATAAGAATACACAAGGTGGACATGAGTATTTGAAACCATCTGGTTTACACTATGTAATGGTAAGAGTAGAAGCATGTTACATTGGCAGTTATTAACTGCAACGCCGCCGCCTAAAAGCTTCTCCTGTTACTCCCAATCTGTCATGTATAAACAAATATAATTTAGCTCAGGTGGGCCAGTTTGCACACAAAAAAGTGTAGATGGTCTAAAAGCTTAAAGGAAAAAACAAACAGGGACAGATGTTAAATCCTTTGAGTTTATTTTCCTTCTGCAAGGGCGTCAGTTAGAATTGAAAAGTGGTGGGGACATAGAGTCAGAAGATATTGAAATGGTCTTCAACCTTTACAATTATAGGCATGTAAAGCTGGAATCGGTATGACGTTTGAGTTGATCATTACAAAGGTCAGGAAATAACAAGGAACTGTATCATGAACTGTTTAAAGTTACTGATAAGTGCATGCATGATTTTTTTGGGCCAACTGGTAATAAACCCACTTCTTAAAAGTTGTATCATTTCTCGGTGCAGGCCATTGTGCAAAACAAATTATGCTTTTTGAAAAAAGTAGTGGGGACATGACCCTAGCGTCCCCAGTGTAAATGACAATTTATGCGAGTATAATGCCTCAGAAGACTTGAATATTTAACCAGCAATTTATTTAATCTGTATCAATTCATCACTAGCACTAAACATGGTTCAGTTGTGAATATGGCTACTGTTTGGATTTTCATTCTCCAATTTGTGTGTGTGTACAAAAGTGATCACTATTGTACTTCTTTACTACTGCTGTCGGTTAAACAAGAAATGTGTGCAAATATAATTAAATATATGGCAAAAAAGACCCCAATATTCCAATTGAGGTTTTTGAAATGCATTAGCTTTTATTCTGGATATATGAAAGCATCTATGTCAACACAGCTAGTACCTCCCCGTCCACACGACCTGCACAGCAGACCTGTGTTGCCTCTGAGCTGATAGTATCTATAGTGATAGATGTAGGGTGCCCCTCGACTCTCTGTTGTGTCTCGCTGCAACATCGGGCACTAGATCCCTTTGGACTGCCACGCACACACAGTGGTGGCAGTGCTGAGCTTGATTTGAAGTGTCCTGTCTGCAACGGTGCAGCTGCATAAAGGAAACAGCTGCTGAAATATCACAGGCGGCCCCCCCGTGTCTCCTGGTATCTATCAGATACACACACAGTGGCCAGCTCAGCCTGGAGAGAGAGGACACAACAAAGACATCTGCAAGATGGCCTCGGACACACAACCCCAGTGATGTGCGCACTGCTGTGATGTCGTCTTCGCTGGGTGGATGACAGGCGCTCCGCTGTGATGTGCCCTTCTCTTGGCTTTATCCCACTCCTGCTGTTCCTATTTTTTATGTTGTGTGTGTAGAGACTGACACGCAAACAGGAAATTATGTCTTTGTTGGTAGCATGAAGAGTTGATTTTGAAGCTTTATCTTTAACTGGGTTAAGGATGGTCCAGATCCTCGTTTCCTGTCCTCGTCCTCTTTGCTGCGTTTTGACCAATTGTTCTGATGGTATACTTCCTGAAGATGTCACTTCAGTTCATGTGTGTTTACATCTTGTGTCTCAATGCAACCCTATACATCCTTGGAGATAATCTTGAAAACACGGTGGGCAGCCAAAAGCAGATGGTCAAAGACAATTTCTGACTCAAATGGCGTCCATCTTAAGAAAATACAAAACTGATACCACTTAGAGTGCAACTTAAAAAATAAAAAGCTATGCGTTGATTCCAGCTTTATCTTTGTTTGTACTGTACAGTGACAATTTGAGTCTATTTACATTTTTC
This sequence comes from Notothenia rossii, assembly GCF_949606895.1. Classification (NCBI taxonomy): domain Eukaryota; kingdom Metazoa; phylum Chordata; class Actinopteri; order Perciformes; family Nototheniidae; genus Notothenia; species Notothenia rossii. The sequence goes on from NC_136909.1 coordinate 33,971,754, forward strand.
CAGCACTTTTGGTTTGTATGACTTCTTATGTCAGAGCTGAAAGGGTTAGTGTAACCCACTGGACCCTTTTAAACTGACTAATGGGTACAACAATGTTTGATTTTGCTCCACAATTGAGCATAACGCTGCAGAACATGGTGCTAAATCATAAACTCTGGGCAATTTTGCCCAGCCAATGCAGGCTGTGAAAGGATTATTTTTCTCAGATTATTTTTTTCTGACAACATTATGGAAAGGAATCTGACAAGAAATAAAATACCTTCCTTTGCCTTTTTCTTAAATGGTCTGTTTTTTATTTTGTCATTTCACTTTTTGCTGGAAGTGCTGGCATTGTCCGAATGTGTTGTGTTGGAGTACAGAAAGTGTAGCTGAGTGTTAACATTGTTGAGGAGATGCAAGATTTCAGAACAATTTTAGAATTTTTAACAAGACTTGGCTAAACACAATAACAGAGAGGGTAAAGTGAAAGTAAAAAAATAACGTCTTATATACATTATCTCTTGGCTACTTTCCATCCGTTTTAGCAACTGCAGTGCCTTTGCTAAATACTGGCCAATTTCAAAAAATTGTTCTCCTGCTTGGTCACTCCAAAACATAGGGTTAAGGTTGAACATTACGGAAGTTAACCTTTAAAGCTCAAATTTACATCAAGTTCAAAATCCCTTTGAACAGCTTGAGTAGGTTAACGCGCTTGCTCCAGTTCATTCTCGACACACTTTTTTTTCGATTAAAAAGTTTACGTTCAATACAAAATATTTCAGTTAATAATTTAAAAGGTAATTCAAAATTAAGTTTTTCGTGAATATTCTTATTAGCTGAGATATAAACATCTCACTGGATAGTAGTTAAGTGCAAAATAAAACATGATGACTTCAAAGACCACCCGTCTTGTAAGACAAAACAACGCCTGTGTTTCAGTCATTTCCGCACCTTTGAACAATTGGTGGCATGAAAAAACTGTAAAAGAATGGTGGCCGACAGGTGCAAAGGCGCTAAAACAGCCTAAAGCATATCCATTAGGAGAAACGTACTGCGGATTAAAAAACACATACAAATGAAGAAACATCTTCACCAACTTAACAACACATGTGCCGCACTTAACATTCAACAACTTGATGAAAAATGCGAAGATTTAGTAACAGCGCTGTGGAAACGAAACACTGCAAATACAAAACACTGCAAATGAAAAAAAGCTGCAAGAAGCACAAAACACAACAGAAACAGGGAAACTAAAGAAGTGATGCACAGCACACAGCTGGGACCGGAGCTCTTGTTGACGACCAGGGATTCTAAAGTTGGCCAACTGTCACTTTTGTTGCAAAGTTACCTACAAAGTTGTATTAGCTTTTTTAAACTATCACATGATTCCTCCTAATATTACTGCAGTTTTGCTGTAAGCTAATTAGCTAACCTATTAATTGTTATTTAACGCTGTGCAGGTTTAGTCAAATTGGTGAAGATGTTTCTTCATTTGTATGTTTTTTGGCACATTTTTGCTTTTGTATTTGCATGGTTTCTGAAGCTGCAGCGTGTTTCTCATAATGGAAATGTTTTTGGCATTAAAACCTGTTGGCCACCTTATAAAAAGTATTTCCTTTAAAAAAAGAAGATGAGCAAAAGCTGACGTAATCACTTTTTATGATACTTTGCTTATGTGTTTGATAGATTCATGACACCACAACGTGTGATGAGACACACACAATGAGACACAACAATATATTATCAAACATCTGGTCAGTAAGAATGAATGATTCATGTCCCATTACACCACATCATAGACCAGTAAACACTCAAGGTTTTTGTTTCGCCTCATCAGCTGTTTAATTCTCAGTGGGAGTCTTAGGTTCCTGGAGTCTTTCAGCTTTCAAAATACCATCTTATGACACTTCTAAGGGAAACAGAACCCTCTGCCAAGTTATTTCTCATAGACGTATACCCCCACACCTGTTGCGTTACAGCTCCTTTGGGGTTTTGCGATATTGCTGACAATTACAAGACATCAAGAAAAGTCAATGGCATATGGACCCTACTTGAGCTGCTTTGGTGGAGTTGAGCTGAACCAGATGTTTTTGGAATCAAACAAGTTGAAAGGTGGAGTGTGGTATTTGACAGAGGACCCCCTGATCCAGACAATTCAAAAGCTTTAATGATCTCACAGAAATGTGCTTTTCAACGCACAAAGGTTCCTCTTACTTCGAACAGGTCTTCCTGACAAAACGGGTCTATGTGTTCATTGTGTGGTCATTCAATGTCATTCTTGCTTTTACATTAAATATCTGTCCTGCATATTTTTGTTGAAAGAAAAGTATTAACTTTAACAGAGCTTATTTGAACTTCTAATGTAGCAAAAATTACAAGAATTAGATACCAGATTCTCTGCTTTGTCTTGGGTGTGATGATTTTTGGGTTAAAAAAAAATGAATTTGCATCGCATTCGTAACTTTAAAACTACTGTAATTATGTCCCCCACTTATTTGAACTTAAACAATTCAAGTTACTTTGTTGCCTAAACATAACCAGATACTAAGCAAACACTGCCTTTTACCTGGTCAGTCGTAATCATGCACACTAAACTAATTATTCAATAATGGAAGGTTTTTAACTCATATTTGGAATGTATAAAAATCAATCCATACTTATCGTGTATGTTGTGCTGTGACCTGCATGTAATTGTCTGCAAAAGCTAAAATCCCAAAGTTCCCTCCAGGGGGAGTTTCTCTCCAACACACTCCCCCCCTGCCTGATAAGCCTCCATTGGACTCATTTGTTTACTTTCTTATCATGATGACATCACTATGCAACGCTTGCGCTTCCATTGGCTAGCGCTCCAACACATTGTACGTGATAAGCTAAAGGGCGGGACATCTCTAAGCGGTTGACTAATCACAACAGAGCTGGCCAGCTAACCAATCAGAGCAGACTGGGCTCTGGTTTCAGACAGAGGGTGAAAAGAAGTGCTGCAGCACAGGCAGTATGAGAAAAATAAAGAGCTTTTTGAACATTAAAGCATGGGAACATCACGAGGCACTAGGGGTTTCACAACTACCAATATTTACTAGTCGACACATTTTTCAAAATAGTAGTCGACTAGTCGTTACGTCATAATAAAGACACACAAAGAGAGGTGTACAACTCTATTTTATATTGGAACTCATACAGTAACATTAAACACTGCATTTTAATTTGTGTTACATGGCAAAGTAAATAACAAACAGTAACTGGACTCACCAAAATCGACAGCAAAAAACTCTTGTTTACATAAATGCCACGTAAATCCAGTGCGCAACACTTTATTCGCTGTCCTCCACGATAACGTCCACCTTTCCAAATTTTTGGTTTGGTTTGAACACCAACGCATCGACATGTGAGGGAAGGAGGCTTAACCGCTTTCGGGTGACAGTGTTGCCTGCCAGGGAAAAAACCCTCTCACTCGGGGTGCTTGTGGCTGGAATAGCCAGGTAGCTCCTCGAAAGCGGGGGAAGCGGTGCACGTTTTCTGCCCACCACTCCAGTGGATTATCCATTGTGGGGATATGCGGTGTCCGCTGGCAGTAATCCCGTAGCTCATCATCCGCATCACTGTTGACCCGTGTTTTCTTGCTGTTCGTTTGCCTCTGTTCAGTGCTGACGCCGGTCCGTTGCTCACTGGTGCTAGCATTACTGCTAGTGCTAGCTGTCGGCAGCGGGTGTTTCATCTTCAGATGGTTGCGCATAGCAGATGCATTTGTATTGTACTTCAGTACAGCTGTACACAACTGACACTTCACTGTGGAGTTGGTTACATCTTCGTTGAAGTACTGCCATACATAAGAATGTCGGACGTGTTTTGGAGCATTTTGCAGCACCTCGTTTACCTCAATTCTTTTCAGGACTAGTCGACTAGGGCCTACAGCGCCGACTAGTGGTAAAGGTAGTCGACTAGTCGATTAGTTGGTGAAACCCCTACGAGGCACAAAATAAAAATATGAACCTGAAAATTAGCACAATATGTCCTCTTTAACTGGCCACTATGTCAGTGATTCATCACTGAGACTGTATGTCTGTGTTCTAGAGGACCATTTATTTAACGTCTGGCAATTTTTCTAAGCTACTTCTCACATGCCTTTTTCAACAAAGAGAACAAGATCCCTTTGGGGCCGGTTTCCCATGTGGCAGAGTCATATAGAGCATCTCAAAGCAGGGTGACGCTGAGCTATATCAACAGTGACAAAAGTATATTGAATAATTATCTTTGGAATTAATACATTAGCCCAAACTTAAGTAAATGTCAGCAGATCAGGATATCTGCAAATGATAGGGAGAGCAGAGCAGAAATGTGAGGGAAGTTACGCTTCATTAATAACGTCTTCCGGCTAATGTGGGCAGATGAAATGATTCTTACAGAGAGCTGTCATTACAATCACACTGGTCATCTTAGATATCTAATTCACTGCTCACAATTGCAATCTTCCTAACTAGATGGGGGGCAGACAATTAACTCATTCAGTGGTGATTACCTCCAGGAAGGATTTCGACACCACGCATATTTGAAACAGGAAGTTTCGGGCTGTATATCATTAACTGGGGAGAGCTCCCCAAGCGAGGGACCATGGTTGGAATCCTGCCTGGCACCATTTGCCACGTGTCATTCCCTCTGTCTCTCCCTTCAAATCTTATTGAACGGCGAGCTACTGAAAAGCGGTAGCTCGCGGGCAGCTTTTCAGTAGCTTGCCGCTCGATAATCGATTATAGCGTAGTAACGTTGCTTCTTGGTTTTTTCGGCCGCGGCTGGACAATAACTTTTTTTTGTTTTTGAATGTTTTCTATGACACGAATATCAAATTGGTCATTGACGCAAGGAACAGATGTGACAGCGGCACAGAGACACAGGGATTTGTGTTTTTTTTTAAAACACTCGTTATCGTCATGTCAGGTTTTTGGTGGATTTAATCAAGTTGTGGATTGCAGAGTTTGAATGTCCTCTTGCTATTTTTAGTTGATAAATATGCAGCGCTGTCCCTGGCCAACTTGAGGACCCACACAAAGTTATATGATGAGGCCCTCTGTTCCGCGATCGTCGACAGGGGAGGGGTGCTAGTTGAGCCTCGCAGCCGACGAAAACACAGATGCTCCGATGGAAGGTCGGCTGCTTTGTAGCCACTTCAACCACCAGGATTTTGAAACGCACGGGTGTTCGAGGGCAGGCACCCCTTTATCCACTCAATAAATAAAGAAAGTGAGTAGGCTACAAAGGACTGTTGGCTCAACAATACTAAGACAACAGTACAAAGAATACTGAAACACTACTTTTATTTTGAACTCAGTCTCAACCACTCGGACTTTTCACAGACTCAACTTAAGCGTCCTTGACTCCAGTGCTGTTTCAAAGGTTAGAAATCATGCACTAAAAAGGTTGAATTTGAATGGATGAGACAAGACGAGTGTTGTCGCCATCTGTACAATCATCCATAGTTAACCCCACAGTGAAATGTGATTGATATTTCCTCTGACACGAACATCAGTTTGTCGTGAGCTTAACTGAGTCGCACACCTGAACCAGACCCTGCTCGCTAAAAAAGTGTGTTTACATTATTCACTGGTATGAATAAAGCACTCCAGACTCTTGATTGTGCAGCATATGTGAGGCTTAAGTTGTGTTCATCTGCCAATCCAAACATCTGTTTAGCCACAGCCGCACTGGAGCCATGCTCTGCAGTGACCCAGCCCCTGCCGCTGGGGCAGGAGGATGAAATATAGATGACAAGAATGGAAAAGAAAATACAGAAGTGAGTTCAGGGCGGTGGGTTATTGATGATCCCTATCCTGTCTCTTGAGCTGCTCTCCCTATTTTTCCCTTCCCAGAACTTCTCCATATTAAATGATGGTTCCAGGGTCAGAGGGTCTTCATTTCTGGTTACAATTAAGTATTGGTTGCACGCAGTGATGCTAATCTATAACATACATTATTGTTGTTTTCCGCAGGCTGAGGAGGTTCAACATGGACTGCATACTCTGCAACTTCTACAGGTGCACCATAGAGAGCATCCTGACCTTCTACAGGTGAACCATAGATAGGATCCTGACCTTCTACAGGTGCACCATAGAGAGGATCCTGACCTTCTACAGGTGCACCATAGAGAGGATCCTGACCTTCTACAGGTGCACCATAGAGAGCATCCTGACCTTCTACAGGTGCATCATAGAGAGCATCCTGACCTTCTACAGGTGCACCATAGAGAGGATCCTGACCTTCTACAGGTGCACCATAGAGAGGATCCTGACCTTCTACAGGTGCACCATAGTGAGCATCCTGACCTTCTACAGGTGCTCCATAGAGAGGATCCTGACCTTCTAAAGGTGCTCCATAGAGAGCATCCTGACCTTCTACAGGTGCACCATAGAGAGCATCCTGACCTTTTACAGGTGCTCCATAGAGAGCATCCTGACCTTCTACAGGTGCACCATAGTGAGCATCCTGACCTTTTACAGGTGCTCCATAGAGAGAATCCTGACCTTCTACAGGTGCACCATAGAGAGGATCCTGACCTTCTACAGGTGCACCATAGAGAGGATCCTGACCTTCTACAGGTGCACCATAGAGAGGATCCTGACCTTCTACAGGTGCACCATAGAGAGCATCCTGACCTTCTACAGGTGCACCATAGAGAGGATCCTGACCTTCTACAGGTGCTCCATAGAGAGAATCCTGACCTTCTACAGGTGCACCATAGAGAGGATCCTGACCTTCTACAGGTGCACCATAGAGAGCATCCTGACCTTCTACAGGTGCACCATAGTGAGCATCCTGACCTTCTACAGGTGCTCCATAGAGAGAATCCTGACCTTCTACAGGTGCACCATAGAGAGGATCCTGACCTTCTACAGGTGCACCATAGAGAGGATCCTGACCTTCTACAGGTGCACCATAGAGAGCATCCTGACCAGTAGTGTAGTGGGGATTTTTTTACTGGGGGTTTTAATTAGGTCATCCTAAACAATGGCACACAAGTGCGCACGCGCGCAGTGCACTCACAAAAAGGGCAGACAGGTCCACAGAAACTACCGGTATGCTTAGTCCTACTTTAGTGACTGTACTGCAAAAAGAAGACGGCGCTGCGCTCAACACACACACAGACTCAAAACCATGGACACAGAAACAATTTATAGGCCTAAATAGCATAAGCTACAGTATTGCAATAAGCAGACAGCGCTGCTTCTCTCTCTATCTCTCTATCTCAACTTTCACACAACTTTGGGAATTTCGTTTGTTTGTTATGAGTTTTAAATAGATTTTAAAACTCATAACAACCAAACAAAATTCCCAAAGTTGTCCTGATATTAATTTATTAAATAAACAAAACGAAAAATATAGCCTACTTATGCAAACAACATTGAATCTGGACTTGAAATTATTCTGATTAGGCGTAGCCTACATTGCAAATAAGCAGACAGCGCTGCTTTTCACACACACACACACACACACACACACACACACACACACACACACACACACACACACACACACACACACACACACACACACACACACACACACACACACACACACACACACACACACACACACACACACACACACACACACACACACACACACACACACACACCTTGGGTTTTGAAGACTTATAAATCCGAAATGGATGAAACAGACTTTGCAGCCCAGTTTCCCAGCTTTGCAGTCTATCCACGGGTATGCCTCTTGTTTCCTCCACCACATCTCCTCCGTCAATACCACTGGGAAAGGTGAGCTTGAGCTAGCTAGGGGAACGTTGCTGGCGCAGCTGACGTTAACGTTAGTGCTAGCATTATCCACGTCTTTAGGCGGCTCTTCTGATGATGTAGTACTAGTAGCAGCTTCACTTGTAGCTTCGGTGCTGCTACCCTCTTTCTTCTTGTGAATTATATTCTTTTTGGAAAAGAAGTAAAGTAAAAACATGTTAGCCTGCCATTATAGAGCTTTTTCGTTAGCGTTCTTGAGGGAAAGAGCTGCCGCAAAATCGGCGGGCAGCGAGCTGGCTCGCCGTGGGTGTGTCAGTGACACACCCCCAGCTGACACACCGCCAGTCACGAGCGTGATGACGAATCATAATCTTTAAGGAAATCGTTTTTATTTTGTATTATAATTACTGTGAAATGTATTATGTTTTTGTCATTATTACAACAAATACACACTTGCAACTGATAACAGAGGCAATGAATTTATATTTATTAGACTATTAAAAAAAAGATAAGTGTCCAAATAAGTGGGGGTACGGCGTACCCCCGTGTCCAACGCCCACAACACCACACTGACCTGACCTTCTACAGGTGCACCATAGAGAGCATCCTGACCTTCTACAGGTGCACCATAGAGAGCATCCTGACCTTCTACAGGTGCACCATAGAGAGGATCCTGACCTTCTACAGGTCCACCATAGAGAGGATCCTGACCTTCTACAGGTGCACCATAGAGAGTATCCTGACCTTCTACAGGTGCACCATAGAGAGGATCCTGACCTTCTACAGGTGCACCATAAAGCACTTCAAGACGAGGCACAACTGTGCGTGTCATTGGTGCGATGCGGCATAAATAGCACTACAGACGCTCCTCCGTGGTAATGCTGCCTTGAACTTCTCTATAATAATTTCGATAAAATAAAAATCTACATTCCTTGATGATGTAATTCTTTAGAAAGCCCTCTTTGTCAATTTTTTTTTTTTAGACACTACAGGTGAATAGCGTAATCTCTTTAACTTAAAAATATCAGTTGGAAATGTCTCCAGTTAATTACTTACATTAAGACAATTGTTTATTGCATTACAAGTTTTATGAAATAACATGTTTAAATCTCATTAAATATGTGCATATTTTAATACATCTTACAACACAAATCTGAACATTGGATATGCATGATATATGAACAAACCCTTCTGTAAAAACCTTCATAATATTGATACGAATATAACTGGAAGGTTTGGTGTATGTACGTGATACTGAAGTGGAAATCTCTCACTCAGAATTGGAGAAAAAACTAATTTTGAGAAAACAACTTTAAAGATTGCTGTGTGGTGCTACCTAAACCCTCCTGTTCTTTGGATGACAGCTTGCGCATCTACGTACTCCGTAAAGGTATTTCATGGTCAGGGTTATTTGTTTTTTGTCTAACCTTACTTTGTGCAAGGGACAATTGTTGTCGTCTTCTCTGTGAACCTTTTTTCCACTGTTCTTTTGCAATTTTGAGACTAAAATTTCCAGCGGAAAGCTAAACCAGGAAGTGTTTTAGCACACCACGTGACGCATCTGAACGAATTACGTTTTCAGAAATTGACACCAGCCAATGAGATTTCGTTTTTTGGTTTAAAGACCCCTTTGTACTTTCACGATTGGTTACAATACAAAGGGAAATGACCATATTTGGATCCGATGAGATTGTGCAGGAGAGACGGAGCTTTCCAACGATACCTTTGATTACATGGTGCAAACTGGTACTTCATGTTGCGTTAGAACAGTGACGAGCTGTCAGGGCCCTCTAGGGCCTACGATATTCTACAAAATAATATTTAAAAACATTTAAAACCAAAATAACTTGATTTAATTGTATTTAAAATAACATTTCCAAAGAAATAAATCCTTCAAATCTGCCTATTGTGGTGGAACATTATGGGACATAATTCACCGTTGTATAGTGTGTGGGCACCACGCAGCAGGGGCGGATCTAGACAAATATTCACGGGGTGGCAAGAGGGTGGCAGGAGAATTTCAGGGGTGGCATCCCCTGGCAGAAGTATATGCTGATTTAATCGCAGTCATATCAATCAATGTTAACTTGGAAAGCCACAGTATTGATATTTTAAATCAATAACATTAGGTGACATTATTGTGGCATATCAGTAAAGCCTTACATATAAATATATAAGGTAGCAGACATAATGTAATGCATTTTACCTGAATGAGTTGGTTTCACTCTTAGACCAGCAGGGGTACCAAATCTATGAAGACCGCTGCAGTAAGTACATTAATTAACTGTATCATCAATGTGTGTATGAATATGATAATATTAACAATCATATTATTCCTATCAGCTGTCAATCACTGTTATGATTCACAAATTCAGTGTTATTATTAAATGAACTATATTTTTTGGAGGAGTTAATGATGAATGTTCCTCAAGATGCTTGCTCACCCTCCTTCAAATTTGAAAGAAAAGTAATTACTATCATATATCAAAATAATCAAAAGAACAGTTCAGCGCCGCACAACTTCATTGCAAACACTTACAACCTTGACTTTACATCAGAAAGAACAAACATTAAAGAAGTGACTAACTGCATCAGTTAGGGTTAAAAAACGTGTATTCAGCTCCAACATATACATCGCTGCAGTTATTAACCAGTGGAAAGTCCTTACCTACCGGCCTAGTTAAATCAAAGTGGTTACTTTTTTTTGGCTTGGCAGTGTAGTTTTACACACCGTCTTATTTGACTTTCTCAGGACTTCAAACAGTTTTTGGGGGGCAGACCCCCACAAAGAAGAAAAATATATTTACACACGTAAGGTCATAATTTTAACAGATTATTATTCTCATCGACTCATCCGTGAGCAGAGCATCAAGTTGGCATGCCTATCACAGCTGAATGCGGCGATTACCATCTTGATCAGCAAAACGCCTCACAAACTATTTAAAGCTATGGTGCGTTTTGATTCAATACAGCCAAACTTGACAGACTCTTCTCTGTCATTGTAGATCGCAAACAGTGGCGGCGCCAGAGTATTTGTGTTGGGTAATCTATGTTAGGGCCGGCTAACCCATACAGTGGTGGGGCTCTCAAGTCAGTGTTTGCAATTACATACACGCTCCCCTTGACAGTGAAACGCCACGCGTGAGGTTTAGATTACTTCCCTGTCTCAATCCAAACTGAGCTGTATTAAATAAAAAGGCACATTTCTCTAGTAGTAAATAAAAAGGGCGAACTGGAGCCAATCCTGCAATTTCCCCAAAAGTGAAAGAGTTGACATGCTAAAAACCCAACCCCTGGGGGTCTGGGGGGATTCTCCCCCAGGAGATTTTTTGAAATACTAACATAAAATACACATTCTGGTACTCTCTTGAGAAGAAAAATAAATAAATCTATTACTCCACGACATATTTTAAAAAATGAATGCCATTTTAGTTTTTGGTTACTTTGTTCTGAAAGCTGAACCTGCTGCTCCTCACAGAGAGAAGAGGGGAGAGGCTGTGTGAATTACTTTACATTGTGGATAAGGGTGGATAGCCCCCATTGTTCTGTGTGTCAAAATGAAAGACAGCCCACACACCTATCAATCATCAAACCATGGGGTCTTATTTCATTATATGTTGATTTCTATCAACACGTAATGTTGTATCGATGTATATAGAGATGTACTACAGCAAAAGTATTCTCCGTCGGGACTTCCTGCAACAACACCACGCCGTTATCGTGATTCTGATTGGCCAGAAGACATTATCAAAGATGTTCTATTGAGAAGACGATCACTACGTGACAAAAGTTCAAAACCGTTTCTAGTCTTCGGTGACAAGTGGCTACTGAAATCAATCTTACTAACTGCTGTCAGTCTGTGCAATTTACTCCGCGCGAGTTGGCAGACTTTATTTTGCTTACTTTCACTTCATTGTTCATGGTGGGGCTAAGCCATTTCTTGGTATGGCTGCCTGTAGCCTACCCCAGCCATACCCTGACCGCAAATACCTTATTCCTTCCGTCTACTTGGATCAGAAATTCTTCTCGTTTTGTGCTGTCCCCCCGTTCCAATGAAATCGCCGCCAATCATATTTCCAAGCTCGCGCCAGGGGGGAGGGGTTACAAGGCTTGCGTCTTTTGCTGCATTCACTTGCACTCGGACATTAGAGATTTTCTCTCATAAATGTCCGATGAGCCACAACTTTTCTTTCAAAATAAAGCTGCCAACTGGGGTGGCAAGGCATTTTTTTGAGGTGGCAGCTGCCACCCCGTGCCACCCCGTAGAACCGCCACTGCACCACGGACCTGTTAGAGAGGGTACCTGATTTGTTGTGTTCATACAGTAGCTTGACAGCAACAGTTAGCAAGTGATTTGTTCCTCTGTAAAATCTAATGGAAAATAAAGTGTGGAGTTCCATACCAAACACGCCGCCTCCGACTTCCATTCATCGGCACTACACTGGTGACCCTGACGTTTTCGAGAAAGTTTCCGAAGACTTAGTGAACATGTCTGATCGCGATGTTTATATTAAACTGCCAGAGTTTTGGGAACATGCCTCTACGGCGTGGTTCGCACACGTAGAGGCACACTTTGCCTGTCGCCAGGTCCGTGAGGAGGACCTGAAGTATTTTCACGTGGTAGCAGTTGGTTGGATTTATCACAGATCCCCCACGCCAGGGCAAATATGAGGCGATTAAAGCCCTTCTCCTTAAGACATCTAGCTTATCTGCTAAGGAGAGGGCTCGACAGATTTTTGGGATTCAGGGTCTGGGGGACAGCAAGCCGTCCCAGCTAATGGAGAAGATGGTGAATCTGCTGGGGGGGGAAGATCCCCGGATTTAGTTTGAAGAGACGTTCCTGCGCCACTTGCCCCCCCGGGTTCAGACGGCGCTGGCCAACACGACCATTACTGAACCCCGCGCCCTGGTTGAGGGGGCTGACCGTTTCTTCCTGGCGACCCAGCAGCCCGGCGCAGAGGTGCTGGTTGCAACGCTCAGTGCCCCCCTGCCGGTTAGGAGGGCTTGGTGGGAGCAGACCGCGGAAGCTCCAGGCCGGTGTGGGGACACAGGAGAGTGATTTTACCACGCGCGGCTCAGGGCCGAGGCGAAGAAGTGCATCGCTCCCTGCAACTACAAGCCTCCGGGAAACGAGAGGGCCGACGCTCGATAATGGCCCTGAGCGTTGGCGGCACGAGCAGGCTTCTCTACGTTAGCGACAGTTTCTCAGGAAGCTGGTTTCTCTGTGACACGGGTGCTCAACTGAGCGTGATTCCTGCGTCGAGGGAGGACGTCACTCGAGGGGGGCACGGACCGCAGTTGACGACAGCTAATGGCAGCCCCATCCGCACTTATAGCGTGAGGCCTATGTGTTTATGTGTTGGGGAGCAGCGTTTTCGTCACAGCAGACATTTCTTTTCCCCTCCTCGGGGCAGATTTTTTATGTGCTCACGGGCTCCTGGTGGACATTAGAAACAAGCACTTGGTTGATGCCTTGACGTTTTCCTCCCTCGTGTGTATGCTTGGCAAAGCCGCGTACAACGGGCTGTCGGGATGTCGGGCTCACTGTCACGTGCGGACAAGTACCTGAGGTTGTTGGCCGAGTTCCCGGACCTGATGCTGCCCACCTTCTCTGCGCCCACCACCAAGCATGGGGTGAAGCACCATGCCACCACTGAGGGACCCCCAGTCTACGCCAGGGCCCGACGTTTGAACCCTTCCAAACTCCAGTAGCGAAGGCGGAGTTCTCAACCATGGAACGAATGGGTATCATCCGCTGGTCTGACAGTCCTTGGGCATCTCCCTGTTGGCGCATCCGTCACCCACGGCCCCATTCTCCATTACCACTGACGCATCGGACTACGCCGTCGGTGCGGTGCATGAGCAGTGGGTGGAGGGCGCCTGGCAACCACTCACCTTTTTCAGCCGCCAGCTGACGCCCAGGGAACGCGGGTACAGGGCTTTTAACCGGGAGCTCCTTGGACTCTGGCTGGCCGTGCGGCACTTCCGGTTTTTGCTGGAAGGCCGTGAATTTACGGCGTTCGTTGACCACAAGCCGCTCACGCTCGCCATGTCCGCTTAGGGTGGGTATGAGTGAACAATGGTTGGCAGATAATATCCCAGGATACTGGTTTCTGTCCAGTGTGACCAAAGGTCAATGTTGAGCACTGACAATGGCCACTTTAATGGCATCATGACCATTGGAATCAGGCAACCAAACCGAATACTTATTATAGTATGTTACTAACATTGCAATCACAAACAAACACAATGCCATCGAAATCTTATCGTATTGACCAAAAGACCAATAGTATTAATTGGAAACATGAGTAATGTAGAATTTATTTTAGCTTAAGGAATATTTCAAAATAGTGTAAGTGGACTTCAACTTGAATAAATCAAGTTGCATAAAAGACAACCACTTTACATTATTTTCGAAATATTCCTTGAGGAGCACAAAACAACATGGACCTGATCCCATAAAGGCCGGGACACAACAACCCGATTTTGGCCGTCAATAGATATCGATAGATGTCTGGCCGTCGATGAGCAACCTGTCGCCCTACTCAGATTGGTGTGTCCCGCCCCGTCGTGTCTTTTTCGGCCGTGCCGACACCTTCCGCCACCAATTCGAAATGTTGAATCGGGAGGCTGTCGGCTAAAGGCTGTCGGCCAAAGAAATCACTCTGATTGGCTGTTCAGCTAGCGAATCAGTGCATGATAAGTGAGGGACCCAAACAAATGATTAAGAAGGCAAATCTGAGATTTCATTTCACTCCAGCTCTCGACACAGGTTCGGGAAAGCCCCATGAGCTTCTCGCTGTAGAGTGAAAATGGAACGCACATGCTATTTGTTGTTTGTTTATATCACGCAGTCTCTTCTTCTTCTCTCGGTGTATCACGCAGTCTGTCTTCCGGTTGTTGCCTCTTTTGAATGACGAATACACAATACCGCCGCCTGCTGGTAAGGAGAGTTATTGCCATTCACGCATGCGCAGTTTGTACGTGCAACTTGGCCGTTGGCTGAAGTCTTTGCGGTGTGTTCCAGTGCGACTGTTGGCCAAGACGCAGGAGACGTGAGGCGACACAACAGTCGTGTTCCATCGGAACGTGTTCTTTGGTGTCAGTTTGGTGTGTCAGGGCCTTAAGATCAAGTATGTTGGAGATAAGGGACATGGCAGACATCCTTCTAGCAGTCTGCAGTGTTAATTCATCTAGATTAAGTTGTCGTGATCCTCTTCAAAGTGTGACCTCCTCCATACAGTAGCAGGTGCTGAGGCAAGTAAAATGGCCCCGAATGATTGATGCCTTTTCAATTAGTCACAATGCGAGACCTTCACATGTCACTCTCCCTTCCTTATTAATGACATGCTGCGTTAATACTGGGTGTGTTTTAGAGCCTCAGAATAAGGGAAGTAATTAATGTGCTCGGCCTTAAAGACATAAGACGACGGAGGAATCATCTGATAAGAGCTTGAGGTGTTTTATATTATTATATTAATGTACTTCATTATCTCCATGCACTTCCTCCTATGCACAGGGCTTCGACAGAAGCTGATATTGACATGTACTACACTTAATTTACATGTACTTTGAAATTAATCTTTGTTTTAGGAAATGAACCTCCAGTTGTGACATTTGATTGATAAAGAAAAAGTTACATTTTGTCTTTCCCTGAGGCATTCTATAATTGCATGTGTACAATGTCCCTGATGCATTAACATTACCACTTTGTTTTGATGCCCATTACTTTATTCATGTTTGAGCCAACAGCACTAATTTGCATTATATTGTAGGTAATTTGATTTTGTATTTATATTAAAGGAATTTTCTGATCTACTTTATATTTTTCCATGTGCCACAAAGCTCAATTGTTGTCTAAAGACGATTAAAAAAACACCTTGTTGACATGTTCCTTCATTACGAACATGGTCAATGTCTATTTTGACCCAATCCCCTGAAAATAATCACAAGAGCACCACATGTTTTACATATTTTAAACTGATCTATTTTCAATGCAAGAAGAATTTTGATGATTGTTTTCCAGGCATTACGTTATTTACAATATACTACAAAAAGGATAAGATGCAGAGCTTCCCTCGCGTGATTTCCGAACTCCACTTCCTGCCTTAAGAAGTGCGAGAGTTAAGCTGTGTAATATGTTAGCAACTGATTTTCATTTGGCCCTCAGGACAACATCAGAGACCTGATAGCCATTGATCCTCCTTTGTAAATTTGGAGGTCAAATAAGTTTGTTCACGCAATTGAAGATTGCAACAATAACTCCAGACAAATACAGGATTATATGGTACATACACTACAAATGAAAATACAAGTGTTCTCAGCGTGCACTGTACAGTATGTTGTTGTTAGATAATACCCCAAGAGATACTTCTGACCTCTATAAGCCAGTGTCTGAACTCCCGAGGGGCCAGACAACTTCTTAATACAATCAAAGCCTTGGTTTTTTCACTGATCCCATTGCCTAAAATCCCCTTAGGAACAATATGTGTGCTTACTGTAAATGCACAACACTGTGTTACACTGTACATTGAACCAACTAACCATCCTCCCAACGGAAAGTTGGATGAACCAAACCACCAATGCAGAACTGCCCTAAACCTGCATTCTCTCTATCCAGCATATAGGATGACTCCACTCATTGCAATTTTTAGATTGCATAGAAGTCTATGACAAAATGACCCTACTTCAATTTATAAAGCATGAAATAATGTTATCATTTTAAGTAAAATAGACCATAAATCAGAGTTGGTCTGTGATTGACAGGTCACTACGGAGGAGATTTCCGGTTTGGGCGTTTGAAATGTGAAATGTTGCTGTGTTTTCAGGATTATGTAACACAGGAAATTAGGATTATTGAAATATAATAATTGTAATTACGGTGCCATAAAAGTATAATATACAATAAATCAGAGACGGCCTGTGATTGACAGGTTGCTGCGAAGAGGATATCTGCTTTGGCAATTGTCCGTGTGTTCGTCTTCGAAGATGCTGGAGGACAAGATGCCAAACTCGAGTTTTCAAAACAGTAATGTAGTCCACAAATCTATGGATGACTTCACGGTGAGTACGTCCACTTCCTGTACACAGTCTCTGGGATCAACCAATATCAAATTGGACACAGTGGACGACACTAGACATTGCAATGGATTTTAGAAGGTGTGCATGTTGACTCTTTCATATGATGATTGAATCTTTCCTGGTGTTGAGGAGGTAAAATAGGCCCTTTTATGCATTTTGAGGTTTTCCTTTTTCTGTAGTTTTTTTTTTTTTGTGCATGTAAATGGTCTGAAAAGGCTAAAACCCGAAAGTTTCCTGCCTAAAACACCACCATTGTTTTGTGTGATGTCTGTAATGGCACCTGAACACAATAACAAGTGCCTTTCTGCTTGATGTCTGCTGCTTTTGTAGCGATGGCCCTGGTGACAGAATCAGGACTGCAGTGCAGCTTCATATCATTGACGGTGTTTCTCTGCAGCGGGGGGGGGGGGGGGGGGGGGGGGCGTTGATGGTTCGGTGGCTTCAGGGGCTTTCTCAGGTGAAAAGACGTCAAGGGGATCTGGAGCTGCAGATGGATTTCTTCACTGCAGATCCATGCAGGCCCCCAGGGGCCACTCTCACTTTGTCTTAATGTCATTCTCTTTCATCCATCCAGACAGGTGAGATGATTGAGGCTGTCCCAGCCAATTGTCCAAGAAGCATTTGATAGAAGAGCGGGTCAATGAGGAGGAGAAATGTAGTGTAATATAGGCAGGGAAAATATTAAAAGGGATTTGTCGCAGTTGGATCATGGTTAGATATATGGCAATAATGGTGAATGTTGATTTTCTTTTACAGTGACAACCAGAAACCGATCGTTCCTTTAGGCAGTAATATAAAAAATTCTGGATAAAACAATTACAATTATATCCCAAAAAGCTTCTCATGATTGAACGCAAGTTTAGGTTTTAATTCTCTTTGGTGTGTCTTGTGTAATTTAACCAAGAACATTTACTCCATGTTGGATACATTCCTCTACAGGTTCAATTCACCTTGAACATTGGGGTTTCTACTACCAAAGCAATCAAGACAAGAAATTAGTTTGGTTTCAGTAAGTGTATTTTCGAATTTTGGACAGAGCCAGGCAAGGCTTTATGCTAAGCGAGGCTAACTGCACAAACTTAAATGCAAGAATCCTGTAGGTTAATTCCCTGTTAATAAACCCACCCAGCTTTGATGCAACTGCTATAACCTCACTTAAAGCCTAACCTTTAAAATGCTATGTACAGGGGTGCACATAAGTGGTACGCAGGTACGCATGCGCGGCAACAATCTGAAATGCGTACCGTCACTTGTGTCACAAAGCGCATTTGCGTACCGATGTATATGTGAAGCTTTTTCAGAAGGCGGTTAGATCATCGGACGACGGAGTTGGTCTCCGTGTGCACAGACAGGGCTGCTGTTAACGTCGGCCTGTACAGCAGCACTGCGCTAAAACAGCTGATCACAACGTTCACACGCTCTGTGGTCACGAAGCTCTGCACTCTACTACTACCCCCCCCCCGTTGACATTCGCGATACAGAGGGCTTCATCATACTCCACTAGCACCCCCACCCGCTGACATTCGCGATACAGAGGGCTTCATGGGAACTTTGAGGGGAGCCGGAAGTTGGAGTACCAAACACTGACTCCAGGTACTCATCTGAGTACCTCACTGAGAAAGTTGTGTGCACCCCTGGCTATGTACATAAGAGAGATTATTATATATAATTTATTTTTGTTTCATTGGCCAAGGTGTAATCGAAACAGGTAAGTTTTCATCCTGCGACGGAGGATATGTAGACTTTCTGTTGTCCTGATGTCAATGGGGAGCACATTCCACCATTTAGGGGGCCAGGATATCTAAGAGGCGTATTTTTGTTAAAGGGATACCTGGGTTCCACTTAGGGTGAGGGAGTAGCAAGCTTAACTGATGCTGATCAAAGTGCACGTGCTGGACTTTATGGTTTAAGCATGTCCTGGATGTAGGAAGGGTGTGGAGGAACGGTGTAGGAGAACTTTGGGAGGTTAAAGGACAGTCAGGCTACCGCATTCTGGATGAGCTGCAGATTTAGGTTTTAAGTCTAAGTGTACATTTGTCTAACAAATTGACTGTAAAGATGTAAAAAGGGGGTCTAAAAAATGATCATGTATTTTTTTGTCTGTTTGAAAAGGTGACTTAAAGCTGAAAAACAACAACCTTCTGAGATATCCCCTTTTTTCATAAATATTTACCTGTTTTTACGATACCAAGGTAACAATTTAATCATAATCTGGTGGAAATCTGGGGAGCCTGTCTGCAAAACAGGATAATCATGAGGATAATCTCAATTATTAATAGGATGGTACAAATATGATTCACTGACCGATTGTTTGAACACACAACAGAGATGAAGCAAAACAAAGGCAGCCAGGGAATGATCATGTATGTGTTGAACATGACCAATAGGAGATCAACAGAGCGATGTGTTTGGGCAATTTTGGCTCTAGAACTCAATTAGTCCGTTGTGATGTTGTTTATCTGGGAATTTGACCTTGTGTCATTTAAGGCAAGGCAAGGCAAGTTTATTTATATAGCACTTTTCAGCACGCGACAATTCAAAGTGCTTTACAAAATCAATTAAAAGGCATTTTAAGAATAAATACAGTAAAACCACATTATATAATAGCATTTTACAACAGGCTTTACAAAGCAAAGATAATAAAATAAACACAACATGTATACAATACATGTTTAAATGGCATACTGCAGTGCGAATATGAACAGCTCAATTAAAAGCAGCGGCAAAAAGATATGTTTTCAGTCTCGATTTGAAAATAGTAAGAGTTTCTGCAGACGTGCATGATTCGGGTAGTTTGTTCCAGATTCGGGGCATAATAGCTTAACGCTGCTTTTCCATGTTTTGTTCTTACTCTCGGAACCGAGAGCAGACCCGTCCCAGAAGACCTGAGACACCTTGATGGTTCATAGTTATGTAGGAGATCGTTAATATACTTTGGTCCTAAACCATTTTGTGATTTAAAAACGAGCAATAGTACTTTAAAATAAATTATTTGGCCAACTGGAAGCCAGTGTAAAGATTTCAGAACCGGACTGATGTGATCCACTCTTTTTCTGTTAGTGAGTACTCGACCAGCAGTGTTCTGAATCAGCTGCAGCTTTCAGCTGTGAATACACTTTTGCAGTAGTCGAGTCTAGTGAAGATAAAAGCATGGACAAGCTTTTCTAAATCCTGTTGTGACATTAGTTTTTTAATCCTAGATATATTCTTAAGGTGATAGTATGCCGACTGAGTAGCTGTTGTAATGTGACTGTTAAAGTTCAGGTCTGAGTCCATCACTACACCTAGATTTCTAGCTTTATTAGTTGTTTTGTAGTCTGACGACTCTCTGCAATTACTTAATCAATAGTTCAATTGGATGATGTTCTGAGTCATCCAGTCATTGATGTGCTCAATGCACTTGCTTAGTGTTCTAATTGGAGAATAGTCTCTTGGTGTAATTTAAAAATAAATCTGGGTGTCGTCTGCATAGATGCTTACATCGTTGTTTTTAATAATTTGAACCAGTGGTAGCATATAGATATTAAAAAGCAAAGGTCCTAAGATGGAGCCTTGAGGAACCCTGCATGACATATTTGTGACCCGCTCTCTCGAAATCAGTCGGCAGTCGCAAAGGCTCATTTCAAAATAAACGTGGATTTGTGTTTTTCGAGGTCCGGGTGTTTTGTTTGGTTTTAAATAAACAAAGTCTTGGCTTTCAGAATATGAAACTTTTATTTCCAAAATCACACGATAAATACATTTTTGAAGCTTGTAAAGGGAAGATGACAGCTCGCCTCTCACTCACCACTCTGCTGTTCCTCAGCGCCGCTCTCCCTCCCTCCGGCTGAAATTATGAATGCAAGGCATATATTAATCATAGATAACACGGCAGGGTCCGTTACAGTTTGCTTTCATCTGATTTCAAATAAATAAAGTCTTGGCTTTCAGAATTTTAAACTTGTTTCATCAAATTCAGATGATAAATACAACTTTGAAGCTTGTAACGGCATAATTACAAGCGGAAAACGGAGTAACTAACTGAGTATGAAAAAATAACTGAGTGTTTTCCCCGGGAAACAAACACAATACACACAAATGCAAAAATACACAAACACACACACACACATTCCAACAAGTCCTCCAAGTCATACGACCAAATGGGCCGATTGTTCAGGCTCTTATTACGACCAAATATATTGTTTGTTCAAGCGCTTAATACGTCCTATAATTACGTTTGAAAGTTTTCGCCCTCTAGTGCTCCCGTTGAATGCTAACGTTACAAATGGTCGTTTATTCACAAATAACCCTCTCTGTAAAATCCTAAATTGTAGGATAGTTTGGCCATTAAAACGCTTTTTGATTAGATTTCTAGCGAGAAGTGTGTATTGTACTTTTAGAATCCACGTCCAGTCGATATGTAGGATCTATAGTTTGATAGAAATTACGAAGATGATTTGTGGTATGCGGCAGCCTCCATGTAAAGTTACGGGTTGAAAACAGTATTTCCGGTCTCAACGTTTTCATAATAAAATCAATGATCAAATGATTTAACAGTGATATCTGCAGTACTCATCAACTAAAAAATATCAGTTTATCCTTGTTAATTATACGACATTTATTGGTTTAAATTGTGTACAATGCTTTTGTGTTTTTCCCATAGGTTTTTCTCTTTCGATTCTGAGAGACACCTTTCCTTTTTCAGAGGTTTTGATAGGCTAAAACATCGATTACTTTAGCCGCAATGCATGTTGGGATATGGGGTTCATGCGATATGAAATCAGAATTTTTTTTTTTTAAATAAGTTAATACTTTATTGCACTGCAATACACGGTTCGGCTGCATTACATATTACATATCTGCCGTATGTATTTATTTATAGAGCCCTGATCAGAAGACCTTTTGACAAACTGTAAGAAATGCCCCCAAAACTATAGGTTACTTACGTAATCCCAGTTCTCAGAGTAACATGAAGTGAGATGTCTCACTATGGGATGTGCCTCAACGCGTATGCAAACAGAAGCATCAATCTCATTACGCCAATCCTGTTTGGCTGGTGATCTTGACGTCTACGTCAGGGAATCCACCCACCCTTTAAGTAGCTTGCGCTACGTTGCAGCCTCATTCAAAATAAGCACCTCTTCTCGCTTCGCATTAGAAAGAAGGGCCGTCTGGTGAGACATCTCACTTTACATTACATTACATTACATGTCACTTGTTAGACGCCTTTATCCAAAGCGACTTACATACTCAATACAGTGGACAACTCCCACAGGAGCAATTTGGGGTGAAATGTCTTGCCCAGGGACACAACAACATGTAGTGGGATTCGAACCTGTGACCCCCTGACCCCCATTCCAAGGCTCTATCCACTGTGCCACACGCCTCTTCACTCCTTACTTCATGTTACTCTGAGAACTGGGGTTACGTAAGTAACCTATAGTTCTCATTCATAACACTCCGTTCGATGTCTCACTATGGGATATTGAAACTCCCGTATTGCTAGACATGCTTATCTCGAAAATCACCAAAACAACCAGAACTTAACAGGTAGAACCCTGTCTCAACACGGGGCTCAGCACTGCGCGGGCCACACTTGGAGCAGAGACATCTAGCCTGTAAAAGCGGACAAAAGTGAGCGGTGAGGACCAGCTCGCTGCTGCACAAATGTCTTGGATGGAAACACCCTTGAACAAAGCCCAGGATGTAGCCAGTCCACGAGTAGAATGAGCACGCAGGTCCGTTGGTGCCTGCAAACCCTGACTCGTATAAGCCAGAGCAATCACTTCCACAATCCAGTGGGAGAGCCGTTGCCTGGTAACGGGCTTGCCCTTATGAGGGTTAGCCCAGGATACAAAGAGTTGGTCATTGCATCAAAACTCTTTTGACCTGTCCATATAGGTGCGTAAAGCACGGACTGAGCACAGCAAATTCGGCCGCTTTTCCTCAGAGGAACACAGCAGCGGAGGAAATGCCTCAATGTCAATGGGGGTACATGAGCCAACCACCTTAGTTACAAAGGCAGGGTTGTGCTTCAGCAACACTCTCGTTTGCCCCGGGGCAAACTGAGTGCATGAAGGATGTACAGAGAGCGCATGAATGTCACTGACTCGCTTGGCAGATGTCAGAGCCAGTAACAACACTGTCTTCAGTGACAGGTGTTTCATGTCAGCTTCTTCCAGGGGTTCAAATGGAGGTCGAGTGAGCCCATCTAAAACCACTGCCAAGTCCCATAAGGGCACCAGTGACCTGGAAACAGGGAGGAGCCTGTGAGCCCCTTTCATAAAACGGCAGACCAAGGGATGTTGGCTAGCCGTCTTTCCCTTAAAGCCCACATGGCATGCAGCAATAGCAGCCAGGTACACTTTGATCATAGAGAAAGCCCTTTGTTTATCAATCAGGTCCTGTAGAAATTATAAAATCACCCCGATAGGACATTGAAAAGAGATGTGTCCCTTTTGAAGGCACCACTCCTCAATCACCCTCCACTTACAGTCATAGAGGGACCTGGTGGAGGAAGCTCTTGCAATCTGAATCGTGTTTATCATCTTCTGAGGGAGCCCCACTGTATTCAGGTTATACCACTCACGGGCCAGGCCCATAGTGCCAAGCGCTCTGGGTGTGGGTGAAAAATCGTCCCCCCCGCCTGAGACAGTATGTCCCTGGGTAGCGGGAGCTGCCACGGCTGCCCGCAGAGCAGCTGATACAGATGTAGCACTGAATTTCAGACTCCAGCTTACAGCTTCCTGCCTACGAACTGCCTAAGACCAGTATAGAAGAATGTTAGGGGCATTGCGTTCCAAGAATGCAGGGTTGTTGGTTGTTCCTAGAGTCTCTAAAAGTACAATGGGAGCCAGAGCCTTTTCTTATCAAGCTCCACTTTTGTGGAATCAGCTTCCAGTTTGTGTTCGGGCGGCAGACACCCTATCCGTTTTTAAGAGTGCGCTTAAGACCTTCCTTTTTGATAAAGCTTATAGTTAGGGCTGATTAGATTCAGCCCCATATTTTTGCTGATATAGGCTTAGTTTGTCGGGGGACATCTTACTTCTTCCTTCTCTCTGTCTATACCTGTGTACTCTCATGTTCCGATTAACCCAGCTTCCCCAAATTTCTTTCTTTTTGGTGTCTATATACGCCGGGATCCGGAGTCATGGATGATCCTGCGGTCCTGTGTCATGGATCGCGAGTCCTGGATCTTGAATCGTGGCTGTGGTCCTGGATCATAAGTCCTGGATGGATATCCTCGTGGATTCATCTTCCTATTATACACACATGCATTTCCAAACATTTGGACTACCTATGTTGCAAATGTATTATCTTTTCAATTTACACACGGCATCTATTGCACGTCTGTCCGTCCTGGGAGAGGGATCCCTCCTCTGTTGCTCTCCCTGAGGTTTCTCCCATTTTTCCCTTTAAACTGTTGGTTTTCTCTGGAAGTTTTTCTTTGTACGATGTGAGGGTCTAAGGACAGAGGGTGTCGTATTGTCATACTGATATGCTGTACAAACTGTGAAGTCCACTGAGACAAATGAAACATTTGTGATATTGGGCTATATAAATAAACATTGATTGATTGATTGATTAAGCCCTCCCACTATTTTCAAAGAGGGCGTTGCCAGATTTTCAATTTCAGGTTTTAACCAGGAGATGGCGCTTCATTCACAAATACAGAAAGACAAGTTTCATGGACTTTCAGTTGTGTTTTGAAGAGCATTTGAACTCATCAATATTTTAGATCAACTAAAGTATATGTAATCTTGTAATTCAATAATATATAGTCTTTATATATTAAATAATCATAATTATAATGTAAATGTTTACATTACACTTCTTTATTTGTTATGCTCATACTTTTACCTTTACAATCGTTTGGTTTAATATGCAGTATATTTTTTGTATATTTTTGTCTTTGCTTCCTCCTGCTCCCTTTCGGACACATACTGTAGGATTTATTATTATTATTAATATGAAGATATTATTAAGATAAGATAAGATGTTACTTTATTGATTGAACATTTTAGTTTAGAATGTGCTGTCCCACGGTAATTCAGAAGGCTCACAGGTCACATTCCGACCATTATTTAAAACAATAGGTGCTTTCACACCGTCTACAGTTTGATTTGTAGAGAGGGACCTCTGTGGCTGAATGGCCAGATTAGGTGTGGCGCATTTATCATAGGTGATCAGAGCTAACTGCCTGCCGTCAGATTTCATTTAAAAAACAGATCTGATTTTAAGACTACTTCAGCGCTCATAAAGAATGATAAGAATAAGAATAATGCGTATTGAACTGGTTTCATTAATTAGTGAGTTTATTTAACACTAGAACCGCCAATCGGGTCAATTTGTGTGATGTGTGTTGTGTGTGTGCAATGTAACTTTTTTTCAATAAAATATTAAAGTCTCCCAGTCCGTGACTTTTCCTGAAAGTGTGTTATGTAGCACCCTATGTTGTTAAAAATTGCATTCTAATAGCGGGATTTGACAGGTTTAGGTAGGCCTATACAAAAACCTCTGGCGGTTCTAGTGTTAAGGTACAGTAGAAGACCTTTTTTATCAGTAACAAATTTAGCAGTTGAACATAAAAGTCAACTAACTGAGGGTCACTTGCAATGACAGTGTTGTGTCTAACAGTAAGCTTGTCACTCAGAGTAACCTCCAGTTAATTTAGATGCTGGAGAAGAAAGATCAGGGGGGAGTGGGGAGAGAGCTGTGGTTGATGGGCCATTAGTTGTGTAAATACACAGCTGAGAGCTGCCGTTTCATTCAGACTGTTTAAAAAACGGTAACAACGGACTATTTTTCTTAGCGGATGCATGTCAATTTAAATAAATACATTACAACTATTTTTTAAATCAATACAACTATTTTTTAAATCAATAAAAAAAAATCTAAATCCAAAATAGGTCGTTTGTGCGATTCATGTAGATCTGCAATAAAAATATTTTTGGGGTATGGGGGGGTCTGGGACCCGGAGTAATCTGCGGCCGTGAGCTGTTATGTGCCATCATGACACGCGTGGTGTTCTTTTCTATATATATTATAATGAAGTGCGAGCTTTGTGTTCGAGTCTTCCTGCCTGTCGGCTCTGCTCATGGTGGATGTACAATAAGGCTCTGCTGCTCCGACATGATGGTCTAGCTTCAGCAGCTACATTACCTACGGGTACGTTCGTTAATGTTAACTGTGCGGTCGGAGTCACTGTGGCACAGACTGGACCGCTGGTGAACAGCTGTTAGAACGGGCCGTTCAGGTGTTCAGAGCAGAGCTCCCTGTCGGAGCGGCAGAGCGTGATGTGAACTGAAACGTTTTTCTGTGGCAATATTATTTAAGGAATCGTTGAGCTAGCTAGCTAGCTAGCATACATTGTCACTATCTGCTAACGTTAGCTTTAGCCTTCTATTTCTAATAGTTTTTTGCATAGGCTATAAACAGAGGTGGTATAAAAATATTTTTGGTGGGGCTGTTGATATAGTGAGTAAAAACTTTTTTGGGGGGAGAAATTACCCCTTAAATTGGGACTTCTGGTGATGTAATGGCCCCATAAAATCGTGGTTCTAGGGCCAGGAACAACCAGGCTGAGTCGGGCTGAGTATGCTAAACTAACTGCGGTCAAGCCAGCCTCCACTCGGGAAAACCTAGTCAAGCCAGCCCTCACGTGATATTGTGGTGCGCGAATATCCTATGTATTACGGTAGAGTAAAAAAAAAAATCATCCCTCTGTGTTTAGATGAGAATAAAACTAAAACTGTCCAGTATCAGAGACTCATTTCACTTCAGGGTGATAGCAGGACATCCCATCTAGTCACTCAGAAAAAATCAGGACATTCTGATGTAGAGTTTCAAAATAAAAGACATTTGAAATCTCTATTGTATGAGCTATCATCCCTGTTTTTAGATGAGAATAAAACCAAAACTATCCAGTATCATAGATCCATCTCACTCCAGGATGATAGCAGGACACCCCATGTCGTCACTCAGAAAAAGTCTGGACATTCTGATGTAGAGTTTCAAAATAAAAGATGAAGTCTCATATATGAGCTATCATCCCTGTCCCCAAAGGTCTTTTATTTTTGAAACTGTACATCAGAATGTCCTGATTTTTTCTGAGTGACTACATGGGGTGTCCTGCTATCACCCTGGAGTGAGATGGATCTATGATACGGACAGTTTTTTTTTTATTCTCATCTAAAAACAGGGATGATAGCTCATATATGAGACTTCAAAGGTCTTTTATTTTGAAACTGTACATCAGAATGTCCTGATTTTTTCTGAGTGACTAGATGGGGTGTCCTGCTATCACCCTGGAGTGAGATGGATCTATGATACTGGACAGTTTTTGTTTTATTCTCATCTAAAAACATGGATGATAACTCATACAATAAAGATTTCAAAGGTCTCTTATTTTGAAACTCTACATCAGAATGTCCTGATTTTTTCTGAGTGACTAGATGGGATGTCCTGCTATCACCCTGAAGTGAAATGAGTCTTTGATACGGGATAGTTTTTGTTTTATTCTCATCTAAACACAGAGGGAGGATTTTTTTTTACTCTACCGTAATGCGCACCGCAATATCACGTGAGGGCTGGCTTGACTAGGTTTTTCCGAGTGGAGGCTGGCTTGACCGCAGTCTAAACTAGAGAGAGAATTGCTGTCAAGGGGGCTACAACTACAACAAGATGAACATATTTGCCCGTGATGTAATTGTAATACACGTTTCAAAATGATGCCGAAGTAACAACATACTGATACTGGATAGTAAAAACCATGAATTAAGTGTTTGACAAGTCTGGAGACAGACGGCAGGCGAAAAACCTTTTAAAATGCGTGTTTTCTAATGGAGATTTGGCTAAGCTAACGTTGTAAATGCTCCGACCTTCCACACTCACAACAACGGCCTATACAGACATAAATAAACCAGCGACTGTATTCGCCATGACACAGACAGTATGTGGTTTGTACTTGTTTAACTTTTGTCTAGTTTCTGAACAGATATGAAGAGCTGTGAGCTCTGAGTGTTAAGAGCTAACAGCTGTGTTGTTTTTCTGGGGAGCTCATTGAAGATGACGTCACGGCTCCCCCTAAACTGCGTTACTATAGAGATACTACCCCAGTTCCTCACGAGTCTAAAAAACAACTCACGTCAACGCACGTAAGCAACGTGGGCGCCGAGTGAGCGCCTTCGTGACCAAAATATTTTACGGCGCTGATTGGCTGAAATTATGTTTCGGCGGCACAGTTTACTATTGAGACTTTTGCTACGTGCTGGTTGCTGCTGTTTTGCTCGGGGGCAGTGCCCCGTAATGATAAACTAATGCCAAGGGCAAGGCCAGGCAGGAAACATGTGACTTATCAGTAACTTTAGACATCGTAACACAATTTTAAACAAGATTTTATTGTAGATTATACATTTTACTGATACCAATTGTATGATATTTACCTTGTTCATTAAAAATAAAAAATAAAAAATAAATATATTTTTGAAATATTTTTTTTTGAAATATTTTTTTTTTTATTTAATATTTTTTTAATATATTTTTTTGTATGTGGGAAGAGGTGG
This sequence comes from Notothenia rossii, assembly GCF_949606895.1. Taxonomy (NCBI): domain Eukaryota; kingdom Metazoa; phylum Chordata; class Actinopteri; order Perciformes; family Nototheniidae; genus Notothenia; species Notothenia rossii. The sequence continues at coordinate 34,000,093 of NC_136909.1, forward strand.
GGCGGCGCCCCTAGCGCCCCTATGGGCGGGCCGCCACTGGGTATAAGTATATATATATATATATATATATATATATATATATATTGTACTTGAGTAAAAGTAGAAGTACTCAGATCTTGTACTTGAGTAAAAGTAGAAGCACATAGATCTTGTACTTGAGTAAAAGTAGAAGCACTCAGGTCTTGTACTTGAGTAAAAGTAGAAGCACACAGATCTTGTACTTGAGTAAAAGGAGAAGTACTCAGATCTTGTACTTGAGTAAAAGTAGAAGTACCAGAGTGTAGGAATACTTTGTTACAGTAAAAGCCCTGCATTCAAAATGTTCCTCAAGTGAAAGTAGAAAAGTATTCTCATCAAAATATAGTGAAAGTAGCGACAGTAAAAGTAGTCATTGTGCAGATTGGTCCATTTCAGAATAATATATATGATATCCTCTCTGACGAACCAGCACCTTACCGTGGTAGAGAGGTTTGTGTGCCCTGATGAACCTGGGGGCTGTGTTGTCTGGAACCTTGTGTTCCTGGTAGGGTCTCCCATGGCAAATTGGTCTCAGGCAAGGGGCCAGACTAAGATTGGTTCAAAAGACCTCATGAAAGACGACACACGAAGTGAGGATACCCGGCCCGGAGGAAGCCCGGGGTCCCCTTTTGGAGCCAGGCCCAGAAGGAGGACTCGTCGGCGAGCGTCTGGTGGCCGGGCTTGCCACGGAGCCCGGCCGGGCACAGCCCGAAAAGGCAACGTGGGCAACACCTCCGCTTCTCCGTCCCGCGGGCCCACCACCTACGGGAAACAGCAATGGGGTCGGGTGCGCTGCCAGAAGGGTGGCAGTGAAGGCAGAGGGTCTCGACGGACCAGACCCGGGCGACAGAAGCTGGCTTTGGGGACGTGGAACGTCACCTCTCTGGGGGGGAAGGAGTCGGAGCTTGTGCGGGAGGTGGAGCGTTACCAGTTGGATCTGGTTGGGCTCACCTCTACGCACAGCGTCGGCTCTGGAACCTTACTTCTGGATAGGGGTTGGACTCTATTCTTCTCCGGAGTTGCTCAAGGTGTGAGGCGCCGGGCGGGTGTGGGGATACTCACAAGTCCCCGGTTGGGTGCTTCGTTGTTGGAGTCTACCCCAGTGGACGAGAGGGTTGCCTCCCTACGCCTGCGGGTTATGGGGGGGAAAACTCTGACTGTTGTGTGTGCTTATGCACCCAACAGCAGTTCAGAGTATACGGCCTTCTTGGAGACCCTGGAAAGAGTCCTGTATGGGGCTCCTGAAGGGGACTCTTTAATCTTGCTGGGAGACTTCAACGCACATGTGGGCAATGATGGAGACACTTGGAGGGGAGTGATTGGGAGGAACGGCCCCCCTGATCTGAACCGGAGTGGTGGTTTGTTACTGGACTTCTGTGCTAGTCATGGATTGGCCATAACAAACACCATGTTCGAACATAAGGATGCTCATAAGTGTACGTGGTACCAGAGCACCCTAGGCAGAAGGTCCATGATCGATTTGGTTATCGTATCATCGGACCTGAGGCCGTATGTTTTGGACACTCGGGTAAAGAGAGGGGCGGAGTTGTCAACTGATCACCATCTGGTGGTGAGTTGGGTCGAGTGGCGGGGGAAGCCTTTGGATAGACCTGGTAAGCCCAAACGTGTAGTTCGGGTGAACTGGGAACGTCTGGAGGAGGCCCAAGTTCAGGAGGCCTTCAACTCACACCTCCGGCGGAGCTTTTCGGGCATTCCTGTGGAGGTTGGGGACATTGAACCAGAGTGGTCGGTGTTCAAAGCCTCTATTGCCGAAGCCGCGGCGGGGAGCTGTGGTCTCAAGGTCCTAGGTGCCTCAAGGGGCGGTAACCCTCGAACCTCCTGGTGGACACCGGTGGTCAGGGAAGCCGTCCGACTGAAGAAGGAGGCCTTCAGGGATTTGTTATCCCGGGGGACTCCCGAGGCAGTTGCAAGGTACCGACAGGCCCGAAGGGCAGCAGCCTCAGCCGTGGCCGAGGCAAAGCAGCGGGTGTGGGAGAAGTTCGGAGAAGACATGGAAAAAGACTTTCGGGCGGCACCAAAGTTGTTCTGGAAAACTGTCCGACACCTCAGGAGGGGGAAGCAGGGAACCATCCAAGCTGTGTACAGTAAGGATGGGACGTTGTTGACCTCAACTGATGGAGTGTTAGGGCGTTGGAAGGAGCACTTTGAGGAACTCCTGAACCCGACAACTCCGCCCTCTATGTTAGAGGCAGAGCTGGAGTATGAAGGGGGATCGACACCAATCTCCCGGGGGGAGGTCACTGAGGTCGTCAAACAACTTCACAGTGGCAAAGCCCCGGGGGTGGATGAGATCCGCCCAGAAATGCTGAAGGCTCTGGGTGTTGAGGGACTGTCATGGTTGACACGTCTCATCAACGTTGCGTGGAAGTCGGAAACAGTACCGAAGGAGTGGCAGACCGGAGTGGTGGTTCCCCTTTTCAAAAAGGGGGATCAGAGGGTGTGTGCCAATTACCGAGGCATCACACTACTCAGCCTCCCCGGGAAAGTTTACTCTAAGGTACTCGAAAGGAGGGTCAGGCCGATTGTCGAACCTCAGATTGAGGAGGAACAATGCGGATTCCGTCCTGGTCGTGGAACGACGGATCAGCTTTTTACTCTCGCAAGGATCCTGGAGGGTGCCTGGGAGTATGCTTATCCAGTCTACATGTGTTTTGTAGACTTGGAGAAGGCATATGACCGGGTTCCAAGGGAGTCACTGTGGGAGGTGCTGCGGGAGTATGGGGTGAGGGGGTCTCTACTCAGGGCCATCCAATCTCTGTACTCCCAAAGCGAGAGCTGTGTCCGGGTCCTCGGCAGTAAGTCGGACCCATTTCAGGTGAGGGTTGGCCTCCGCCAGGGCTGCGCTTTGTCACCAATCCTGTTTGTAATATACATGGATCGGATTTCGAGGCGTAGTCGTGGGGGAGGGGGTCTGCAGTTCGGTGGACTAAGGATTGCACCACTGCTTTTTGCAGATGATGTGGTTCTGATGGCTTCATCGGTCTGCGACCTTCAGCACTCACTGGATCGGTTCGCAACCGAGTGTGAAGCGGCTGGGATGAGGATCAGCACCTCCAAATCTGAGGCCATGGTTCTCAGCAGGAAACCGATGGACTGTCCACTCCAAGTAGGGAATGAGTCCTTACCCCAAGTGAAGGAGTTCAAGTATCTCGGGGTCTTGTTCTCGAGTGAGGGAACAATGGAGCGTGAGATGGGTCGGAGAATCGGAGCAGCGGGAGCGGTACTGCAGTCTCTTTACCGCACCGTTGTGACGAAAAGGGAGCTGAGCCAAAAGGCAAAGCTCTCTGTCTACCGGGCCATTTTCGTTCCTACCCTCACCTATGGTCATGAAGGATGGGTCATGACCGAAAGAACGAGATCGCGGGTACAAGCGGCCGAGATGGGTTTTCTCCGCAGGGTGGCTGGTGTCTCCCTTAGGGATAAGGTGAGAAGTTCGGTCATCCGGGAGAGACTCGGAGTTGAACCGCTCCTCCTTCGCGTCGAAAGGAGCCAGTTGAGGTGGTTCGGGCACCTAGTTTGGATGCCACCTGGGCGCCTCCCTAGGGAGGTGTTCCAGGCACGTCCAGCTGGGAAGAGACCAAGGGGTAGACCTAGAACCAGATGGAGGGATTATATCTCTTCTCTGGCCTGGGAGCGCCTTGGGATCCCCCAGTCAGAGCTGGTTGATGTGGCCAGGGAAAAGAAAGTTTGGGGCTCTCTGCTGGAACTGCTACCTCCGCGACCCGACCACGGATAAGCGGGAGAAGATGGATGGATGGATGGATGGATATATGATATGTTTTATAATGATTGATCATGAAAGTGTTCTCAAAGCTGGTAAAGGTGCAGCTAGTTTGAATGACTTTGTATACTGCAGGGTAGCTTGTGGATTTGCTCCAGGTGGAACTAAAGTCTGATTTAACACTTGATTATATTTCACATCATTCATCCACATCTGTAAAGTAACTAAAGGTATTAGATACATGTAGTGGAGTAGAAGTACACCATGTACCTCTGAACTGTAGTGGGGTAGAAGAACAAAGTAGCAAAACATTGAAATACTTAAATAAAGTACAAGTATCTCAAAATTGTGCCCAAGTATACTGTAGTACTTGTTGAGTTTATGAACTTAGTTACTTTACACCATGTGGCTAGAAAGATAGAAAGACTAAGCCTTGCACAGAGGCATGAAAATACATTTTCAAAATGCCCAACAGTGCTGCCAAAATTATAAACTGACTGCTACACAATTTAAAATAAATGCTTTTATATATTTCTATTAGATGTGACTCTTTGGCGTTTCTGTTATTATTAACACCGCTGCTTTAGTTGTTCTGACTGCTAAAATCCTCTGTTATTCCGTGGGGTGGGGGAGCCAGGGGCTCGGATCCTTGTCACCTTTTTCATACCTGATGAGTTTGCATCCCTGTATGTTAAAAAGCCTCAGTCACCTTAATTCATGTAATAAAAACATCTCAGGTCAGTAACACTCAAAGCTAAATGTGCAATACCATGTTCAGCTATGTTACTATTTATAATGTTATTGTTGTTACATCAGAAGATGTACATATTGGAATGATTTCTTAACTTACAGTAGGCTATTTTTTACAATGTATGTTGGAAGGATTTATTAAATTACTATGAATATTGTCATTGTTGAAGGCTTTTAGAGAAGGGTGAACTATAAGCCTGAATTACATAACATGTTATACCTAAAAACATAAAAGCCACAATAAATGAATCACAATTATTCTAGTTATTTTTACCTCCCGTATTGCTTTCAACCCACCAGCTTTTATGGTGTTGTTACGTCACTAACTGTAAGCTTGTCACATACAGTCTATGGTCACTCAGAGTAACCTACAGTTAATTTAGCTGCTGGAGAAGAAAGATCAGGGGGGGAGGCGGGGGGAGGGGGGGGAGAGAGCTGTGGTTGATGGGCCATTAGTTGTGTAAATACAAGAGAGCTGCCGTTTCATTCAGACTGTTTAAAAAACGGTAACAACGGACTATTTTTCTTAGCGGATGCATGTCAATTTAAATCAATACATACAACTATTTTTTAAATCAATAAAAAAAAAATCTAAATCCATAAAAGCATTTCAATTAATACTGGGAGTCATGTCGTTACTTTGTTGAGAATGTGGCCGTGTAATAAGCGGGATAATTTGCAGCGACTTGTTCCTTATGGGGAAAATAGCACCCGTCATGCAGATCAGGATCCCTCCGCCACGCTTTGGGATCCTGATCTGCCGACGAGGCTCCATTAAAATATAAATATTTTCAGTGAATTACTGAGTTTAGGCACGTTAATAACGTTTTAATGAAGTTGAATACAGTATATTCATATGTGTCAGTGATTTCATGTCAATTCGGCGAACATAAACATAAATGATCGTGGTGAAGATGATGATTAAATTAGGATTAGAAATCTGCATTTCCTCCTGTTCGTTTTTTTAGACTAAACAACATTATTTTGTTAAATAACAACATGTTGATGTTTTGTAAATGATTACATGTCTTTTATTTAGCACAGAGTATGATATCCGTGACATATGGATCTTAACAAAGTTCCGCTGTACATCCAGCGTACTGTATCTGACTTTATTTCACATGAGCTCCAGTGTGGAACCCCACTGCACCCCCTGGTGGATCAATGATCCATTGCAGCTGGCTTCATGATAATTACATTTATCTATCACGGGGGCGGTCTCAAGTTAAGCTGTAGGTTTTCCCTTGAGCGAGGGTTAGATCACGTACCAATCACGAACCTTGCGTTTCAAACTGTCTGAAATGAATCGCTACATCTGTATATCTCCACCAGCCAGTACATTGCAGGCCAGTGTGGAGCTATTAGGATCAGTGTGTGGCGTTGTTCTCTCACTCTGGCCAGAGTTGGGGGTATCAGAGCCAGGGGTGGGAACGCGTACAGGAGGACTGGAGGCCAAACGTGCGCGAGCGCGTCCACGCCTAACGGTGCGTTTAAATCGCGCATTGAAAAGAACAGCTGACATTGAGCGTTTTCTCTTGATGCGAACAGATCCACCGCGGCCCGGCCGTAACGCACCCACAGCTGACTCACAATTATTGGATGTAGAGTCCAGTCTGCATACAGTGGTACACCTCTGGACAGCAGATCTGCCCCGAGGTTCATCACTCCTGGTACGTGCGTCGCTCTCAGAGAGAGGAGACGTCCGCAGCTCCATAAGATCAGTTTGCGTGCCAGCATGTGTAACTGGAGAGAACGCAAACCCTCTTGGCGGTTTATATACGATATTGTGGTTGTGTTGTCTGTCCTCACGAGGACATGATGTCCTCTGAGAAAAGGCAGAAAGCGTTTCAGGGTGAGGAACACCGCTAAAAGCTCCAGATAGTTTATGTGTGACCGTTCGAGGTCTCTGCTCCAGAGACCCCTCACAGGTCGACCTTCGTATATACCCCCCCAGCCCGTCAGACATGCGTCTGTGGTGACCACCTTCCGTGATAGGACAGCACCCATAGGCATGCCCCGTACTAGAAAAGTCGGGTGCATTTCATAGTGACCATCACTCTCCGTGCGCCATGACGCACGGGGTCCAGTCTGAGGGCAGCTACCCAGCGCTGAAACTCCCTCATGTGTAAGCGTCCCAGTCGTACCACCAGGATGGCTGACGCCATGAGCCCCAGTAACCGCAGACATGATCTGAAGAGAACATATTTGCGTGGCTGGAAATGAGCGAGGCAAGCCCTGAAGGCTTTCACTCTCTCTGCTGACAGGCGGGCTGTAAAGGGCACCGAATTCAGGCGTAGGCCCAGGAAGAGTACAGTCTGGGCTGGGGACAACATGCTCTTTTCTGTGTTTATTATGAAACCCAGGTCGAGCAGGTGTTTTACAAGGACATTCGTGTGCGTAATAGCCTCTTGCTCCGACTGTGCGAGAAGGAGCCAATCGTCCAGATAAGTTGCCAGGCGAATACCCTGTTGTCTTAACGGGGCTATCGCGGCTTCCGTACACCGTACAAACACTCGTGGGCTGAGAGACAGACCGAAGGGAAGTACTCTGTACTCATAACAGACACCCTGAAAGGCGAACCTCAGATATTTCCTGTGTGGATAATCTACCGTGATGTGGAAATACGCGTCTTTCAGGTCGACTGATGTGAACCAATCGTTTTGGCGCACGAGACGCAACAGAGACGTGTGAGTGAGCATTCTGAATTTGTATCTTTTGAGATATTTGTTCAGAGCCCTCAAATCTAGTATAGGCCGAATTCCGTTCCCTCCCCGCTTGGGAACGAGGAAATAATTGGAATAAAAGCTGCTCTGACTCTGTTCGGAGGGTATTATAGATATAGCCTTCTTTTCTAGTAGCGAGAGAATCTCTTGCTCCAGAATATGGGCCGACTCTCCCCGGGCTTGCGAATGCAGAATGCCCGAAAAGTGAGGGGGGGGTGACAGTGAATTGGAGTCTGTAACCCCGTGCTATTGTCTTGAAAACCCAAGCAGAATCTGTGAGCATCCTCCACTTTTCGCTTCTCAAAGCGAGTGGAGATGTCACGTCTGCTCTCTGTGTCTTTATTTGTTGTGTTATGGGGCCCTCTAGTGTCTGAACACGTTGGTACCCCAGGTTGGCAACCTCGGTCGACACTGCGCATGCACGTGGCGGTGGTGCCTTCACAGCCCCGTCCATCGTCCGCCTTCTGAGAGAGGCAGCAGCCACTCTTAGAAGGGGGGTAGACCTCAGACTGTTTATTGTTTTTATTGTTTTTCTTTTCATTTTTATTGACTGCGCCCTTGGCTTTAAGCCTGGAAACGACAGTGGAAAATGATTTATTGAGAAACAAGAGTGATGACATGTGTTTGTGTGACTTAAACGAGCGGCGGAGCTTGCTGTCTTTGATGTTAAGTCCATTTCCCTCATGGCGCGAACTCGAGGATGACGTTCTGACATCACTCGAGGTGGCGGGAAGATGGGGGCATGGTTGCACCCCGGAAACACATGAGCATTTAACACTGGAACGTGTTCTGGAGATGGAGAACAGGGAACTTCCAGCTCTTTTATCGAGGAGAGGAGAGGAGGCTGTCAGGCCGCCCTTTTCTTCTTCCTCGCCTGATGGCTGAAAATCTGGGCCGGCTGTGCCTGAACGGCTGCTGCCGGAACCAGAGACTTTCTTGGCCAGCTCGTCCTCGCCTCGAGTCTGGGCTGGAGACCCGGGGCGGGCTGTGGCCTCTGCTGTTTCGGGATCTTGAAACGGGCAGGACGTGAGGCAGCCTGAGCGAAGGACTGCCGCAGGGCCGTTGAAGGCGGCGGCTGGACACTTCGGGGAAGACAAAGCCGGAGAGCCTCATCCTCCTTCTTTTTGGATTCACAGCACTGTTGCATTGAAGCCAGAGGTGCCAAATATGCCCTCGGGAACAATAGGCATGTCCAAGACGTCCTCTTTTTCCCGGTCTGGAAGGTTCTTCAGGTTAAGCCACCTGGCTCTCTCCTGTACCACCATTATCCCCAGCGTTTTGCCCGTGGCTTGGACTGCACAGCGCTTCACACGGAGGCAAATGTCCGTGATCGCTGTGATTTCGTCCCACACGGCAGGCTCAGGTTTGTTCGTCATGTCCTCGCAGAGCTCCGCCTGGTAGGTGGTCAGCAGCGAGGAGACATTGAGCGCCCTGGCGGACAAAGCTGCGGCTTTATAGGCTCGTTCGGTCATTACTGACTGGAAACGGTCTGCCTTTGCCGGCAGGGTGGGGTTCCTGCTCGGTGCCGAAGCCAGCCGCGGTTGGAGGTGGGCTGCCACCAGCGGCTCCATGGGCGGCATGCGGAGCAGGCCGAGCTTCTCCATGTCCTCAAAGTCCAAAGAGGAGGCACCCTGGATTGGGGCCTTGTTGCTGAAAGGGAGGTCTCTCCACGAGACCGACACCTCATCCAGCATCTCTGGAAAGACTGGAAGAAGCTGCCTCTTCATCCTCGCTGCTTGGGGCAAGTTCTTCCCCTCATAGCGAGATATGGAGGTCTCCTTGGCCACTTCAGGCCAGGGGATGTCCAGGCTGGACGCAGCGCGTTGGCACCCGGCCTGCAAGTCCATACTGAGGCAGGGCGAAGCTGGTGTGCTTTCGCCCGGGGGAGCGGACATCGCCTCCGGCTTGGCAGCATGGGCAGATGAAACGAAGATGTTATCTTCATGCTCATCTGAGTCGGATAAGAGGAACTCAGAGGCATCCTCTTCATCCTCCTCCATATAATCCAGCTCTAGGACATCCCCCGCGGGTGGAACCACGGTGAGGTCCAGTCGGGAGCCCCAGCTTGACACAGCGCGGGGCTCCGCTCTCGCGGCCCTCGCCGCCGCCGGGCCCCAGCCTGAAACGGCACGGGGCTCCGACACAGCGTGGGGCTCAGCCTCCGCTGCGGTCGTCACCATGTCTCGATTGCCGTCCAATTCCAGTTTTGGAAAGTCTGCCGTGGTTCCATTCCATTTCAAAGAGCTGTTTGACGCTCAGCGTAACCTTGTCGCACTGCCACTCCAACATCCAATCAAAGCAAGGCGGATGTTGTAGTCCCAAACGATAGCTGGGGATTCTGGGTAGTGTAGTGACTTCGGAAACTGTAGTGTCTAAACTCCGAAAAAACTATTTGTTTCTCTGAATCGAAGGTTAAAAACACAAAAGCATTGTACACAATTCAAACCAATCAATATTGTGTAATTAACAAGGATAAACTGATGTGTTTTAGTGGATGAGTAATACAGATATCACTGTGTAATGATTTGACAGTGAGGGGAATATATCCGATTTTATCATGAAAACTTTGAGACTGGAAAAACTGTTTTCACCCTGTGAGGGTCGACGCTAACTTTACATGGAAGCTGCATACACGTTATCCTGGCGAGACCTCAAATCATCTTCGTAATATCTATCAAATTATAGATCCTAAACATCGACTGGACGTGGATTCAATATACACAAGAGTACAATATACACTTCTCGCCAGAAATCGAATCAAAAGGCATTTTAATAGCCAAATTATTCCACAATTTAGGATTTTCCAGAGAGGGTTATTTGTGAATAAACGTCCCTCTGGAGCATTTGAAATGAACGGGTCGGGAGCATGTTGTTTCTTACACGACCACTAGCACCTCTAGTGGTCGTGTAAGAAACAACATACACTTTAAAACGTGTCTCTTACCTCATTCACACCAACGCAACTCCGGTTCAAGCTCCGTGCTAGAGCTTTTCAGGTTCAGAACCGGTTCTTCGGTTTAGCTCCGGCTCTTTTCACACTGCCCAGCTGCGTCATCGTTTGCGTCATGACGTAACCGCTTGCGTGCCTGCTTCATAAAGCCAAACCGCGCAGAAACCCCTCACAGCTCGCACCGACAACAACAAAAACAATGGCCGATTGTGCTCCAGCTTCCTCTGTACCTTTTCAAGCACCAGCTCCAAACCGGCCCTGAAACACCGTTGGTGTGAATGAGGTATCTGAGTCGTAATAAGGGCATGAACAATCGGCCTGTATGGTCGTTTTTTGTTGGACGACAGTCTGATACATACACACACACACTCACGTGATTCCCCCAGTCCAGTAATCCAAAAGAAAATATTTTCCCTCCGTACTACTTTGATCATTTGCTCCGCTAATAATCAATCAGATCGATGGATTCCAGAGAAGAGGAAACTTTGAAGGCCTTTTACTCAAAATGATGACTCGGTGATAGTCATTATATAATGTGACATATTTTGCTTAATATTTAGAGTACAACAACAATCCTGATATCATTAGAAAGCTAGGAATCTCCTCTTTCCAACATACAACCCAAAAGGTGTCTTCGATTGAGCAGGTCACATTTGTCAAGGTTGATGTATTGAGACAACGCTTTTTCTGTCCTTTAAGTAGGAACTAAACCAATTTAGAACTGTTGCTGAAACTCCAACCCAGTTTTCTAACTCTAGACGGTCTGTTGTGGTCAACAGTATCAAATGTTAATAATACTAATACTGATATTCTGCCACTATCTGTGTTTAAATGGATGTAATTTAAGACCTTAACAAGAGCAGTCTCAGTGCTGTGGTTTGGTCGAAAGCCCGACTGAAACACATCAAAACCGTCATTTAAAAACATGAAATTAGTCAACTGTTGAAAAACAACTTTTTCAATCAATTTGCTTAAAAAAGGAAGGTTTGATATTGGCCTTTAATTGTTCATTACGGTTGCATCTAGGTTATGCTTTTTTAGGAATGGTTTAATTACTGTAGTTTTCAGGGCCTGTGGAAATACACCCGAATGGAGAGACTTGTTTATTATGTGTAGTATATCTGAGGCCAAGCAATGAAAAACAGTTTTGAAAATTCCTGTCGGAATAATATCGAGGCTATAGGACGAAGATTTCAGATGTTGAATAATGTCTTCCAGGTCTTTAGCATTTATCAGACTGAATTGTGTCATGATTTCTGAATTGACTTTAGGTGGACACAGGGACAACACATTTGCTGTACCTAATACAGCAACCCGTTCTCACTCCCAACCCGTCACATGTTGACGGCCGGTCAGGGCCCCTGCCCGTCACTCTATTACGGACAGGGTACCCCTTGAGAGTCAGTTTTCAACGGGCAGGGCGTCCCATTGACTTGCATAGAGCTCTCTGAACGTTGGTAATAGACGAGTTGGGATCGCGCCAAAATGCTCTCCGCAGATCCATTCTCACAGCGTTTATCAACCTTTTTCTTACTCAATATCAAGCCACACTTATTGTTTTTACTTCTTTATTTTAATTGAATAATGTAGGACTTTTGTTGCCGTCAGTTATGGGGAGAGTAGGGGCTCAGAATACTGAAATCTGTATTGTTTCATCGTTTTTTCCTTCTAATTTGGTATTCTTTTCTAAACCACACACTGTTATTTACTCAACAATAACACATAATTATCCTTGTGTTTATTTATTTGTTTGATTAATAAACACAAGTTGGAGTCCGTCAGGACAGAGGGTTGGAGCAGCTCATAGTAGTTGCTTTAGAGAATGTTACACCCGGAAGTAAGTATTCTCTCCGCTTCGCTTGACAAACCCCGTGATAGTCCTCAAGCTCTGTGATTGGATGTTTGAGTGTGCGCCAAGGGTTGTGCCGAGCGTCGAAAAGCACTTTGAAATGGGATGGAACCACGGCAGACTGTCCAAAACTGGATTTGAACGGTTACATCAGCATGTGTAACAGTTGTAAATAGGCAGTCGTGTTTATTTTTAAATCATTTAGTATAATCAATCAATTTCTGTGTTTTATATTTATTGAATGTTCAATACCTGACAAGGTCGGAGATGAAAAACTTGGGTCACAGGTTCCTTAACAGTGCATTACAAGACATCTATCAATATGTGTGTATACCTCCACCATTAGACTGTCATATTCTGCACATTTCTTATACTATCTACATACATCTTATAAGAGTATAATACATATGTATAATATCAGAGAGTGTCTCAGTCGTCCCTGTCGGTAATAGAGTGACGAGGAGGGGCCCTGACCAACCGTCAACATGTGACGGGTTGGGAGTGAGAACGTGTTGGATACAGAGGCACTGACTGCTTGTCTGATTTTCTAAATGTTGTCAGTGAAGAAGGAGGCAAATTCATTGCAGGCCCTGGTGGATAGAAATTCTGAAGCTACTGACACTGGGGGGTTTGTTAGTCTGTCGGCGGTAGCAAACAAGGCACGTGAATTGTTTTTATTTTTGGTAATGATGTCAGAGAAGAACGACTGTCGTGCCTTTTTTATTTCCTGATTATAGACGCAGAGTCTCTCTTTATAGATTTCCAAGTGAACTTGGAGATTTGTTTTTCTCAACCTGCGTTCAGCTTTTCTGCACTCAGTTTTTGCTGTTCTCACGGTCATGGCTTTTCTCCATGGAGATATTTTCTTGCTAGATACTTCCTCTTTTTTAATGGGAGCAATGGTATCCATGACATTTTTTATTTTTGAATTAAATTGATCAACTAGCTCATTTACTGAGAAGTTAGCATGGGCAATTGAGGGAGAAAAAATCTGAGCAAACATTTCCTGTGCATTTTCAGATAAGTGACATCTAGCGGTTACCTCTTTCTTAACAATTGTTTGGACGGGAATAGAGCTCTCAAAGAAAACTAAGGAATGGTCGGAGAGCGCAACATCAGTCACCACAAGCTTAGAGATGTTCAGACCCTTTGATACAATTAATGTTCCCGTGCACAGTGTCAGGCGTTTAAGGTACTTTTCAAGGATTTTAGGATCAACCAAATGCCTACATGGTAGATTTAAATATGACCATAAATTCTAAACATTTTACAGAAATATTACAAAACAGAGTGATGTCCAGTACAGGCACTTTTCACCACACACTTCAGATGGTAGCACCCGACATCCTGCCAGCCTCATGAATAAATTACTTTACTACTCACTGCCAAGTGTGCTACAATGAGCTAGACTGTATTTTTGCCATTTCAATTCCTGAGTCCATTTTTATGCAAATGGGAAATTTATTGTCACAAACCATGTAACGCTGGCAGTAACACCTTATCTTAATGAATATCAAGTGCGGCTGTATTTCCCTGCTGCAATAGCTCACTAATCAACTTTTAGTTGGAATGTGATTCATAAAGGGACGATTCATGGCCTCTCGACTTACACTCAGACTCCGTGGCCTATACGACTGCGCGTGATGAGGATTGATGAAGTCATCCATCAGATTGATCGCCAGCATTCTACCAAATGAAAATGATTATCGAATTACTGTGGCCGAGCCGTTTAAAGACCTCAGACTCGTAAAACCGTGAAGTTAGAGCTTCTCTGAACCCACTCAATTAAAAAGTACGAGGTAATCGCTTATACATGCTGTTAGTTTGAGTTATGGTGGTTAGCACCTTCTCTCGCCACTGGTGCTCCTAAGATATTGTGCAATTACTTAAGAAATGATACATTAAACCTTTAAAAAGTATCAAAGGTTTAAGTTCAGGTGACCTTTAGAAAGTGCAGTAAAGTTAAATACAAAGTTGGACTATGTTTTTTTCCTTTTATAAAACGGCTCAGCTGTGAAACATAATCCTTAAGCCTCCCTCCGCTGTCAGTAGCGTGACATGAATCTTAGTCCATAAGCTAAATATTGATATTAATCAAAACCTGAAAAATAATTAATCCTCTTTACTTGTTTGTCCATGTTTTTGACCTTTCTCACCAGGATGAGTATCCAGAGCAAACAGTAGATCTGTTGTTTTCTACTGGCCTCCTTGTGACTTGAATGTAACATCAGCACTGCAAATATTGCAGATATCAAAGTTAACTTTTAACAGTAACGGTAAAACGTGATTTAAAGAATAAACTTGGATCCAAACAAACCATCTGTACGTTTAAAAAAAAAAATCCCACTTGGGAGTGGAACCTGCCATATGGGCATTCAGCTCTTACTATAGCTATCCCTTTGGCCCCTATCAGTTTAAAAAAGAATTCTTCCATCAATATATGTCAACTACTGTAGGGTTAAAGGGCCAGCCTGGGCCAAATGCAATTTTAGGGGTACAAAATATATTAAGCATATTGTTGCATACCATTAGATTACGATACGATACGATATTACTTTATTTGTCAGATCGAGTCTGAAATTTGACTTGCGTCACAGCAGCTCCATGTCCAACATCAACAGACAAGTATCCAGATACAATACATGAAACACAAACAACAAACATTTAACATAACAGCACAATCAGTGAGAGAAAACATGCTCAAAGAGCCTTCAGCGTGCATTTGATCTGGGATTTAGCTCTGTATTGACTGTGAGGATTGACTGATGCACAAAGGAGTGCTTCAGTCTGACTTTATTGAATCATGGGACCCTGTATCTCCGATTAGATGGTAGCAGTTCATATTCACTGTTCAGAACATGGTTTGGGTCAGAGATTATGTTGTTGGACAGCCTCACTAGGATGTTATGATAGTCATAGAGTCTCTGACAGGGTTGACCAACAATCTTTGAGCAGATTTTTAACAGGTGGAGCAGTTTTGATTTTAAAGCTGCTGACAAACATGTGTACCAGGTAGTATTGCAGTACTGTAGAATAGACAAGATCACAGATGTAAAGATTGATTATCCGAAAGACTTTCAATACAAATGCATTCAGTGTCAAGGTTTTATCCATTGCTACAAGTTAATAACTAAAGCTTCCAATTTTATGGGACAAATATGGGGTGAAAAAAAATGGAAAATGTTAGCCAGAGTTAGTGGGGCCAAATGGGCGTTTATGCTTATCATTATGGAGCCCAATGGCTTGACTTGGTTCAGTTTTGGTGCTTATCTTGACTTGTTGGCTTAAATGATTCTCCAAGTTGAAACAATACTACTCTTTTTTTTTGTTCAACACAAATACAGCAAGTAACATAAATATAGAACAAACTGTAGTCCCATTGGAAATCTGCGTTTGCCTAATTTGTCAAATTGAAATAGTCATTATAAACTTAACATTTCTAATGAGGCCTCCACATACTGACATACATATTGCAAATATGCAACACTGCCTTATAACTCCTATTTCGGCACTAGAAATGTCGGCCTCGATGGATACCTGCTGCATATCCGTTGAGTCCGTAGGAGAGTTTTATCTATTATGTATTCAAAATGACCAAGTAAGCCTTAATATTAAAATAAAATAAGACATAAGTTATCATTAGCTTACAACAATAAACCCTTCGAGCTAATTAAAAACAAGGCTAAATGCAGATATTTCTTAGAAGGATTTCTGGTATGGTGATGAAAAACAACAACACCTCTCTCACTAACTAAGCTTTTAAGCCCTGTTCTTTGGTTATCAATCAGAACTATCTCCGTGCTTTGAGGATTTCCTCACCTTTTGTCAATAAAGATGCTTTATTTAAAATAAGAGCTTTAGCACAAATGATGATTGGCCCATATGTAATCTCGATTTCACAGAGCAGAACGACAACAACAGAAAATCCCAGAGGGCTTTGTCCCGTTTGTTTTTAACAGCTACTCCAATTACCATCATTGGACACTGGGGACAAGGTGACAAACATGTTGTTGTCTGTGTGCACATGACATTGTTTGTTTGCTCTAACACACCACCAGGTTGAGCTAATACTTCACAGCCTTTGGTTAGATTCGAACATTTGGGAGGTGTCAATCAGTAGCCCCGCCTACTACCTTTCCATTGTACGTGTCCTGTGGACCAATAGAAAAGCAAAGAGGGAGCATTCACCCTCCACCTTTCCCTCCTTCACTCTGCCTGTCTCCCTGTCCTTCTCTCCCTTCATTCACTGAGGATCAAGCCTTCATAATCCCAGGATTTTATATCCACCAAAACAGCTTGGGCCCATCAGCAAATTGCAATGGCATATGGTATAGGTTTATGATTCATCTGGCACATGCATAGCAATGGGAGCCTCATCATCCGTGGGCAAACACCGGGAAAATATTGTAATGTTAAACGATGCCAGCCACGGAGAGAAGAGGCAGCGGCCGTGTGGGAGGCTGTGTTTGTTCGGCCCAGCGAGCGCAGCAGCTGAAGGTTGTAAACAGCTTTTCAGATCTGCTGTCCACCCCCCAGCGGACCGGGCCAGATTAAGGACGGACTGGACACTATGAGAAGAACCTCCAGAGGGAGAGAAGATGGAGACAGGCAGGCATGAATATGTCTTAAACAAAAAGCCCTAAACACCAGGGATTCATTTACAATGTCAACACTTGTTTAAAAAGTTTTAGATACAAAATTCACAAACCCTCAAAATAATTAAACATGAAGTGAAATGGGTTTAATAACGTTAACTTAAAAATATGAAGCAACAGCCAGAGGGGACAATTCCAATGCAAAAATATGTAAAAAATTACCTCTCTTTTTACTTGATTTATTACTTGTTCTAATTAGCTAATGGTCTAGATTCCTAGTTTTAGGTCTATCTCAATGAAGAATTGTGTTTATTTTATAAATGATGGTCCTGTTTGGAGTTAAATAAACAATAAAGGAGGTTGTGCTTTTATGATGCATTATGATTGAAAACTTGCTATCAAGAAGTCGTTGCCAGCACAGTGCTGTTAGTTTTGTTGAACTAAAAGACAATGACTCTTTATATTCCTGTGTGTAACTTATTTTGCAACCATCCTAATTTAAAGGATGGTTAACGTATTATAGCCTACAGGTGGATGTTGTTAACTAAGTTAGCCTGGAACTTAGCGTTTGATATGCTGGTTGTGCCGGGCCTCGCTCCTCTCAAACTCCTCCGTCCCATTCAAATATGGTCACTTCAAAACAAGATGGCACTGGTCAAAATGCCAAGCTCGGACTATCAGAGCGTTGGTGGCTACAAATATATCCTGTTCTTGTGTGTAATTTAACCAAGTGTTGAAATTAGAACATGCGAGCTAATATGATTACAGTTACATTTCTTTGTAGATACTGTTAAAGGCACAGATCACCCAAGCTACCTCAGTTATCATTTGTATCATAGTGTTCCCGCTGCTTGTTCACCCACTGACATAATCCACAACATTAGCACCATTTCCAAACATCTGCTGGAGAAGTCAGAAGCGATCTGCTGCCTCCTCTGCCCGAGCCTCTTTGGAAATGTGACATGATAACACACAAACACCTCCAGCCAAACTTTCCCTCTGCCTTCATTAAAGCGCGAAGCAGAGTGCTGCTGGCAAGGTGACTCCAGCCGGCCCTGCCACGGCTCCACCCCCCCATCGGGACTCAAACAGCCCCATGCGATTGGCTCAGAGGGCTTTCGGTCAGACGCAGTGCCAGGAGAATATGGGTTCAGACGGGGAGCAGAAGCGACTGTGGATGTGCAGCTCGGAGAAGGCCTGCCATGAGCTAACAGTCAGTATGTTGGAGGTTTATCATTAGCGGGCTCCAGACGGCCTCACGACCCCCCCCGGCCGGACAGGTGATCTCGCTCAGCCGCCTGACTCAACATATGCCCCCGCAGAGCTTCTAGACACATATTGTGCCATCATTATTTCATACCTAGCAGGAGCGTCTCTGAGCGCGGCACAGATAGGTGCAAAGCAGGTTGCTGTGAAAAGAGTTCTTTATTTGTTTTCGGTGTGTAGCAAAAGGTAGGAAAGGGAAAATGGCAACCTTTTGCATGTGCTGACCATCTGTCCACTTGAAAATATGTTCACCTCATATTTAAGGCAAAGTATTATTAAAAAACAACCTGAAAGTTCTAGGTTTTTTTTCTACCGGAAGAAGTCATTAGATCACTTCCTGGTTGGATTAGCTGCACAACAGTACCTCCATAACCTGCTTCTGACATAGCATACGACTTCATAGAATATATTTTAGTTCTTTTAAAGGTCAAATCAATAGCTGGGGGAGTGGCTGTTGTTGTTACGGTGCTGGTTGGTGGTATACCTATTAGAGCTTTGACATGCTGACAGTCCCGAATTAAACCCAACTCTGGCTGGGTCGGGCGGTAATTTCTTACATTTCCCCTATTGGCAGGATTTCTGGTTGGGTCACATCTATTTCTTGTGTTTTTTCCCCAATAAGGATTAATGTTATAGAATCTCTAATCTATGGCATTGTTTGGGGTGAGCTGAACATTTGGTTGGAGATCATTTCCGCATTTTTTTACATTGGAAATTTGGGTTTTTCGTTAAGCTCTGGTTTAGGCCTTACTTTTGGGCTTGCTTATAACTGGACTGCAATAAAACATTGTTTTCACCTGCATTTTTATTTTACTAAATGTTTTGTGCTATATGTTGTTACATGTTACACTTCATCTGTATCAATGTTGTTGCATTTCAAACATAAAATAAATAAATGTGCCATTAAAGGGGCCATATTAAGCTCATCTGTCATGTCTGTCTTGGACTTTGGGATTATTATATGAAAAGTGAGTGAATCACTGCATTTATTTTTGAGGTATTATTATATTGAATTAGTTTTGCAGGGTATAGTGCAGTATGTGAGTAATAAAAGTACTTAGTTACCCAGTTCTTTTTTCTAAATATGTTTAAAGCTTATTATTGTCTCATGGTTCTACATGATTAGGTTTTATTGTACTGCACACATTGCCTAAATCTTGCTTGTAATATGATTGTTTTTATTTACAGTAACACATACACCAGTGGGTTTCTGCTTCCTCACTGCTCTCGTGGAATAACTGCACACCATCAGTGACATACAGTCTAATCATCTTACATGAATCCAAAATCTTTATCAGCATATATAGTATATTGGGCTTTAAAATTCACAGGAAGCTCAAAGATAAAGCCCTGAAATCCCGAGCCGTCAAGCTACTCCTAATCTCCCCACCTGCATTTGCCACAGCAGCCCTCCATATCGCCTGAGAAGGGGATTTAGTTGTAATGCTCTCAGAAATACAATGCATAAAATCAAGTGTCAACTCTAACAAGCTGTTCTCAGGGCGGATGGGCGGCCCTCCGGGGTCATGCGGGGTCCGGCTTTGAACGGTTAGCGGCCGTGCAGAGTTGCAGCATTTGATCCAACAGTTACCCAAATTTCTGAGACAACTGTGAAAATCGGGATAACCTGGGAAGCCAGACGGGCTTTGGAAGGGGGGCAACAGCTGCTGAAGTCCATCCGCTGCCTGCCAGAGAAACTTTATCAGGGGAAGTGGAGGTTGACATTTTATGGCAGCTAAGCCCCCTCCATCAAATTGCGAAAACAGAACCTTGTGGCCCAGCTCAGGATGGATTTAGGGGTTTGTGCAGTGTTTTCTTGGCTGTGATCGTTAATATAAAAATAGAAGAATAAAAAGACCTTCGGAAGCTGCGGTCCTCATGTGCCTTTTAATTTTTTTTACAAACATGTTAGACCAGATACAATAGTGAAGTTATTTCTTCATTATTTGTTTTGAACCTAAAAATTACCACGGTCATTCGATGGGATGTGAATTTTATCAAGAACACTCATAAGAATCTTCACAATACATTTCTATTTTAACATTTTGTCATTGTGTCAGTTTTGTGAGTTCCATTTCCTTCTGAAATAGAAAATACTTGCGGCGTCTAAGCCTCTTTAAACACAAAATACATCTTTTGGGTACTTCAGCTGCTTTATTCTCATTTCAGATGTCTTTTTATCTCAAAACTATTTTGTTTGTTTGAGCATGGCAGTGTGTATGCACTGAGCCCGTTTATATTACATAAGATGTATAAGCTTGAATGGCAGCATGGTGTATGTGCAGGCTCCAGTGTCACAAAATAATAAAGTGCCTTTTAGCGTTCAGAGACTGGAAGCAAATAAGTACGTTGTTTGTTTTTAGATTGATTGAGTAACAGGTTTTTTTTAAGGGTTGAATGAGTTGTTCCTTTTTTTCATGTTGGTAGTTTTTACTCTTTTTGTTCTTACGTAAATGCATTAATCATGGAATTGATCACCATATTTGCCTATTTTTGATAATGCATAATTGTTTCTGTATGAGTCAACCATGGTACTGGCAATAGGGATAACACAATAAAAGAAATGAAATAAAACTCAATACCCAATTTGATGCCATGGTAGAACAAAAAAAAACAAGCTTATTTAAAAAATTGTTTTAACATATCATGTTGAAGTCAAAATTATCTTTGGCCCAAGATTGCTTGAATGCATAATAATGTTATCTAAAAGAAAAGTCAGTTATTGTTAGCTAATCGCTCAGGTATTTAGCCGAACATGACTGCGGCTAGCTAACGACTAACGTTAGCTCTTCAACGGTCTTTGATTTTTGGTTTACCAATGTAGAATAATCAATGTAAATGTATAGATGACAGGAGGCTCTTGGGAGCTGATAATCCAAAAATCAGCTCCTAAATTCTAACCCTATCTCCTATTCCTGGACCTCTGAGTGAAACGTCACGGGGTTAAGGGATAGTGGATAGGAGAATTCAAAAGGACTTAGGAGAAGAGACTGCGGTACTTTAGAGAATCCGAATGCACTTTCACTATCCGACGTGTTTATGATGCGCCAGCGGACGTCATTGTGTGTGTCTGCTGCTGTGGTGAAACTATGAAAACTACAGTGTTCTATACAGCGGAATACAACATGGATGTTTAATAAGAACGAGGGACTACTGTAAACTCATCTAGAGACTCTGCACCGTGCTCTTATGCTGTTGTTTTATGCTTTATGAACGTGGACAACAGAGAAACATATTCTTCATTACCAAAGTTGGAATTGAAATAAAAAAGTAAAGTGAAACTTATGCTCATCACCCTCTCCCTCCGGTCCACATTAATACAAATGATCCCAATACTTATGATTGTATGAAAATATCTTAAAATCAAAACAAATTTATTTATTATAAACGTTCGTCCTTATCACTGTGTACATCACCATTCAAACATCTTTTAAAAGTTGAACAAACCCCACACAGCTCAGTGAAATGTTGACTTTACTTGATCATTTCAGTAAAAACTAACGTTCATATTTCTCTTTTTGATTATAATACTGATGAACGTTGAAAACAAAGCACTTTGGCAAGTTACCACATACGTTTTAAAATGCTTAATAAGCACCGTAACTTTCATGATATAACTTCTCCTTCATAATCGTTTGTTTCCGTGAACGGCCGACTGTTGTGTGACGGCAAATGCTGCGGCTGCAAGGCATTGTGGGGAAGAATTTTCTCCTCTCCTTTCGGTAAGGGAGGTCCAGTGGTTCCTAAGCTAAAGGAGGTTATAAAGGAAGTTTGAAACCTCCTTTCCTTTCATTTGGAGAATTGGAACGGCACTTAACATGGCTGCCACTGACGTACTTCCGGGTCATTTCACTTGGTTAGGGAAGGTTCCTAAGCTAAATGGACTATTGGAACGCAATCCTGGTCTCAAGCCCTGACCTTAGGTACCTGCTGACTGTAGAGAAATAGCATTGTAACGCTGTCCTAATTTTCGAAGAAGATCCAACTTGGTATTCGCTCATGCGATATCCTCCTTAAAGGTCACCTATCATGCTATTTTTAGGCAATAGCATAGGTATCAGATATATACAAATATATAAAAAACATGTCTATGAAGTGTTTTGCTCAAAATACCAAATAGATTCCCCATTCTAACCATGCCTCATATCCCTCTATTTCACTTCCTGTTTCAAAAGTGCTGATTTTGGGTAAAAAGCTTATTTTTTTAAAAGTTCGATAAAAAAGAGGGGCGGAGCTTATGCCTGTTCATGCGGGGAGATTCTACCGGCAGATTCTGCCGTGATGAAACACCATATCATGGATTATCAAGGATTGTTCCTGAAACAGTATGGAGCTCAAAGGCTTCCTCTCTTGCTGGTTATACCACAAGGTGAGTTCCTTTTTATGTCTTGCTTCTTTACACACATGCTCTCCAGAGACCTGTACTACGAAGCTGGTTCAACCTAACCTGGATATGTTTGAGTTAGCTGGTTGGCCTAATCCAAAACATACGCGCTCTTGCTAAACTGTACTACGACGCGGGTTATCAAGTGGATCGCTCAAGCCAGCCATGTCCTATCTAGTTAGGTGCACGTTCACATGAAAGGGGTGGTATTTGGAGCATTTGACCAATCACAAACATGGACAAGCGTACTGACAGCGCAGCGCGTCATACTTCCTGAATGAAAAGTAAACTTTAATATTAGACATATGAAGAAGTTAAACTTTAAACATCCATGACTTAAACACTTTTTCAGGATAAAAGCCACATAGTTGCACCTGCAAGGTGAATAGAGCTGGTAAAAGAAAAAGTGTTTGAATGCTTACATTAACAGGTTTATGTTATCACTGCCCCGTCTAAGACACGAGTGGATCTGACTTTAATTACATTTGACTCGAGTGTTTCGTCAACTTAATGTGTTGCTTAAAATAATACTTCTGCATACAGTATGTGACACTGTGAGTGTTGCACGGCCAGATACGGCTCAAGAAGCTGACTCAGATAAGGAAAATATATGATACATTATGATGTGATATGCCACGGACTGTACTATTACTTTGAT